>NC_133830.1:18662500-18985000 GCF_047830755.1 Zonotrichia albicollis
TAGGCCATGGGTTATTTTTAAATAAGCTTTTAGAGCTGGATCTCTTTGGGCAGGGAAATCCTCCACTGGGGAGTGTTTACTGTGGTTTTTCAGGAGTGTGGCCATTGCTGGCGAGGGGATGGGGAAGGGGATGAGGGTACAGGCAGGACCCTCGTGCTTGGGTTTTAAGCAAGTTTTAAGGAAGTTTTTAACAAATTTCTTTGCTCCAGGCTGCAGAGGGGAGGGCAGGGAATCCCTGCAGAGGAGGAGCAGGGGTTCCTGCAGGGCTCTCCTGCCCTGCTCAGTGTGAGCTCTGGGGTGGCTGTGCCCTCCTCTGTGCAGTTTTATCTTCTTTTTTTTTTTTTTTTGCCAGGGATGGGATTAAATGTGTGAGATGGAATTTCTTGTTGGGACTCAGGTGTTTATTAGTTTTATCTCTGTCACAGTCTCATTTAGTTTTATCTCTGTCACAGTCTCACAAACTGTGAGTTCTACAGCACTTCAACAAACTAAAAATGGAGTCCTATCTCTCTACAAGGCCTTTTAAGGATAAACTGTCCAATTAAGAAATGATACCTCAATTATTTGTACTTTTAACCCAATAACCAACCACCTGTGGCTGCAATGATGAATTTTTATCCAATTACACAAAACCACCCAAACCCATGGAGAAGAAGGCGATGAAGAAGGTGAAGGAGAGGGTGAAGAAGAAGGACCAGCCTGCACCCTAAAACCTCCATCTTTCTTTATATATATTGCTATATTTTAAACCCTTAAACTCTGAGTTTTCCATCCTGTGATATTACACACTTTTATTTAAACTCCACACCCACAATCCCAGCTCTATCATTCCATTCTGGAAGCTTCTCCACAACCCAGGTCAATGCAGTGTTCTCCTGGGGGTCAGTGCCTGGCAGCACAGAAAGTTTGAAATTCTCATTTTCCAGGGTTCCAACACTGGTGTTCCTCTATGAATGGGCAGCTCAGAGGTGCAGAAATCCTGGCAGAATTCACTGGGACAGTGCCAGGGGCAGCCCAGCTGGGAGGATTGTGCTGAGATGCACCAGGACAGCAATCCTTGCCTTTGCTCCCAGTAATTCTCTTTCCATCTGTTATGACTGACAACCCTCGTGTAGAAATATTTGATGCAGTGATTTCAGGTTCAGAGACACCATGAGCACTCGGACATACTGGCACAAACAGCTTTTTCTGTTGTTGTTTTTTATCAGCAGTTTATTTTCCCCTTCAAAATGATGGAGTGAGAGTGAAGAAGTGCATCGGTCATGTCCTACCTGCCATGCTGGGCAAAAAATGTACGAAATAAATCAAATTTCAGTTGGTGTTTCTGTGAACTGCCACCTCCTGGGGTGGGGGTTGAGAGGCACCAGGACAGGAATCTTTGCTTTGTTCCCAATAATTCTTTTTCCATCTGTTATGATTGACAACTCTGGCACAGAAATATTTGATGCAGAGATTTCAGACACCATGAGGACTCAGACATATTGGCAGAAACACCTTTTTTTTGTTGTTGTTGTTTTTTCATCAGCAGTTTATTTTCCCCCTTCAAAATGATGGATGAAGAAGCGCATCGGTCATGTCCTACCTGGCATGCTGGGGAAAAAATGTACGAAATAAATCAAATTTCAGTTGGTGTTTCTGTGAATTGTCACCTCCTGTGGTGGGTGACCGTGTCCTTGCCATGGAGAGGGCATTGCACCCAGCTGGGTGATGAGCTGCAAAGCAGAACTGTGAGCCACGGAAGCTTCTGGAATCACCTGTGCTGTCCCAGGCCAGGAAAGGCCCTGCTGTGCAGATTTACATCTAAATGCAGATTGTCAGATTTTAAGCAGGATTATTTTTAGTTCCATATCTGTGGGATCTCAGCACCTCAGGACTGAGGTGCCACCGAGAGCACCCTTGGGGAGCTCGGGAGTCCTGGAATGTTCCAGAAGTGCCTGGTGGCTGGACTTTGATCCTACACAGGAGACGACACCTGTATGAGGACAGGAGGGTTTCACCGGGGTGAATGGTGAAGGGATTGGTTAATTAGAGGGTGAAACACAGGGTTTAGGATTTCTGTACAGGGGGGTTTAGAGAAGTAAGATGGAGGAATTGGGGCGTGTCCTGTCCTTCTTCTTCTTCTTCTTCTCCTCCATCTTCTGTGGTGATGGTGGCACTTTGGGATTGGTCATTACTAAAAGTGCACCGGGCAATAAGGGGGGAAGGTATTGGGGAAAAATGATAAATATTGCACACGTAACTTTGGGTATAAAGATAGGTGACCGCCCGGAGGGCAGGACAGTGTGCTCATGGCTGGCTGCTGAGCAGAGCTCTGTCGGGCCGAGAGAAAATCTTTTAGATAAACAATTAATAAACACCGAGACCGAAAGAAGAACTGAAGCCTCTTCTCGTCCTTTGAAACGCGGCTGCCCCAAGGCCACCCCGGGCCTTTCCAGGCCCTTCAAACAGCCGAAAACCGGACACATATCAGTCTTTTTTTTTTTGCAGAAATGTGGAACAAGTAAATAAAGGAAAGCCTTAAATCACTGTGGTTAATTCTATTTAAGCATGATAACCTGATCAGAGGTGAGTTTCCCAAAGGAAGCACAGCAAATGTTGGTGCTGTCAGCCGTAGAGCACAAGGATGCTGACACAGAAATCCCCCCTGGTGTCAGTGGGATGGGGTTTAATTCCCATAAAATGAAAATGCTGTGCAGATCTTATCGTGCGCTCGTTTTGTTAACAGCAGCTTGTGGTCTTCCTGTGTTTACAAAAGTCGTTTTTAATTGAGCTAAAGAACAAATTATTTCTAAGCCCATTTGAACTTGAAGACTGGGCTCAACTTGAAATCTTAACTTGACGACAAGATTTTGTTCCTCTTCATCTTTTTCTGGCCTGTCACTGAGACATTTTTAAAGTCCGTAGAATTCTGGATGGATCTGTGTCGTTTATCTGTCAGTACCTTTACATAGAGTTCACTGATAATTGCAGTAAATCAGTTATTTGGGAATATTCTGTATGTATATATATATTTATATATATATTTTATATATATATATATATAAATATATATTTGGGAATATTCTGTATATATATGCACATATATATGACATATAAATATATAATATTTGGGAATATTCTGTATATATATATACATATATATATTATATGGACATATAAAATATTTGGGAATACTCTCTATATATAGAATATTTGGGAATAATGTATATATATACATACACATATATATGATATATACATAGAATATAGAATATTTGTGAATATTTTGTATATATATGCACAAACACACATATATATGATATACACATATAAAATATTTTGAAATATTCTGTATATATATATACACACACATATATATATTATACACATATAGAATATTTGGGAATATTCTGTATATATATACATATATATATATATGATATATACATATAGAATATTTGTGAATATTCACTAGATATATACAACTATATACACACAAATATATATACACAAATATATATACAAATATATATATATTTTTGTATATATATTTTTTGGGGAATATTCTGTATATATATACACATATATATATGATGTATACATATAGAATATTTGTGAATATTCAGTATATATGCACACAGAGATATGTATGTGTATATACATATATTTCTTTATTTACATATATATATATATATATTAAACCAGGTCTCATGGCATAGTAAGATACTGTGGACCTGTAGGTAGATGCTGTGTAGCTGAACAGGGAAATAAATCAGATTTATTATTTATATATTTTGAACCCCCTTTAATGCCTCTGCCTCATTCCTTGTCCTTGGCAAAGTTCAGTGAGTGGAGTGAGTTCAGGCTGCCTCTGTGGCAGCTGCATATTCTCTGGTGCTTTAATTTTAAATATGAATTGTGCAGCAAGAAATGCATCAATATTTCAGGTGTTCTGAGCAGCCTCTGTGGGCAGCATCCCTTCCCCAGCTCTCTGCAGCCTTTGGAAAGTGGTGGAGTTTCAGGTGGATGATTTATGATTTTTTTTTCCTTTTCTTCTTTACCTCCAATGCAGAAACCATCCACACAGCAGAGCAGTGTCACTGTGAGCACCCCTGGTTTGGCTGTGTTTGGTTTTTGGTTTCACTGCTGCTGGTCTGTCCTGGACAGCTCTGGGAGCTGCTCACAGCCATCCCACTCCCTGTGCCAGCAGGAATGGGGCTCAACAGGAATCTGAGACTGCAATCGAGGGGAATTCTGCAAATAAATAACACCAAACAATTGCATTCCTCAGCTGCCCTCAGTAAAAAATAAAATCAATTACCATAAGCATGTAGTGAATGTCATTGTGACAGGACTGCCTCTTTCTTTGGTTGCAAATGGGGAATAACTCAAGCAGGGCATGGCTGGATTTCCAAGGTAGAGCAAATAAAATTAAAACTAGGTTCTGTTTCATGCTAACTAATGTTTAGACTTTGTTATGAAATGTTCAAGTCATGAAAGTTTCAGTTATTCTTCAGAGATACCTGTGGAGGTTTGGGGTTTTTTTGGTAATCTGTAAAAAGGTATTCCTTGTTTGGATTTCAATGTTTATTACTTTTATTTATATTATAGTTTTACAAATTCTGAGTTTTATAGTACTTTAACAAACTAAAACTGGAGTTGCATTTTTATAAGTTTTTTTAGGGATAAACAGTTTAATTAAGACATGACAATGAAATTATTTTATTTTTAACTTAATAACTAATTACTTGTGGTTTGCAATGTGGGTTTTTTAATCTAATTACACAATACTACTTAAACTTATGAAGAAGAAGGATTAGTTTATAAAACTTTTATCTTGATTTATATATATTATTATATTTTAAAAGTTTAAACTCTAACTTTTCTACTGTATGATATTACACACTGTTATTGACTCCACACACCCATAATCTCAGTTCTGTCATTTAATTTTGAGGCTTTCTCCATGGCCTCAGGTCAATGCAGTGTTCTCCTGGGGCCAGTCAGCACAGAAAGTCTGAAATTCCCAGGAACCAGGGAATTCCAACAGATACCAAGATAAATTCCTGCAGTCCGTGGCTCAACATTTGGAGAATATTGTGGAATATCATACATTTTCATGAAAGCTGTTGGCTAAAGCTGCTGCAAAATTGATTTTCTTGAAATGATTGAATGTCAGATTTGTTTTCAAGCCTCAGATTGCTTAACTCCAGTCCTCACTGCTCCTGTTTATTTTCAAAGCTGAAGTCATTTGTTGAAATGTGAATCATGCCAGAGTTTAGCTCTTTGGAGATTGCCTCATGTTTGAGCAGAGAGATTGAATTTAGAGGAACAGCATCTCACTAATTAGCAGCTAATGAGTGTTTTGGTTATCTCACCAACACATTCTTGGAGTAGAGAGCAGCAGGGTCAGTCCTGGGCTCTCTGTGCTTTCCCAGCTCCATTCCTTCTCTCAGAGCTGCCAGTTCCCGATATGTGTCGGGGCAGCTTTTGGGGGAGGTTTAATCTCTGTATAATTACCATTTAAATTTTAAGAAACCGAGTATTTAAACTGGTTTTCCAAGAGGCAGCTTCACTATAATGTGGCCAAGATAATTATATTTAAATTAAATGTATCATGTGATGTCCGGTAATGCACTTACCTCACCTGTTTCTGCACCAGAGGTAAAACCCAGGAGCTCATCCTGCTCCCAACTGTTAAACTCATGGGGACCAGAACTGGAATTTTAGGTATTTTTTGCAGTGGTGAATGTTTAGTTTTTCAGAGAGGCGTTAAAGTTGTCTGTGGATGTGAGCTGGGTGCTCTCCTCCTGAGGCAGATCCCTGGCTTTTCCCATAAAACACATCCAGAATCCCCAAAGCTTCCAAGGGGTGATGCTCACATTCCTCTTAAGGGATTCCAAAATAAATTTGGAAATATAAACAAGTGGTTAATGGTATTTATGTAAATTAGGTTTATATGCAACTTCTACTTTTACTATGGGCATAAATATTTGGTAACACTAAACGAGTGTGCACCTCCTAGAACAGAACAAAGGACTTCAAACTTCATCTTTCCTGTGTATTTATTGCAAAAATACATTTAACAAAATAATAATACAAATGCTTTCTTCTTTGTTTCCTTCTCTCCCATTGCATATTTATACAGAATTAATGGTTGGGCAATATTTTACTATGTGATTTCAGTATAAACACTTCTACCATCCATCATCCATATCCTTAAGAAATATCCTTAAGAAATACCCTTATTCCTTATGAAATGCTGCCCAAGGCAGGGTTTACATCTGATTATTAAGAAATTTTGTTTATCCACTGTTCAAACCAGCGGTGAAATTCTTCTGGATCACAGCAGAAATAAATTATTAATATAGGTATTGCTATTGCTTTCATTGGGGAGGTAGATTTCATTAAAAACAGCAGCATTTCGTTAGATGCAATGCATTGGATGCATTTTGTTAGATGCATTTTGTTTGAAATGCACAAAGCTGCTCTCCTTTAACACTTGAGGTGATGTTCTGTGCTGTTCAGGTTTGGAATTGTGCAGTGATTTTTTCCTTGCACAAGAAAAAAGCAGGGAAGGCACCCTAAGCTTTGGCTTGAGCAAAGGAAGCACAGAGAGGCTGATCCCATGTTCCTTCAACAAGATCAGTGTCAGAATAATTCCTTTTTATCAACAGATTTATCTTTTTTTGTTGAAATTCTCCTTTAGTCCAAAGCAGACACATTCAGCCTGAGGGATACAAGGGATGGATTCCTGCAGGAATGTGTTTGCAAGGCCTGGATCAGTGAATTCTGTTTTATCCCAGGAACCCTGGTGCATAATAATTGCCCATAAACTCTCCTTCACATTAATTATTTCATACCAAGTCAGTCTAGAGGAAGGAAAATTGATTAGGAACCCAAGCAGACACTCAAATATCTGACAACAGCAGTCTCCAGCTCTCTGACACTTCAACAACAATAGAAAGTTTCTAAGCACTGGTTTATTCCCAATAAACCAGTTTTTCTAAATGAGTTCTAATATGAAATATAGTAGTCTACAGTTCTCTGACACTTTAAAAACAATGGAAAGTTTCTAAGCACTGGTTTATTCCCAATAAACCAGTTTTTCTAATTGAAATATGTGGATAAAGATGAATGTGAGCGGCTGTTAGGAAGTTGTGCACAGGGAAATGAATTTCCACTCCCACAGTTGACTTTGAGGGGAATATTCTACCTATTTAATAGGATTTTTTTATATTGTTTACCAGCTGTGAAAGCTGTACTTCTGGTGTTTCATCATTTCTGTGCATTTTCACCTCAGTGCTGGAAATCACATCCTGCTTTTATTACAAAATATTGTGGGAAGGGGTGAAGAATACAAGGGTGGCAAAGAAGGGGAATTGTGCATGTGCAACAGGTAGATTTCATATAAAATATATTTATTTAATATAAAATATATTTCTGTGTTTTCAGGACATTGAAGGCAGTACAGGAAATTTTCTATAGACACTGATTACAGATAAATACATCCTTGATTTTTCTCTCCTTTTTTTTTTTTTCCCTGCAGGGCCAAGGCTTTTCGTGGAAAAAAGGTCCATGGAGAGTATGACATAAAGGTGGAACAGGTAACTGGCTTAGCCTGAACCTTATTTTATATTTTTTATATTTATATATTTTATAGATAGATAGATAGATAGATAGATAGATAGATAGATAGATTATATAGATATAGATATAGATATAGATATAGATATAGATATAGATATAGATATAGATATAGATATAGATATACATATACATATACATATACATATACATATACAAATATACATATACAAATATACATATACATATACATATACATATACATATACATATACATATACATATACATATACATACATAGATATGTTATTTTTATATATATTATATATATAATTTATTTTTATATTTTTATTTTTATATCTGTGCATTTATAGAAACACATATATTTAATAAATGTGTGTAATCTCTCCCTGAGGGGATTTAAAAGCTCTGTGCATGTGGCACTTGGGGACAGGGTTTGGCCTTGGATTAATGATAATGGAGATTATCTGAGAGGGCTTTTCCAACCTCAATCATTCCATGGTTCTCTGTGCATTCGTGTACAGAAATATTCACAATCTTTCTGCCCCAAACCCCTCACAATTAAGGAAATTTGAAGGTTTGGGCTGGGGCAAAGTTGATTTTTTTCCCCTGGATCTGCTGGGATGTTGGTTTCCTATGTTTCCACTCACAGCTTTGGCTGTGAATTCTGTTCATCCCACCCAACAGTTTTCCCACTTTTACCCTTCTGCTGGGTAAAAAATTATAAATTTTTCCCATTTTTACCCTCTGGGTGTGGGGCTGAGCTTCCAGCTGGGGTTAAACCACACCAGCCCATTTTTGGCACCCAAAATGGGCTCTTCTGAGGGGGTTTTCACCGTAATTTTCACAGCATGAGAAACATCTCGTGTTCAGGAGCTGTTGCCTGGAGACTGTGAAGTTCCCAGACACTCCCTGAATTACTTGTGGCAGTTCTGCATCACCAATCCCCCACTCAGGAACAGAAATGTGCTCTGGGTGCAGTCCTGGCTTATGAGGGTTTAAAAAAAATCTACAATAAATAAGAATATACGGAGATATCATTTAGGGTGGATTATTTATAAAAAAAATCCATAATAAATAGGAATAGGCATGGAGATATCATTTAGGGTGCACTATTTATTTAAAAAAATCCATAATAAATAGGAATACGCATGGATATATAATTTAGGGTGCACTAGAATTATAACTATTTTATTTAAGCTGACGCTGATGCAGTCCTGGCTTATGAGGGTTTAAAAAAAAATCTACAATAAATAAGAATATACGGAGATATAATTTAGGGTGGACTATTTATAAAAAAAAAATCCATAATAAATAGGAATAGGCATGGAGATATCATTTAGGATGCACTATTTATTTTAAAAAATCCATAATAAATAGGAATACGCATGGATATATAATTTAGGGTGCACTAGAATTGTAACTATTTTATTTAAGCTGACACGTGGGATTTAAAGAAATCTTTTCATTGCTTTTGAATCTTGAATTGCTCAAATAGATGCTGCTGTACAAAGCATCAGTCCTGGAGTTGTCTGCTTTTAGAGAGGGTTCTTTTTTTGCTTTTTGGGGTATTTCAGGTTGATTTTGGGTTAATTTGGGGTGATTTGGGGTCACTCACTTTCCCTGGCCAGGTGGTTCAGTTCCTACTGGGGCTTTTGGGGTGATTTTGGATGATTTCAGGCTTAATTTTGGATATTTTAATGGGGTTTTTTTCCGGCTTTTAGAGGGGAATTTTTGCATTTTGGGGTATTTCAGGTTGATTTTGGGTTGATTTTAGGCAATTTTGTGTCTCTCACCCTCCCTGGACAGGTCATCCAGCTCCTGATGGGGCTTTTGGGGTTATTTTGGATGATTTCAGGCTTAATTTTGGGTATTTTATGGGGTTTTTTGCATTTTTCAGGTGGTTTTCTGTAAACCTGGAATTCCCTTCCTGTGCTGCTAGAATTTAATCAGAGACACTCTGCAAGTTTTTGTAGCTGATGAGTAACAAAAATCCTTTTGTTACTCATCAGCTACAAAAAGCAACCACTGCAGTGTCCTGCTGCTAATACCATTTATTGTATTATTGTATTATAACAGTATTATTTATTATAGTATTTATTTTTATAGTATTTATTATATTAATATTGCATATTATATATATTCTTTATTAGATATGATTTATTACATTATTATCATTATATTTGTTATATATTATGTATTATGTATTATGTATTATGTATTATGTATTATGTATTATGTATTATGTATTATGTATTGTATTATATTATATTATATTATATTATATTATATTATATTATATTATATTATATTATATATAATAATGAATATATTATTATTATATTTATTATATATTTACTATATATTTATTATGTAGTATTTATTTTATAGCACTTATTATCTTTTTATATTATAGTATTTATAATTTAGTATTTTTATATTAAATACTATAATATTTTACATATAGTAATTATTTTTATGTTATAGTGTTGTTTTTATATTATAGTACTTATATTATAGCATTTTATATAATATATAGTATATATTTTTATAATATATATTTATCATAATATATAATATATAATATATAATATATAATATATAATATATAATATATAATATATAATATATAATATATAATATATAATATATAATATAACATAACATAACATAATATAATATGACATAATATAACATAATATATAATGTATATAATCCCTACATATCCTTATATCATATATATATAATACAATATATAGATATATATAATATATAATCCCTACATTTCCCTATATCATATATATATAATATGATATAATATATAAATATATATAATATATATAATCTCTTCATTTCTGTGCAGACATGGAGGAGTAAATCCACTTGCTACTGCCCCACAATCCATTTCCACAACATTTTTTTTTTTACCTTTTGCTCTCTTTGGATTAAAACCTTTTGAAATGTGCCAAGTGCTGCTGGATCAATGCCCTCTTGGTGCTCATTTTATTTCAAATGTAGATTCTCAGCACTTCAGGCCCTGATGCTGAAAATAAGGAGAGCTGGAAAATAAAGGTAAAATAAACCAGACTGACTAACAGGAGCCTTTTCTTCACAGGCAGAATTTTCAGAAATCAACTTGATAGCCCATGCTGATGGCAATTATGCAGTTGATGTCCAAATCATTCGAAATGGCACAAAAGTTGTCAGGTAAGCAAAACTCAATGGAATATCAGCAAAAAGCAACAAATGGCATCATGGGTGGGTGGCAAAGGTGCTGAGTGCTTTGTTGTGTTTGTGGATTTTGAGATTTTGAGTGATGCCCCTCAGCGAGAGCAGAAAATAAAATATCTGATTTGTGACAACCTTTCTGTGACAGGGAGGGCACATCTTGACATTTTAATCATGGGGAAAATGGATTTATTAAGGGAAGGAAAGTCCAGAATAAAAAATACATGGCTGGGACTTGGGGTTATTGATTTGGGTTTTATGTTTGCTACAGAAGGACACAAATTTGGTGGTTTTGTGCCTGCCAGACTTTCCCAGAATAGCAGAATTTATTTCCAACATGGAATATTTTCTATTGAAACAGACCAGGGCAGTTCCTGGAATATTTCAGCCTGTTTGAAACATTTTGCTTTAAACACCTCACATTTCCCAAGAGCTGTTTTGTCTAAAGAGGATGATGCCAAGGAAGGCAGGGTAAATTTAACTTTTGGTTTTTTTCAGTGAGGACGTCAACAGCCTCATAAACGTGAGGGGAGAAAACAGGGCAAAGGAAAAAATTAAGGAAATGTTAGAAAAGTTATATCAGCAAAATTATTATATTGGCTAAATTATTATCAAAACTATATCCAATATTTTATTTAAATGGTGAGAATTGCTCCTATTTTGGCATTTATGTGTAAGTGAAGTGTAGCTGTTGTTTGGCTGAAAAATTGAATTTAAAGGCAGAGATACACCAGCTTGTCCTGGATCTTTATGGTTTGCAGAACAGATCTCCAAATAAAAGATTCGAATATTTCTACTCATTCATATAAAAAAACAAACAAGGAAAAACATAATAAAAAAAACAAAACAAACCAAAATACCAAAACAAAAAAAATTCCAGGAAAAAATATTAAAGATAAGTTTATGCTTCAGAATTCCCATTCTTTAATCTCTGGCATGTTTTAAAAATATCGCAGTTCAATACAAAAACAATGATCTTGTGCCAAACCCACAAGATTATTTCCTTAGAAGAGTAAGAGATTTGATTTTTCTTAGGGTTGGTGGAATTTTTTAGCCAATGATGGAAGTTTTGGAGCCAAGAAATCTCCATCACTGCTCCCTGGTGGCTTTTCTGTACTATTCCAAAAAGTGTTTTAAAAAGTATCAAGGCCAAGTTGCCATCAAAACACATCAGGAGAAAAGGAGGGCTGGGAACCTCCAGAAAATAACATCTCCAAAGATCATGAGAAAACTTGGTAAAAGTGCTGCTGTTCTTTGTTTAAAAAGGAGATTTTTGGTATCAGATAACTCTGAGGATGAGATAACAATATTAGAGTTTCATGTGTGATTTGTCTACCCAAATAGAAGTACCTGAAGCTGATAATTTTCCCCCAAATCTGGTGTGAGGCACCTGGGGTTGTGGCTTGTGGAGGTGCAGGCATGATGGGAGAGAATTCTCTGTTTCTGTGATAATTGGAGATATTTATTATCAATAATAACAAATTATCAGGCCCAAAGTGACTTTAGATCACAGATTTATGAGCAAATTATTAGTTAGCAAAATCACAGAAATTTCAATGACAAAATTTTGCTGGTTTGGTTTAGTTTAGGAGGAAAAAAAATATTTAACAGCACTGACTTGTTTGGTTTTTGTGAATGAAAATCATACCATGAAAAATTATTTTTTCTGTAGCATAATGCTGAGATTTTTGGATTTTAATGCTTGAGCCACAATTAAAATTTTCCTCCTGGCCTCCTTCTGGGTGCAGGCACCCCATCCAGCATTAATTACAGAACTAGAACAATTATGGGAATGTACCATATTCCTTTGAGGAGTTTTTACAAAGCAGACACTATTTCTTTATTTTTAATTTTTAAAAAGTACATCCCCTCCATTCCTCAATTCTTTCATTAAATTGGTCTTTGAGAGGACACTTTCTGTTCTTTTTTTTGAAACCACAGCACTGTCTGGGATGTGTTATCCCCTTTATTTTAATAAATAAAAGTTGCCTCTTTCTTTCACTGAGGAGTCTGCAATTTTAATGAGGGTGTGTGGGAACTGGAAAAACAGAAACTTCTACAGACACTGAAGAGTTTGACCTACAACCTTAGAAAAAGCTTAAATTAATATAAAAATAAAATTTAAAAAAATAAACAAAAAAAATAAATTTATGTTTCTATAATTGCAAGAAAAATATACTTCAAGTAAGTAAAACACCATATTAATAAAATAGTGAATATTTTATAATATAAGGGTATGGCTTAATAGAATAAGCTAAAAGTTTAAAAATTATAATAGAAACACACATATATATATATATATATAAAAATATATATATATACATATATATATATATATAAATATATATAAATATATTTATATATATTATATATATAAATTTATATATATGTGTGTATATTTATATATATAATATACATATATATAAATATATATAAATATACACATATATATAAATATATATATATAAATATAATAAAAGCCTATTAAACAAAAATATCTACAGTACAACCAAATTAAATAAAAATAATGAGTCAGAAAAATAAAATAAACCTTATAGCACCATCTATTAAGTTAAATGTTATATATTACCTTACAACAAAAACACTTGTAACTACTCTTAAACTATTGCCAGCCACTTACTCTCACAGATCTCACAGCCTCTAAAACTAAAATATTTATCTGAATAATAAATCATTCTTAACCCAAAAATAGTCCCATCCCTTCATTATATAACAGCAATAAAGGCATCACTAATCCTCTAAGCATTATATTCATGCTGGGCCAGTAAATTGGATTTCCATGTTCCAAACTCTTGAAACTTTGATCACAGCATCTCAGGGTTGTACTGTAGATATTTTTTAGGAATTCTCTTTAAAGGCAAGGATTTCTTTACAGGTTTTGCTCATTGAGCTTCAGTGCCATTTTGGCGACTCTTGACTGCAAATCCTTAATGTTGCTTTTGCCAAATCCTGCAGGTTTGGGGTTTTTATTTATTTTTACAGTGGTAAAACACTGGCACAGGTGCCCAGAGTGGCTGTGGCTGCCCCTGGATCCCTGGCAGTGCCCAAGGCCAGGCTGGACAGGGTTTGGAACATCCTAGGAAGATGCTTTTCCACTAGATGCCTTCCACCTGAAAAGAAAATGAGCTTTAAAAGCTCTCTTCCACCCCAAACATTTCTGTGATTTGAAATTCAAGAATCCAGCTAATCTACTTGGACTGCTGCATCCAAGCTGGGATCTCAGAACTGCTAAAGCAGTTTTAACATTGGACTTTAATTGTACTGCTGTTTTTATTCTACCAGACTGAGAATTCAGAATGATTTTGTAATCTTCAGAGTGTCTCATTTCAGTAAACAGCTTGTATTTATTTAAGGCATGTAAATAATTTCACCAATTTACTATGCTAATTTAATTTACCCTGCAGTTATACCTCTTTTAGGAATGTGAAATCTTCAAGTTAGTCTGGGCTTTCTTCCCCTGTAAAATTGGAATGCAGAAAAGACTCTTTCAACCATCAAATTTGGGAGTGAATTTCCCCTGCTCTGGAGGCTCTGTCCTGTTGGTTTGGGTTTCCTATTTTCCACAAGCTCCTCCAGGAACAAAATGTCAGGGTTGGAGTAAGGTGGGGATGGTGTCAGGTTGTTGGCAAAGGTGCAGGGTGACAGGCAGAGAACCAGGGGAAATGCTGGCCAGACACCAGAGAGAAAAGGGGGAAATGCAGTGGTAAATCTAAAATTCATTTTGACAAGTCTCTTGATCAAAAGTCCAGTTGCGATTCTCCCTGTTGTGCTCTGATCCAATTTGCCAGCAATGTGGTTGCTTCATCCCTTACTGTCCTTAAAACAGCCTGATAATAATTGTGAAAAAAAAAAAAACCCAAATAAATTGTTCCCCAAAAGCCCAAGTTCGGGGCAGAGCCCTTTGCCTGCTCTAGTTTACCTTGTCACTACTCAGAAACTGGAGAAGACAAACAAAGGACATGCCTAGAGGTTATAGATGTGATTTATCTGTCAGAAGGAGAACAAACTGATCAATTATTAATTATTAATATATTAATTATTTATATTTAAAATTTTTATTATTTTTATAATAAATATATATTTAATATATAATAAATAAATATAATATATATTTATAAATTATATATTATACATATTATAATAATATAAAATATAATAAAATATAATAAATATATAATAAATAAATAAATATATATATTAAAATATATTTTAATACATTTATTAAAATATAAATAATTATTTATATTTTAAATAAAATTTAAAAATATTTAAAAATTAAATATTAATATATTAATAATTAAAAACAAAAATATTTCACCATGATAATTTCTCTCTCCTCTAAATAGAATTCCATTATTGAGGGGATGCTGAACAGGTTAAGGGTGTTGCAGATTTTCATGAAGGCCATCATGGCCATTTCCATCTTTTATCATTTATCGTTCCTCTTTGGTTTGAGTGTTTTTCATGAAGCCATCATGGCTCTTTTCATCTTTTATCAATTCCCTTTGGTTTGAGTGTTTTTCATACAGCCATGATGGTTCTTTCCATTTTTTTCTTTTCTTTGAGTATTTTTCATTGAGCCATCATGGCTCTTGCCATATTTTCCCTTTGGTTTCAATGTTTTCCATGAGGATATTATGGCTCTTTCCAGCTTTTGTCATTTCCCTTTGGTTTAGTGTTTTCCTTGAACCCATCATGACTCTTTCTAATTTTTAACCTTCTAATTTTCATTTCCCTTTGGTTTGAGTGTTTTTCACAAAGACATCATGGTTCTTTCCATCTTTTCCCTTTGGTATGAATGTTTTTCACGAAGCCATCATGGCTCTTTCCACATCTTTTATCATTTCCCTTTGGTTTGAGTATTTTTCATGAAATCATCAGGACTCTTTCCACCTTTTATGAACTCCCTGTGATTTGAGTGTTTTTCAGGAAGCCATCATGGCTCCTTCCATCTTTGGTCATTTCCCTTTGATTTAATGTTTTTAATGAAGCCACCATGGCTCTTTCCACCTTTTATCATTACCCTTTGATTTTGTGTTTTTCATGGAGCCTATCATGGCTCTTTCAATCTTTTATAATTTCCCTTTGATTTGAGTGTTTTTCATGAAGCCATCCCAGCTTTCTCCATCTTTTGTCATTTCCCTTGGGTTTAGTGTTTTTCACAAAGCCCTTTCCCTGGCTCTTACAATATTTTCCCTTTGGTTTGAGTGGTTTTTATAAAACCATCATGGCTCTTTCTAACTTTAATAATTTCCCTTTGATTTAGTGTTTTTCATGAAGCCATGATGGTTCTTTCCATTTTTTCCCTTTGGTTTGAGTGTTTTTCATAAAACCATCATGGGCTCTTTCCATATTTTATCATTTCCCTTTTTTTCATGAAGCTACCATGGCACCTTCAACCTTTAATCACTTCCCTTTGGTTTGAGTGTTTTTCATAAAACCATCATGGCTCTTTCCATATTTTATAATTTCCCTTTTTTATCATGAAGCTACCATGGCACCTTCAACCTTTTATCACTTCCCTTTGGTTTGAGTGTTTTTCATGATGACATCATGGTTCTTTCCATCTTCTGACATTTCCCTTTGGCTGAGTGTTTTCCTTGAAGCCATCATGGTTCTTTCCAACGTTTGTCATTTCTCTTTGGTTGACAGTTTTTCATGAAGCCATCATGGCTCTTTCCAACGTTTGTCATTTCTCTTTGGTTGAGAGTTTTTCATGAAGCCATCACGGCTCTTTCCATCTTTGGTCATTTCCCTTTGATTTAGTGTTTTTAATGAAACCACCATGGCTCTTTTCACCTTTTTTCACTAACCTTTGGCTGAGTGTTTTTCATGAAACCACCATGGCTCTTTCCAACGCTTGTCATTTCTCTTTGGTTGAGGGTTTTTCATGAAGCCATCATGGCTCTTTCCACCTTTTATCATTACCCTTTGATTTTGTGTTTTTCATGAAGCCATGATGGTTCTTTCCATTTTTTCCCTTTGGTTTGAGTGTTTTTCATAAAACCATCATGGCTCTTTCCATATTTTATAATTTCCCTTTTTTTCATGAAGCTACCATGGCACCTTCAACCTTTAATCACTTCCCTTTGGTTTGAGTGTTTTTCATGATGACATCATGGTTCTTTCCATCTCCTGACATTTCCCTTTGGCTTAGTGTTTTCCTTGAAGCCATCATGGCTCTTTCCAACGTTTGTCATTTCTCTTTGGTTGAGGGTTTTTCATTAAGCCATCATGGCTCTTTCCAACGCTTGTAATTTCTCTTTGGTTGAGGGTTTTTCATGAAGCCATCATGGTTCTTTCCAACGTTTGTCATTTCTCTTTGGTTGAGAGTTTTTCATGAAGCCATCACGGCTCTTTCCATCTTTGGTCATTTCCCTTTGGTTTAGTGTTTTTAATGAAACCATCATGGCTCTTTCCACCTTTTTTCATTACCCTTTGGCTGAGTGTTTTTCATGAAGCCATCATGGTTCTTTCCAATGCTTGTCATTTCTCTTTGGTTGAGGGTTTTTCATGAAGCCATCATGGCTCTTTCCAGCGTTAGTCATTTCTCTTTGGCTGAGTGTTTTCCATGAAGCCATCATGGCTCTTTCCAACATTTGTCATTTCTCTTTGGTTGAGGGTTTTTCACAAAGCCATCATGGTTCTTTCCAACGTTTGTCATTTCTCTTTGGTTGAGTGTTTTTCATGAAGCCATCATGGCTCTTTCCACCTTTTTTCATTACCCTTTGGCTGAGTGTTTTTCATGAAGCCATCATGGCTCTTTCCACCTTTTTTCATTACCCTTTGGCTGAGTGTTTTCCATGAAGCCATCATGGTTCTTTCCAACGTTAGTCATTTCTCTTTGGTTGAGGGTTTTTCACAAAGCCATCATGGCGCTTTTCATCTTTCATCATCCCCCTTTGGTTTGTGTGTTCTTCCAGCCCTTCCCCACTCCCCCACCAGCCATTTCCCCCCCCTGCACACCTTGCTGTGGAAGGAGACCCAGTTTGCTGGTGGATTTTCAGGACTGTGGATGTTTTTTGGCAGGTCGTTCCGGCCCGACTTCGTGCTGGTGCGGCAGCACTCGTACAGCATGGCGGAGAACGAGGATTTCCGCAACCTCATCATCGGCATGCAGTACGCCGGCGTGCCCAGCGTCAACTCCCTCGAGTCCATCTACAACTTCTGCGACAAGCCCTGGGTGGTGAGTGCTGCTGCTGTGCCTTTGGGGGACCCAGAGCAGAAAGGTTCAGAGAATAAAGTGGGGATTTATGAAAGCCTTCAGCAGGCCCAGCCTGGGCAGCCACAGCCTCCAGGGGCTGCACCCAAGGTGGGCTGTAAGAGTTGAAATGAGGGATGTGGGATTTTAGGTGGCTCTCCAAAATGCAGTTTATTCCATCCAAAATGCAGTTTCTTCCATCCAAGAGGTTACAGCAGCCCAGGGTGGTGGGTGACAGAGCTGTGCCCACAGCTGTCAGCTCCAGCTGCAGCCAGGCCTGGAGACCCTTTGGTTTTGGTTACAGTGCATTGGACACTTTTCTTTGCTGAGCATCTTCATACAGCAGAACCAATCTATAGCTTAACTTTTATCTGTAGCCTGTCATAACTACTATAATTACCATATTCATGTTACTGTTCTCCAGTCACTAAAATTCAGTACATTACAGTTTAAGATAGAAGATGTTTTTCAGTTTTCTTGCAGTAGAAACTTCTGAGACCTTTTTTTCTGCTTGCAACTTTACTGACTTGTTTGCCTGTGCTATCCTTCTGCTTGGTAAAAACATCTTATTTAAAGTAAGCTTATCCTTTGCTCTATGTCATGAAAACTCTTTCTAACTAACACAGCTTTTGCCTTCTTAGTTATCCAGTCAGACTGGCTCAGCAATTCTTTTCTCCCATATCAAAACTTGCTTCCATCTCTATTCCTTCATCAGACTCTACATGCAAAAATCTTTCTGCCAAGCACACATGTCTGTGAGACTTTCTTGTCAAACTTTCATCCTTCCCAACAGTGATGGGCACGAGTTTGTCACACAATTATTAGTTTGGTCATTCACAGATCAGGGGTTAATGCTCCAATTAGAACTGCAGGTAATGAAGTCATTCACCCTCAATTTGCTTCCCCAAACTCACTTTTATTTATGCTTTTTGGGGCCTGAGGCAGTGAGGTGTCGTTTAGTTCCAATCCTAGAGAGGAATTGTTGTGTCTGAAACCAAAACCTGAAAACAGTAACCAGCACTCTGTATGGAATTTTAAAGTTATACCCTAATGCAGTACAGGATTTGAAAAACATAAAAGCTAAATCCTAAACTGGATTTAAAAACATAAAAGCTAAATCACTGCACCTGGAAATTTCCTGGGCCAGGCATTTCAGCTGCTGCATTGCATGTTTCACTCCCCTTCATGAACGCTGATCATCAAACTTCCCTCACTGAGCAGTGAAACAGTGGAAGGATTAAAAACCAAACTAAGATATTTCAATAATTTTTTTTTTTCAAAGAGCCAGTGTGGGGACAGAGAGGAAAAAATCTTTGTAGTACAAATAGAGAAGTAAGTGAGGCATCCAACGGAATGCTCCCCGCTGCTCACACGCTTCCTCAAGTGAGGAAAGAGTGTTTATTCACAATTTGTCTGGGAAAAGCAAGCTGAGAATATTTCTCATATTTGTGGTTTTGAACATAATTTGAACAGGCTCTAGCCAGTGTTTTCCTCATTCCTGTGAAATTTTTGGGGCTATGCTTTAAGCAAGGCCACCTGAAGGGACTGGTTTCCTCATTTGAAAGCCCTTTTCATAACCCTGTGCCTCTGCGGTGGGGTTGGTGCTTTCAGTTATCCCTGGAGGCGCCCTGGAGAGCCACTGAGCTTTGCCAGCTTCAGGGGAGAAGCCAAGGCTGTTTTTCTTGGCAAGTTCTGTAGAAATGGAGGCAGAATTTGGTGATCCTTTTGGTTCATGTACAGCTAAACATTAGCAGGAGCAAGTCAAAATATTCTGCAGTAAAAGGTGCTGATCCACAATGCAGTCCCTGCTCCTACAATTCCATTGTCCAACAACGAAAACAACTTTAAAAAATCCCACTTCTCATAAATAGCCAAAATTTCATTTTTCCCTCTGGTATCTGGGTAAGAAAAGAACAGTTGTCAATATTTTTCACAAGTTTTTTACTTGTTTTTTACTACAATACTTTTTATTGCCTTGAAGATTTCAATTTTTTAATATTTACTATGAAAATCCCTCCAAACAATTGTCAGCAGTTTTTAACGTACACCTCTTGCAGCTCATTTTATTATCCTTTTATGCTGCAATAAACTGCTGCAGGGGGGGAATAAATAATTGATAAAGCATTTACAACTTCTCAGCGCACACTGTACATTGCTGAATTCATTATTTTAGTGCATCCCATTTTCCAGCTGTGTGGCATTTCCCAGTGCTTTGATTCAATAAAAATTAAGGAATAATTCTTCCTTACAAACTGCCATATCTGTGTTTTTATCACTTTATCACTGCCCTTAATGTGAGTCCTAGTGAGGAGTGTGAGCTTTTAGTGTGAGCACAGAAATAATTTCTGTACAAACACCAGGAGCTCTGTTTGGCTTTTTCACTTGAATTATCCTGCCTTGTGCTGGTGGTGGTGATGGGAGATGTAGAGACCTCTGTGAATATCCCAGAACAGCACAAAATCCTCATTGGATTTGGGAAAGAAAAACAGTGGAAGCACTCATGGCCCATGGAGGGATTTTTGGGATGTGGGGTCAGGATTTGAACTTCAATGCCCATTCTAGGTCCCTTCCAACTCAGGATATTCTTTGCTTCTATAAAGGCATTTCAGAATACCTTTATATAATATTTGCAGGTACCCTGAGGGGTAAAAATCCCTTAACCCAGCCAACTTCATGGATGCTCAGATGTTGCAGCAGAACCCAGGCACTGCTGGTTTTGCCAACATCATCATCTGCCTTGCTTGGTTGGACCAATCTGGTGTGATTTCACTCCCTCCTGGGTGAAATCCCTGCTGAAAATTATTGTGAATGCCTGGGAATAAACTAACTCATCAGTCTGCTGCTGCCTGCTAAAATGAAGGGAAAAATCCACTGTGCCCCTCCGTGGCCATGGCCATGCTTGGATTTGGCATCAATTAATCCCCTCTTGGGGAAATGGCTGGGATTTCTCCCTGCACAATCCCTTTGTCAACACCAGCACCCTGATATCTGTGTGGAAATTCTCTCTGCAAACATTTCAAGTGCAAAAAGCCCCGTGGAAAAAGGAGAAGCAGAACGCTACAAAAAGCCATAAGTAATAATCTTTACTAATTCATGAGAAATAGATTGACTTTCCTGCAGGTAGAATGTGGAGTGGCAGAAGGGAATTACAGCTTTGATAACAGCAGGGGGAAAAAAGGGGGTGTGCAGTGGAATGGGCCTTAAAAGGATGGAAAATTATTGGGTTAGCCATGGGCAATGAGTCTTCCTTGTATCAGAGCAAAAGTAGGAGTAGTGGAGATCTGTAGGAGGGGAAGTCAGGGAGGTGAGACTGAAAGGGTTTTCAGATAAAATGAGAGTTAGAATTCAACGTACAAGGTCTTTGGGCTTTAAATTTTTGCTCTTCATGTGTCAGGTGTTTGGTGTTTCAGGAACACGCAGCTCCAAATGTAGAACTGAAGGCAGACTCACAGATGTAGAACATCTTTTCAGCTCTGAGGGCAGGTCCACACTCTGTGCCACACACTCCTGCCCTTAATTTTGCAGGAAAGCTCTTTTTGTACCCTGCCTTTCTGTGCACTTGGCAATCGGCAGTGAACAAATCTGTGTTTGATCTGAGGTGCCTCATTGAAAGGTGGGGTGTGGTGGTTACGATATTTTCTGAAAAATCCTTTCCTTAGGATTTTTCCTCCTGAGAAGCTGAGAGGCCTCAGGAACAAAGTATAAACAATGATTATCTGCTGCTGTGGAATGCAACAGGTGCATCTGGGATTGGTCTCATGTTGGTTGCTTCTAATTAATGGCCAATCACAGTCAGCTGGCTCGGACTCTCTGTCCGAGCCACAAACCTTTGTTATCATTCCTTCTTTTTCTATTCTTAGCCAGGCTTCTGATGAAATCCTTGCTTCTATTGTTTTAGTATAGTTTTAATATAATATATATCATAAAATAATAAATCAAACCTTCTGAAACATGGAGTCAAGATTCTCACCTCTTCCCTCAGCCTCAGACCCCTGTGAACACGGTCACAGGGTGTGGTGGGACGATGGCCAGGGATGCACTGAGGGCAGGAATTAAAGCTTGCATTCCCTGGTGTCAGGGCATGCACAGCTCCTCCAAATGCACAGCAGGGGCTCAGAGCAATGCACAGCCCTGAGAGCAGCCAGGTGGAAGGAAATGCTGGAATTTCCTTGGAAATGTTGGAATGAGTGTGTGTGGGGAGATGTTTCTGCTCTGAAACGTGTCCTGAGCGTGGGGTTGTTACAGCACTCGGGTTATTTCACTCCTCTGATAACATTTAGCACTTAGCTCATGGAAAATTCATGGCCCTGCCTCAAGATGGATTTCACTTAAATGCTGGTAAGGATGTCAGAAAGCTGGGGGAAAACATGGCTTTTATAAATAAAGGCTGAGTTCTTTATTGCTTAGCTGCGGAGGAACTGTTTTAAGGTTTGTGCCCTCCTTGAAGAATTATTATTAAAACATTAGAAAGTTTCAGTTCAGGGTCATGTTGCAAAGAAATTGTCTTGGGCAGGAAATAACCCCATCAAACAAGACTAGAGTTTTACCTGGTTCAATTTACAGCTGCACTGAGTTAAGGTGAGGCAAAAACATCCACTGTCCTCGTAGGATTCCCAATTCTCCTCACAGTTTTACTCATATTTAATGGGGTGCAGATCCTGCTGTAAAGCATTTATGAAAAGGAAAAGTTAATCCAAAGCAAATATTTGATATCATTTAAATTATCTGTTTTCCTTTAGAAAACATCACTCAGTAATTAAGGGAGGCTTCCCTTAAGTGAGGCTTAGGAGCTGTATGCAAACTTTGTCATAGCACATGATGTCATTGTCCCTGAGGGGACTGGAGATTTAAATTCCACGTGGATGTGGAACTTAAGGACAAGGGTGAGTGGTGGACTAAGAAGGTCATGGTTAGTTCCTGGTCTGGGTGATCCTACAGGGATTTCCAACCCAAATGAATCTGTGGTTCCATGAAGGTGTGTGAAGCAATTGTGGAGGCCAGAAGGAACTGCAAAATGTGGGGATGATATCAGAGCTTGCAGCATTAGGTGAATCCCATAATTTTAATTACAAAATTATTTTAAAATAATTTCATAATTAAAATAATACTTTCTAAAATATTTTAAAATTTAAAAATATTATATTATATTATATTATATTATATTATATTATATTATATTATATTATATTATATTATATTATATTATATTAAAAATAAAATATAATATTTAAATTTTAAAAATAATATTTAAAAAAACAACAAAAACCATGTATTAAAAAATACAAAATGTGATTTGCCAGTGTCCTGTGTTGAATTAAAAGAAATTAATTCTTCCTGCATCCATCTATTTTAATCATTCTTGTAATGATTGGTGTGAATCTTCCATGCTGGAGGGTTTCCTTCAATTGAACCCTGCTTCAGTTTCAGATATTGGTGATGGGGTGCAGTGCTTTTGGAACACCCCAGTTTACTCCCTGCCCACCACACCGTGTCCAGCAGCTTGCTGATAAGCGGAATCAGGCAGGGAGGTGGAGTTGAGTGACACCAAAGAGGCAAACTCTGATTTAATTGTCAGGGGCTGCAAGGTTCTGTCACAGACATCTTTTATGAAAAATCCTTTTTTTTAGGATTTTTTCTTCCTGAGAAGCTGGGAGGCCTCAGGAACAAAATGTAAACATTGATTATCTGCTGCTGTGGAATGCAACAGGTGCATCTGTGATTGATCTCATGTGGTTGTTTCTAATTAATGGCCAATCGCAGTCAGCTGGCTTGGACAAAGAGCTGAGACACAAACCTTTGTTATCATTCTTTCTTTTTCTATTCTTAGCCAGTCTTCTGATGAAATCTTTTCTTCTATTCTTTTAGTATAGTTTTAATACAATGTATATCATAAAATAATAAATCAGCCTTCTGAAACATGGAGTCAGATCCTCATCTCTTCCCTCAGCCTCAGACCCCTGTGAACACGGGCACAACGTTCAATGTCCAAGGCTGCTGTAGATAGAATAAAGGGTTGGGGTTAATTTCTATTCCTATTTTATTTCTTTTTTATGTCACAGTCTTGCTGTGCTGTGATAATTACAGGCACTAGAGGGGCTGGGCTGGTGCTTTCTGACAGTGCTGAACCCCCCAGGCCTGCAGCGACCCCAGAGCTGCTGCCCTTGTGCACAGCAGCTGTGCGTGGCTGAAGAGGCAGAAAACCCTCCCAAAACCAGAGGGGAGCCCATTTGTGCTGAAGCACCTTCAGACGTCCCACTCTGCCCCAGTGTAGGAATCTGTTGTTATCAGGGCTTTTAAATGTTAGAGCAGAGCCACAGAGCACTCAGTTATGCCAGAATGTCTCTCCTTGCTCAGCCCTTGGGAGGGAAGGGTGGGAATGGCTTTTTCTCTCAGACCTGGTAGTACTGGAAACCTCCCAGTTGTTGTTTGTTTCTTTTCCTTCAGTTTGGGAGCAGACAGCCAAACACTTCTTTGCGAGTTTGTTGATATTTTCCTTGGTTTGCTGCTCTTGCCAAGCTTACACAACTCTGACTTCATGTGCTGTGTTCTGCTTTGCATTTCTTTTGCAGGCGCTTTTCTGCTTCTCTGTCTTCACCTTCCTGCTCTAGCTGGCCATTTAACTTCTCTATTTTTACCTTGCTTTCTTGGAAGGTCTGTTTTAGCTGCCCTTTCTTGCTGTTTGATGCTTTCTAGTGCTCTTCCCCACCTTGCTGTCTCCTCTGTGCTGCTGCTCCAAGCTGCTCTCTTGTGCTTTTTCCCACTCCCAGTTATACTTTAAAAATCTTGAGCAACAGATTGGAGCACTGGCAGGACATTTGTCAGGACTCTGCAGGGAGGAGCAGAGAAAAAGAGATGAGCTCTGTTCCCTCCAGCTTCCTGTTGACACAAATTATTGAAGCTGTGCTAATGGGAGACACAGCCACGCAGAGGAGATTCAATTTTGTGTCAAAGCATCTTCTGGAGAGCAAACCACAAACAAAAAAAAATGAATGTGTGCAAGAAGAGAGGCATTTTGAAAAGCTATCTGCTGTAAATCTGGCAGATTTTCAGTGCTACTCCATGTTGGGTTTAAAAAAAATGAATTCTAAATGATTATTTAAATGTAGGAAAATCCTGTGCTCGTTAGCAAAAGTCAGATCTGTACAACAATGCTGAGCAATGGGACAGAATTTGGCTGGTTATTGCTCTCTTTCACATGCCAGAGGGGGATTTTCTTAAAGGTCAAGGCTGGAGAGTGATGCCCTGCAATCTGGATGCAGCTCAGACAGGGAAGATATTCAGGACACTCAGATTTGATGTTTTAGCCAGTTCTATGTGTTCCACTCGATCAAACCTGGGGCCAGCACTGAACTCTGTGGTTCCAGGCACTGTGGCAGGACTGATCTCCCTGGCAGCACACACAGGCACACACTGCTGTTCTCAAGGTGAAAGAAAAGGGAAGTTTAATTCTGACTCCAACATTTATAGCATTCCAAAAGTGGCAGTGGATTGGAGGGTGACAGTGCCACCTCTCCAACGACACTGGACAACCCAACAGCCCATCAAATTTCTCCTCCTCCATAAAGGAATGCAAAACAATGAGTTATTTACAGAAAGCGTGTACAGAAAGTCCGCTACAAGAATGTCAACATCAGAAGGCTTAGAAAATCTTAGAAAACCAAGGTGACAAAATTCCATGTGCCCAACAGCAAATATTTGCCCCAGTGTCCAGTTCTGTGGCCTTTATCCATAGGAATTTTGGATTTACAGAAGAATATTGAATTTACAGATTTCAAGTGAAGTCAGAGCCCTGTGCATCTCCAGGTGCTTTTCCTTCAAGCAAAACTTTCTTAAGAATAAAAAAAACCTGCATAAAAAACCTGAATAAAACCTGTTTTAATTGTCTGTCAGCCAGCAAAGGTTTTGTCCTCCTTGCCTTGTTTTAGAGCAAAACATGTTGATGGATTTGTGGTGCAAGAGCTGAAAGTAAATTCACAAAACTGCGTCAGAAGGAAGGTGAAAACGTTGTGAGCTTTTGGGTCAAAAGACAATTTAAGACCAGGTTTGAACATTGAACTGGAGAAAAATTCATAAATGAAATTATAAGTTGAAATGCATAACTAGAAATCTAAGTACATTAAACCTAGTAGTGTGTTTGCTCTTTGCACCTCTTTATAGAGCTTGGTTTAGTTTAATCTAGTCTTGGAACAGGAAAGGAATATTCCAGCTATCCTTGCTGATTTTGCTTTCCTAAAATAAGTAAGGTCACTTGAAATTCCTGGTTGAAAAAAAAAAAAAAAAGAAAAAGTCAGAGATCCTTAAATAATAAATAAATCTCAATGTGGTGATGATTTCTCTGTTCCATACATCCAGTAATTCTCTCAGCTCTGTATTCATCAATCCTTGCATGCACTCTCAAGTGCTTTATATATAAACTGAGTATGGGTGTATTTTGCTTTCACCAGATTTGCTGCCATCAGGATAATTTAAAGCAAAAATGGAATTTTTTACTACATTCCTGAATTTTGTAGTGCGTTGTTGCCACTCTGCCCTGTTCTCCTCTGCACTAAGAAACAGCAGTGGGAACTCTTGACATCCACTACAGACTTGCATTGCATTGCACATTTCTAGGGGCAGGACATTCAAATGGACTTTTTAATTGTTTCTTACCTTCTAGTGAGAGAAACTCTTTTCAAACAGAGGCTGTTAAGTTAATACTCAAAGCAGGACTGTGAACTTGGGGTTCAAGTCCTTTGTGTTATCTGCTGGTTCTGCTACAGTAGAGACTCAGAATCTCTTGTGGTTGATTAAGGCAAGTATCCACACCACACCTGAAGGCCAGATTATGGAAATTAAATCTTATTTCTTGTGCAATCTTAATATATAATTACAAAGGAAACCTGTGTGTTATATGCCCTATTAAATTATCTTAGATTTTTTATTTTTTTGTTAAAATCGAGGTTGTATCTGCTCCTTCACTGTGTGCCTGTGGTGACTCAGAGCTGAGGAGGGTCAGGGGGTGACACTCCCCTTCCTGACACAGGAATCTGTCACCCATCCAGGAAAATCCTCCTGTGGTGTTGGCTCCACCAGGGCAATCCCCACCCCATCCTCTCCCTCTCCTCCCCTCCAGCTCTCCCCCATCACCTCCACAGCTCCCACCAGCACTGCCATTCCCCTCTGGCATTCCTGGATATTCCGCTTCCACCCTCAGCTCCAGCCCCCTCTGAGATGGATGCAAAGTGTCCTGGTTTCCTTCTGGGGTGTGTGAGCACCGCCCCTGCTCCCTGAGGTGTTTTTAGTGGGTGGCTCCGTTTAAAATGCTGTGAAATCCCTGTTTGGGTATCCCCAAGGAGTCCTCTGGCTTTCCCTGCTGGGCCTAGCAGAGGCTGGCTGGTGGTGTCTGAGGAGCGGCACTGCACCCTGGAAACCCAACATGGAAATCCAGCTTGGAAAGCCAACATGGAAATCTCCAACATGGAAATGCACTATGGAATTCCAACATGGAAACCCACCCTTGAAATCCACCACGAAAACTGGCCCTGGAAACCTACTCTAGAAATCCAGCCTGGAAACTCATCCCGGAAATCCAACCGGAAATCCAGCCTGGAAACCCATTCTAGAAATCTGCTCTGGAAACCCACCATGAAAACCCACCCTGGAAATCCACACTAGAAACCCATCATGGAATTCTTCACCCTGGAAACCCACTACGGAATTCCAACATGGAAACCCACCTTGGAAACCCAACATGGAAATCCAACCTGGAAAGCCAACATGGAAATCTCCAGCATGGAAATGCACTATGGAATTCCAACATGGAAACCCACCCTTGAAATCCACCACGAAAACTGGCCCTGGAAACCTACTCTAGAAATCCATGGAAACTCATCCCAGAAATCCAACCTGAAATCCACACTGGAAATCCAGCCTGGAAACCCATTCTAGAAATCTGCTCTGGAAACCCACCATGAAAACCCACCCTGGAAATCCACACTAGAAACCCATCATGGAATTCTCCACCCTGGAAACCCACTACGGAATTCCAACATGGAAACCTACCTTGGAAACCCACCCTGGAAATCCACACAGAAATCTACCATGACAACACAGCACAGAAATCTCTGCCCTGGAAACCTACATCCTGGAAACCCATTCTGAAAACCCACCATGGAAATCCACCATGAAAACCCACCCTGGAAACCCACCAGGGAAACTCACCCTGGAAACCCATCCTGGAAATCTCTACCCTGGAATTCCAACATGGAAAACCACCCTGGAAATCCAACCTGGAAAATCACCCCGGAAATCTCCACCATGGAAATCCACTAGGGAAATCCACCCTGGAAACCCACCAGGGAAATCCACCATGCAAATCCACTATGGAATTCTACCACAGAAATCTCCACCCTGGAAATCTTCATCCTGGAAATTCACCATGGAAACCCACCATGGAAATCTCCAACCTGGAAACCCGGCATGGAAACCCATCCTGGAAAACCAACATGGAAACCCACCATGGAAACCCACCCTGAAAATCCACCATGGAAATCCACCATGGAATTCCAACATGGAAATCTCCAACCTGGAAATTCACCATGTAAACCCATCATGGATGTCCACCCTGGAAATGCACCCTGATAATCTACCAGGAAACCCACCTTGGAAATCTCCCCGCTGGAAATCCACCCTGGAAATCCAACCTGGAAACCCAGCATGAAAATCTCTCCCCTGGAAAACCACCATGGAAATTTCCACCCTGGAAATCTCCACCATGGAAATGCACCCTGGAAATCTCTACCCTTGAAATCTCTACCCTGGATATCCACCATGAAAACCCACACTGTAAATCTCCTCCCTGGAATTCCAACATGGAAATCCATCCTGGAAATCTCCACCCCAGAAATCCCCACCCTGGAAATCCACTGTGGAAATTTCCACCCTAGAAATCCACCGTTGAATTTCAACATGGAAATTCACCTTGGAAATCTCCACCCTGGAAATCCACGCTGGAAATCTACCTTGGAAATCTCCACCATTGAAACCCACCCTGCAAACCCACCATGGAAACCCGCCCTGGAAACGCACCACTGATTCCTTCCTCTACAAGTGTCACTGAATTCAGTATTTTTATGGAAACCTCCTATTTGAACTGGACCTCATCTGTAAAAAAGCCCACCAAGAAGAAAATCTCCTTCTGTTGCCATGAGCCCCAAACCCTCCTGAGAAGTGCTTAAGCACCATCAAAATAAACAGCAGCACAAATGTTTGCCTGGTCAGATCACTGAACTCCCTGTTCCCATAGCAGTGGAATAAAGTAATTTTTTATTCAGCATTTTTTCACTGCTGGAAGAGCACCCAGGAAGGACTCCCCAGAGCTCTCACTTCCATCAACATTTTTCCTTCTCTAAATTTTCATTCCAAATAAAGGGCTCCAGAAGGTCTCTGGATCCAGGCCTCATGGGATTAATTTGAGATTATTCTTGTATACCAGGCATGGCTTGATCTGTGTTGTACCCTTGTGTGCTCATAGGCTGTTTTCTTTCATTTTAATCCTCATGCCTTCCTTAAATCTCCCTTTCCTCACTGTTTACACATTTTGTCAGTGCCTCTTCCACCAGCCAAGGTGCCTCTCCTTGCCAGATGCCTTCTTGCCCAACCCTGCAAGCCAGGAGATGTTTTTATGTCTCTGACTGTGACCATTTTCTGGTTCTTTGGGATTTTTTTTAATCCTGTTTTTCCAACTGTTGTGGAAAACTTTTTATTTTTCTCCCATGGATGCACTCTGCTAATTTGTTCATGCAGCTCTTCCAAGGGCATGAGGTTTTTATTTAAGACTTGGGGTTTTTTTTCTGCATCCTGTAGAAGCACTTAATGGTTTGCATCTCATCAGCTGAAATTCTGATGTGAAAATATTCCCGCAGTTAATGACATGGTGATTATAATATTATAATAATATTATTATAATTATTATATATTATAATAATATTATAATATAATAATAATATTAGAGTATAATAAGAATATAATATAATGTAATGTAATATAATATAATATAATATAATATAATATAATATAATATAATATAATATAATATAATATTTTCTATTCCATGAACATCCCATGTCTGTAAACATTTGACATGGGATTAGATAATTCAGTAATTTATAATTTAAAAAGATGATGTTCCTGCCCAGGACTGGTGTCCAGCTGCTGTAAAGAAAAATATAAAAATATATAACCCAAATCCCATTTAAACATTGATAGAAGGTCATTAAAACCTAAATTAAATTCTTCTTTATAAATAGCCCAGCAGCAATCAGGGATTTATGGCAATTTATGGGTGTACAATTAGAAAGCTGAAATTTGGTGTGGATTGGGGCTGAATTCATCAGGTTGCATTCTGGGGGGAAAGGATTGACAGGAGATTCCCAGATTTTTGGACATGGAGGTGAAGCAGCATCTCAGCAGGGGAAAGGATAAATCATCCCCCAGCTGTGGCACTTTATTTCTCTCTTTTGCCTCAAAAATTCAAACTTGCTTTTCCTACCTGCTGTTTGCAAGCTGAATTACTGGATTAGGGGACACTTTGGAGTGTTACAAGTCTGTTATATGTGGCTGATAATATATTATTTTAAATAAACAAGCATTTGCTAGCAATTAATCTCAATTACAGCTTTCTTGCATGAATGACAAAACCCCAAAAAAAAAAAAATGCCATTTTCTCAGTGTCTTCCTCTCCTTTCCAGTGAAAATGGAAAAGAAAATAGGGAAAGAATCACAGGAAACGCAGTCATATGATTTTATTTTTCTTGGGAGGTTTTTACTTAAAGATAGGTAAATAGATTTATTTTAACCTAACAACTGCTTGGCAAAAATCATGTATTTATGGGTCAGCATTTTCCTGTGGAATCTGGAATTTGGCTCTTGCATCAGAACTGAAATATTGAGTAGGTTGTCAGGAATCCTGCTCACAAACCACCTTACTTTGGTAGCTGGGAGAATATTTCCTTTCCCTGAGGCCTGCTTTGCACAGCCCACAACCCAGCCCCAATTCCTCAGGCTTTTGGTGAAGACTGCTCATCATTCAGGCATTTCCCACCGGCCTTCCAGATTTAAAGATGCATTTTACCAAACCTAAGTAAACATCAGCTGAGCACATCATCCCCGGGACACATCCTGCTCCTGGAACCCTCAGCCCGGGCTCAGGGGGAATTTCCTCTCCTAAATATCACCAGAGGAGAGGGATCTGCTCAGCAAAGGGAGAACAGCCCCCAAAGGCATCTCTGTTTCATAAAGAGTCCTCTTGGTTCACATGTGAATGTTCTGTGTGAAGATGCTGCAGTCCAGAGTACAGGCAGGCAGGAATTTTTGAGGCAAAAGAGAGAAATAAAGTGCCACAGCTGGGGGATTATTTATCCTTTCCCCTGCTGAGATGCTGCTTCACCTCCATGTCCAAAAATCTGGGAATCTCCTGTCAATCCTTTCCCCCCAGAATACAACCTGATGAATTCAGCCCCAATCCACACCAAATTTCAGCTTTCTAATTGTACACCCATAAATTGCCATAAATCCCTGATTGCTGCTGGGCTATTTATAAAGAAGAATTTAATTTAGGTTTTAATGACCTTCTATCAATGTTTAAGTGGGATTTGGATTATATATTTTTATATTTTCCTTTACAGCAGCTGAACACCAGTCCTGGGCAGGAACATGGGAGATTTAAATTAATATTATATTAGAATATTTGATAGAAAACATGAACAGGATTGGCAAAACAGGGAGCAGTGTGAATAATCTTCTTCTTGATGGTGGGGCAAGAATGGCAATGTTTTTTATCAGAATATTCTATAGAAAACATGAATAGGAATGGCATAACAGGGAACAGTTTAAATCATCCCCATCCAAGGATGGCCACGTGTTTTATCAGAATATTTTATAGAAATCGTTAATAGGAATGGCATAATGGGGAGCAGTTTAAATCATCCTTATCTTTGGTGGTGGGGCAAGAATACTCTCATATAACATGTGGATCTATATCAGAATATTCTATAAAAAGCATGAATAGAAATGGTATAACAGGGAGCAGTTTAAATCATCCTCATCTTTGGTGGTGGGACAAGAATATTCTGATATAATGTGTGGTGCAGTTTAAGTCATCCCCATCCAAGGATGACCATGTGTTATATCAGAATATTCCATAGAAAACATGAATAGGATTGGCATAACAGGGAGCACTTTAAATCCTCCCCAACTTTGGTGGTGGGGCAAGAATTTTCTGATATAACACGTGGTTTTATATCAGAATATTCTATAAAAAGCATGATTAGGAATGGCATAACAGGGAGCAGTTTAAATCATCCTCATCTTTGGTGGTGGGACAAGAGTGGCAATTTTTTACATCAGAATATTCTGTAAAAAGCATGAATAGGATTGGAATAAGAGGGTGCAATTTAAATCACTCCATCCAAGGATGTCCATGTGGGAATGGCTCGTGGCTGCAGCCTGGGAGATGAGACTTCTCCAGTTGGTTCCTCACCTGTTAGCCTGGCACTGTTGCTTTTCTCTCATTGCAAGCATTTCCAAATCAGTGTCAGGGAGGTGACAGCCACTAAATGAATGGTAAATGTGCCTGGGCTTTAAGAGGACAGAAAAGGTAAATATTTAAGAGGTACATATGCCTGGGTTTGGGTTTAAGAGGACAGAAAAGGCAAAATTACAATGATTTTATCATCACAGAATCATCTTCAAACATATAATGAGATATCTGAAATTTATCATCACAGAATCATCTTCAAACATACAATGAGATATCTGAAATCCAGTATCCCCGTGTATTTCAGTTCCTGTACCTGTGAGGGTTTAACTTTTCGAGGTGTTTTTCTGTGTTGGTCTGTACATGAAGTCACAGCTTGGGTGGATTGAAGGGCTGTGTGAGGAGGAGGAGGAGGGAGGATGCACCCCTAGATCTGCTGAGTCCATCAAACGCCCAAGACAAGAAGGAAAACATCCTGGGTAGGAGCTCCTGTGGGCACAGTGTGGTTCCTCTCCCAAGCTTTGTTTTCTCTGCTTTGTTTTGCAGTTTGCCCAGCTGGTGTCTGTCTACAAATCTTTGGGCCCAGAGAAGTTCCCTCTGATTGAGCAGACCTTCTACCCCAACCACAAGGAGATGGTAGGTGCAAAACAGGGTCACAACCTCCAAAACAGGGTCACAACCCCCTTCTCTCATTCTCTGCATGCTCCAAAAGCCTTTTTGGCAGTTTTGGGAGGGGGTGGGACGGGGTGAGCTCTTGAAATCACAGTGATGGTGAGCTGGAGGGTGCTCACATGGCACAGCGGTCACTTTCCAGCTGCCCAGCTGCAGATCTCAGAGAGATTAAATGCCTACAAAGGCACTGAGTGGCTCTGAAAGCACAGGAGTCACTTCCATGGTTGGTTTTTCCCCCCAGTGTTTTAATTTCTGGTGTACTCCCAGCGTGTGTTGGCTTTGGAGGGGATGCGCTGGGCACTGCAGAGCTTTGAATGAACTCAGCCAAAACCAGGCTGGGGGTGAGTTGGGATCTTCAGGTACCTGGCTCTGGTTCCCAGTGCTGCACAGACAGAAAAAGAACAAAAATGAGGCTGACAGAGTCCAAGGAGCACCTGGGTGATGGTTTTAGGTGTGGTTCAGCTTTAGGCCGCAGTGAGGAGCAGGGAGTGGGACACAATGACCCCTAAGGCATCCTTCAAACTTGAGATTTGCTGTAATTTTATTGAGAAAAGCAGAGCTTTTAGGTGCATTGCTAAACTGCAGTCCATAGAAACAAAGAACATTTCATTCTGGGGCAAGAACTAATGTTTCAGACTTATAAGTTTATATGGCATATTTTTCTGAGTGTAACAACCCTCTGAGTGGTTTACCCTGTCTTCATTCCTCTACATTGCTCATTGAAGTCAAAATTTATAAGTTATTTCTCTTTTTTTGAACTTTTGAATGCCGTTCTCCACAGCCAAGTAATTTTTTTACATATTTCTATGGTAATGTAGAGAAAATGAATCCATTTGGGTATTGCATTGCCACTGAGAGCTGCTGCAGGAGCTGCCTGTGATCACACTCATTTATTTGGTTTTATTCCTCCCAAAGAAAGCATCTGGAACTTTGTGGCTTGGGAAATAATCAGGCAGTGTGGTACAAGACAACATTTTTTTTGAATTTCTGCAGTGGGTTGTAAGATGATCTGGAAATCAGAGTCTCCTGATGCTGCACTGAAATCGTATCATGTAATTTTGTTTTGGGTTCTCATCACTTTATCAACAGCTGGCCTCAGTGGCATTTGTGGACACAGAATTTGGCAATTACAGTTTTAAATATTTTTCTTGGTGCTCCTCCTGCTTTTTCTCCTTCCCTTTTTGTTCTCCAAACGGGAACCTGGAGCTGTCCCCCCTTCCAGTGCAAACCAGCTCAGGGGGGACGTGGGGAGAGGGAAAAAGCCCCGAATTCCCTCTCTGGGAATTGAGGGTCAGCTGAGCGTGCCAGAGGTGCTCCTTCCATCCTCTGCTGGTTTGTGCTGAGGCTTTGGGCAGTGCAAGGTAAATAAACAAAGATTCCGTTCTTTTGCATAAAAACAGAGCCGCTTTAATGAAACACTTTTGGAAACAGAAACATTCATCCCAGACTGATCACAAAAAACGCTGTGAGGCTTTTTGAACTCATTGCTGGCTGAGTCATACCTTCATCCTTTCCCTCAGTAATTAGTTCTCTTTATTTCACTGCATTCCCATTCCTCTGTTCTCTGCAAAAACCACATGGTTTTCCAAATTAATTGCTGAACAATTTAATTAAAACCTATCTGGAACGTTGAGGAAACACCAGCAATATTCCAGGTGGGGATTTTTTTTCCCTGTTCACCTATACAGACTCCCTTCTCTCTTCTTTTCCCTACTCTCACCAAAAGTCATGTGAGCCATTTCCAAATTAAATTAAAATGCTGCGCCAGGCTGTGCTTCTGCTCCACCCTCTCGTTTAACAAAAACACAGTTTCAAGAAGTAAAAAGAAAACGTTGTAAAAAGAATCTGCTGTTGATAAGGTACCAATGCCACTAACAGTAAAAATCCTGATATTAAAATAACATATTCAGAATGCCACGTTGTAGTCAAGGCTTTTGAGAGTCTTCCTCAGGGAAAATAAAATCTCATTCTGAGCTGGGTTTTGTAAAGCTTTCCTTCCCACATTTATTGATATCAGGGGAATAAACCAAATCTTGGTACCATCCATTGTGGGGAGTTTGGGCAGATTTCTGCTCAGCCAGAAATAAATGTAGATATTGTGAAACACCTCATTTTATAGCAGGAAAATTAGGAAATTTTTAAAAACTGATTGTGGCATGCAATTTGCATTACAATCTGTCCATAAATATCAGAGAAAGAATTTCTGCCTGCAAGGTGCCCAGAGAAGGCAATCTGGGCTGGGTGAGTCGAGGTTGAGGTCTAATTACTGTAAAACTGAAATAGGACCAGAGCTAAAAAGCAGAAATTACCTGTTTGCTGCTATCCAAAAGGCACCATCCCATCAAAATGGATTTGGGGACAAATGCCACAGGATTGGTATTGAATACTAACCACTGAATATTAACCATTAAATATTAATCATTGAATATTAACCTTTGTGGTTATTAAACTCTGTGGGCTTCTGTAGGTATTGGTTTGATGTGACACAAGGAAATAAAGCCTGGCTTTGAATCTTTCTGGAAATTAATAGTGTAAATGCACAGCACTGTCAGTAAATAGCTCTCCCAATGATGTCACTGTAATATCAATTATTTTCAGAAGAAATGTAGCTTTTTATTCTTTTTGTTTGATTTATGTAAGTCTGTGGTCCAAGTTGTTAGTGCCTAGGAAATTTTTGTTTTGTCTTGAGTAAAGCAGAAAACAAGCTGGGCTTTGCATTTGGCAGCACATAGATATGGTTTTAATTTAGGGTTGTAATTTAAAAGAGCCAGACTGATTTGTAGTAAATAAAAAGTGAAACATTGGCTTTTATGTATTAATTGTATGTACTTATGTACAAGTACTTTTATGTACTTATTCCTCAAAGGATAATGACACGTTTTCCTGTTGGCCTTGCACCATTTTCATTTCACTGGAAATGTATAAACTTTGTCACAGAAAAAGTAAATTTATTTTAAAAGAGTGTTTCCAAACCTGTCCTTTAGATAGCAAAACCTGTCAGAAAAGGCAAATAATGGAGATTCCCCTCCTGCCTGAGGGCTCTGCTCCTTTTTTCTGGGGCACAAATAGTCTGGACTTCGGCATTTACACTTCCCAAAGTTTCACCACTGTGAACTGAATTACTTTTATCAACTTAAATGCGTGTGCGAAGGATTAGTTACTAACTCCAGTCATCAATTCAGGAAAGTTATGACAGTAAAAAAGTTACAGGCAAAATGTGCTGTAACCCTTTTCTAATTTGAGTTCACAACTAGCCAAATTCACTGTCAGGGTAGGGTGGGTGTTAATGAATGAAAAACAATGAAATCATATTAGGGTGAAACATCTGAGAGCTTCCAGAAATCATTGCAGTGTGAGTTATGCAACATTTCTTGCATGTATTTTCAGGTGAGTTTCTAAAGTTTTAGCAGTGTTGGGGTACAAGAACTGGTCATGTATTTAGTGAGGTTTTAAGGGCTGCAGTGCCCTGAGGATGGACGTGGTTTTTGTAGCTCTGAGCAGTTTTAACCTGACATCGTTTGGGCTTGGAATTTGTTCCATGGAATGCTTAAATCCATGGATTACTGCTTTAACCCATGGACTAAAAACCTGGATTTTCCTTCAGCAAGGTGTGGTTAGTCCACAGGAATGCTGGCTTGGGAATGGGGATTTGATTATCAAGGCTGTTTCTTAATTCAGTTATCAATGGAAGTTACAGCTCTGTGGATAAAGGAAGCTGTGACATAAGGAAAGAACAAAATGTGGAGCACAGATGGTTTTAATCACAGAAGTGTTCAACTCGATTCAACACACAAGGAAATATTTGTGAATCTTTTTCTTTTTTTAATAGCACATTGTTATAATACTTTACATATACACTGTACAATAATTCTTTCGTATCCAAGACTTTCATACAGAAAAAAAAAAACAACAAAAATAGTTCTATAAAACATTCTGTAGTTCGTCAGAAAGATTTGGAATAAAACACGGGGAGCTCTTAACCTGCAGGTGATGAAAACGGGGGGCAAAATTTGTTCTTGAACATTCATATTGGCAAAATTCTGGCAAAATTTGTTCTTGAACATTCATATTGGCAAAATTCTGGCAAAATTTTTGGTTTTGTACATTGATATTGGCAAAATTCTGGCAAAATTCTGGCAAAATTTGTTCTCGAACATTCATATTGGCAAAATTTTTGTTCTTGAACATTTGTATTGGCAAAATTCTGGCAAAATTTGTTCTTGAACATTCATATTGGCAAAATTCTGGAAAATTTTGTTCTCAAACATTTATATTGGCAAAATTAGAAAAAATTCCGGCAAAATTTGTTCTCAAACATTCGTATTGGCAAAATTCTGGCAAATTTTTTGTTCTCGAACATTCATATTGGCAAAATTCTGGCAAAATTTGTTCTTGAACTTTCGTATTGGCAAAATTTTGGCAAAATTTGTTCTCAAACATTCGTATTGGCAAAATTCTGGCAAAATCTTGTACATTTGTATTGGCAAAATTCTGGCAAAATTCCTGCAAAATTTGTTTTTGAACGTTCGTATTGGCAAAATTCTGGCAAATTTTTTGTTCTCGAACATTCATATTGGCAAAATTGACAAAATTGTCAAAAAATTTGTTCTCGGACATCCATATTGGCAAAATTTTTGTTCTTGAACATTCATAATGGCAAAATTGGACAAAATTCTGGCAAAATTTGTTCTCGAACTTTCGTATTGGCAAAATTCTGGCAAAATTTGTTCTCGAACATTCATATTGGCAAAATTTTTGTTCTTGAACATTCATAGTGGTAAAATTCTGGCAAAATTTGTTCTTGTACATTGATATTGGCAAAACTGGCAAAATTTGTCCTTTAGCATTCATAATGGCAAAATTGGAAAAACATCTGGCAAAATTTGTTCTCGAACATACGTATTGGCAAAATTCTGGCAAAATTTGTTCTTGAACATTCATATTGGCAAAATTGACAAAATTCTGGAAAAATTTGTTCTTGAATGTTCATATTGGCAAAATTCTGGCAAAATTTTTGGTTTTGTACATTGATATTGGCAAAATTCTGGCAAAATTCTGGCAAAATTTGTTCTCGAACATTCATATTGGCAAAATTCTGGAAAATTTTGTTCTCGAACATTCATATTGGCAAAATTTGGGCAAAATTTGTTCTCAAACATTCGTATTGCCAAAATTTGGGCAAAATTTGTTCTCGAACTTTCGTATTTGCAAAATTCTGGCAAAATTCATTCTTGTACATTTGTGTTGGGAAAATTCCTGCAAAATTTGTTTTTGAACGTTCGTATTGGCAACATTCTGGCAAAATTTGTTCTCGAACTTTCGTATTGGCAAAAATTCTGGCAAAATTTTTTTCTCGAACATTCATAATGGCAAAATTCTGGCAAATTTTATTCTCGAACATACGTATTGGCAAAATTCTGGAAAAATTTGTTCTTGTACATTTGTATTGGCAAAATTCTGGCAAAATTCCTGCAAAATTTGTTCTTGAACATCCGTATTGGCAAAATTCTGGCAAAATTCATTCTTGTACATTTGTATTGGGAAAATTCTTGCAAAATTTGTTTTTGAACGTTCGTATTGGCAAAATTCTGGCAAAACTTGTTCTCGAACATTCGTACTGGCAAAAATTCTGGCAAATTTTATTCTCGAACTTTCGTATTGGCAAAATTCTGGCAAAATTCATTCTTGTACATTTGTATGGGGAAAATTCCTGCAAAATTTGCTTTTGAACGTTCGTATTGGCAACATTCTGGCAAAATTTGTTCTCGAACTTTCGTATTGTCAAAATTCTGGCAAAATTCTTTTCTCAAACATTCGTACTGGCAAAAATTCTGGCAAATTTTATTCTCGTACATTCATACTGGCAAGAAAGGGGGGGGTTTGTTGTGCCTTGGAGGACGCTGCCGGCCCTCTGTGCAAAGCATAACAGAGCAGAGCAGGTGCCTGCAGGAGGTTTGTCCCTCGCCCTGACGCGGTGCCAGCGCCACGGGGCCCTCTGGGGACGCGGTGCTGGTTCCTGGGCCGGCGGGATGGAAGGAGCCTCCCAGGGCGGTGCTTGAGGGGCCCTTGGGCGCTCAGGGCTCGCTGATGTCCATGAACTCCTTCTCGGGGGGCGGCCCGCCCCGGTACCAGCTGCAGGTGCCGTCGCTGCGGCGGATGCAGGCGTAGTGGCGCGCCTGGTGGCCCTGCAGCCGCCGCTCCAGCAGCCAGTCCGTCCACAGGCACTCGTTGGGCGCCGTGATGGAGCAGGGCACCGAGTAGCACGTGGTGATCTGGGGAGACAGCCGGCCTTCAGCAGCCTGCCTTGGGCTGGGGGTGTTCCCAAAAATGGGAATGAACGGGGCTGGTTTATGTCTATCTGCTCTGCACTCACCTTGCAGCCTGCCTTGGACTGGGGATGTTCCCAAAAATGGGAATGAACAGGGCTTGTTTATGTCTATCTGCTCTGCACTCACCTTGCAGTCTCATCTGAATTGGGGATTATTCTTAAAAATGTGATATTTACATATCTATCTGCTATCTATCTATCTGTTCTGCACTCACCTTGCAGCCTGCCTCGGACTGAGGGTGTTCCCAAAAATGGGAATTAACCGTGCTTGCTTACGTCTATCTGCTCTGCACTCACCTTACAGGTTTCACTGAATGGGGGTTTATTCCCAAAAAAAAGTGTTTATTTACATCTATCTGCTCTGCACTCACCTTGCATCTTCCTCTGAACCAATGTTTATTCTCAAAAAATTGTTTACTCAGATCTATCTGCTCTGCACTCACCTTGCAGCCTGCCTCAGACTGGGGGTGTTCCCAAAAATGGGAATTAACCGTGCTTGCTTATGTCAATCTGTTCTGCACTCACCTTACAGTTTCCACTGTATGGGGGTTTATTCCCCAAAACGGTATTTATTTACATTTATCTGCTCTGCACTCACAGCCCCCCTTGGACTGGGGGTGTTCCCAAAAATGGGAATTAATGGTGCTTATTTACATCTATCTGCTCTGCACTCACTTTGCATCTTCCTCTGATCAGAGGTTTATTCTCAGAAAAAGTGTCTATTCAGATCCATCTGCTCTGCACTCACCTTGCAGCTTCCTTTGAACTGGGGTTTGTACTCAAAAATCAGAATAAACTGTGTTAGTTTACATCTATATGCTCTGCACTCACCTTGCAGCTTCCTCTGACCTGGGCTTTATTCTTAAAAATGTGATATTTACATATCTATCTGCTATTTATCTGCCTGCTCTGCACTCACCTTGCAGCTTCCTCTGAACTGGGGTTTATTTTCAAAAATGGGAATTAATGCTGTTTATTTACACCTATCTGCTCTGCACTCACCTTGCAGCTTCCTCTGAACAGGGGTTTATTCTCAAAAATACAAGGAAATGGTGTTTATTTACATTTATCTGCTTGGCACTCACCTTGCAGCTTCCTCTGAACTGAGGCTTATTATCAAAAATGTGAATAAATAGGGCTTATCTAGATCTATCTGCTCTGTACTCACATTGCAGCTTCCTCTAGACTGGGGTTTATTCTCAAAAATGGGAATTAACGGTGCTTATTTAAATTTATCTGCTCTGCACTCACCTTGCAGCTTCCTCTGACCTGGGCTTTATTCTCAAAAATGTGATTAACCGTGATTTATTTACATTTATCTGCTCTGACATTTTGACTTGCCGCTTGCTCTGAAGTGGGGTTTATTCTCAAAAATGTGAATAAATGCTGTTTATTTCCATTTATGTGCTCAGCACTCACCTTGCAGCCACAGCCCATCTGGTACCTCTGGTTCAGGCTCTTTTTCTGAGACAAGGATAAATCATCCCACGGCTCAATGTAGTTGCACAAGTGGATCAGCACTTTGCCATCATTTAAAATTTGGCCTGCAGCATGGAAAACACAAAGAAAAGCAATAAAAGTGTTTTATAAATATTAGAAGTGCAAAACCACCTTGAGTTTCTAACTAATTGCACCAAATTAGTCATACTCTAAATTTTTTTTAATTAATTTAATTATAACAGAGAGAATGTTCTCCTAATTGCATGCTGGATGGATGTAAAAGATTAAAAAAGGATATTTTTTCTAAAGATGTTGATAGTCTGCCAGCAAGGGGTGGATGTAAATTCAGTTAAACTGGATTTTAGGAGTGTGTAGAAACATCTGTAGTTTTCTCATTATGCACCTTTGCATTCCTGGGAAAATCAGTACTGTTGGTTTTAATCAAATAATAATGGCAAATACTGAATCAAAATTTCTTCTATTTACTGATTATTGACCTTCCCTTCCTTTGGAACTGCCCTAAGAGTGGTGCAGGAAGGGTGGAAAATGTGTCAGGTCACACCAAAACTAGAGCTGAACACAATTTTTACATCCTGCTGTGTTTGTATTTAGCACATAAACGCATTCCTTTGCATATTTTAGCAAATTAGCTCCAAGCAGCCCCTTCTGAATCCCCAGGAACATTGATTTTTTTGCTCCATTTTACCTGTTAGAAGATACTGTTTTTTGTTGTTGGCTTCTAGTTTCACTCCACAGAGTGATGAGTCAAAAGGGGTGTAGACATACTGGACATCCTTGAGCTTCTCAAAGCCTTTAAACATCTGAAAACGATCAGAAACAGAGTCAGCAGTGGAAAACAAGCACGAAAAAACAGTTCTAATAAAGAGCTGGAAGAAATACAGGGTGAGACTCTTTAAGGAAGGCTCCAAAATCTGAATTAATGTGAGAAAACACCAAGAACTTGACTTTCCCTCTGCACTTAATGAAATTCATCCAAGAGTTTTAGGAGGGAATTAAGGAGGCCTGGATTTTTTTAAATTATAGCTTTTAAAATGTGCTTTTTCAGCACATTTCATGGATTGTTAAAACTTTCTCTTCAGTTTATATTCTAGTGGCATATTCCATTCAAGGAGCAATGCAGAGACAGCAATCACCCTGACTAAAAATGCAAATATTTCTCAGTGGATTCCTCTGGGGAATTTTGGTCACTGGAGTTGTTGGGGTCTCCTGGAACACCAAATGTGCTGAGGAACTGAACATTTCCTGAGCATTGTTCTCATTTTTGGTCACTAAAATAGAGCAGTTCTCCATATCCCAAATTCTCAACAGTGGGACTATTGGAAATGCAGGGCAACCCTGATGAGGGTAGAAAGATGAGGAGGCCTCTATCTTATCAGAAGCTTAATTAATTACTATATTATACTATATTATACTATTACTTTATTATCCTATATTATTTTATACTATTATACTATATTATTTTATACTATAATATTATTATACTATATTATTTTTTACTATAATACTATAATGCTATATTATTTTATATTATAATACTATTATACTATATTATTTTATACTATAATATTATTATACTATATTATTTTATACTATAATACTATAATGCTATATTATTTTATATTATAATACTATTATACTATATTATTTTATACTATAATATTATTATACTATATTATTTTATACTATAGTACTATAATGCTATATTATTTTATATTATAATACTATTATACTATATTATTTTATACTATAATAACATTATTTTATGCTCTATTACACTGAATCTAAACAAGCACTCAACTCAATTGTTTAGGATTTTGTGACTGTCAGCCAACCGTCCTGACACACACACTTGGATTCAATTCAGTGAATCAAAACACTCACACCAGAATCTAATTATTAATTCTTTTCAGGTGAACAGTCTTCCATAATGCATTCTACTTGTTTTAAAACAAGACAGGAGTAAAAATTTGTTTCAAAACAGCTACAGGAGCAGTAAATGAGATAAGAACTGTTTTTTTCTTTCTCTGAGGTTCAGAGCTGCCATTCCCAGAAATTTCTTTGGGAAGCTGTGCCTTGCTTTTCCCTGTGAAGAGAAATGCAGCTGCATGGCGCCTTCTCAAATAACTGCTGGAAAACTTCACCCACCCCTCAGCATTCCCACCCTGCCAGGCCCAAAATGACAGATTTGGGATCAAAACCCCTTTTCAGGCCTAACCAGCAGCTCCAACCCCGAGAAGAGATGAGAAACGAGGCATGAAAAGATGCAAACAAGCTGGGCAGTGTCCAAGGTGCTGCTGGGTGCCTGTCATCACCTCGCGTGCCACCGCCAGCCTCGGTGACATCATGCCACGTGCTGGCAGCTGGGGACAATGGCTGGGCCTCACAGCTCTGCCACTCGCAGCTGCTGCCCCTGGAAAATGTGTTTGTGCTCCTCGGGCCCTCCCAGGGGGTTTAAATAGAAAATACTCTGTCATCTGTTGGTTTTGCTGAGGCTTTGTTTGTGGAGGGGGGAAGGAAGCCAAGGCCGCTGTCACCGCGCGGCCCGGCCAAAAATATGAGCTGGGATTGGAAATGCTCTGGGGAATCAAACAAACAGGCCCAGACAGACCAAAACACAACCCAAACTGGCACCCTGGCCAAAGCAGCAGTGGGAACCATGGAAAATGTGGAAAATGAGGAGGGAAATGTGTCTGCACAGGGAGCTCTGCAGGTCAACTTTGCCCCAAGCTCTCTCCACGTTCAGAAACCCTCAGGGGCTTGTAGGGATCAGATTTTCCATGGACATCTCAGCTTTGGCCTCAATTTTGGAGGCTTTGTGCAGACAGCACACCTTGATTTAGCTATAAATCCCCTAAATACCCACAGCAAAGCATAATGGAGATTTAGTTATTATTTAAATGAGTTTAATGTTTGTTTTGTTGCAGGGTTTTTTCCCTAAATATCCACAGCAATGCATAATGGAGATTTATTTAATATTTAAATGAGTTTAATGTTTGGTTTTTTGCAGGTTTTTTGGTTGCATTTTCAGATTTTTTTTTTTTGACCTATATAATTGTTACAGCAATTCTAAAGATTATAATCTTGTGTTTAACTCAATGAATCATATTTAATCTCCTCAATCATATTCTCCCTTCCCTAAAAGCATGGATATTTCTCTGAAAGCATGGATATTTCTCCGCAGAGGGATAAGGTGGTTTGGTTTGGTTCTGCATTGATGCTTGATCCTGGTGGGACTTTATTGGAATAGGAAAATAGGGTGAGGATTTGGGGGATGGAGAGATGTGACCCTGCTCCTAAATTCTGTGTGGACTCCATCCTTGTCCTGCTGAGGGGTGGAACCAGCACCAGCACATGGCTGTGCTCGAAGATTTTAGAATGAGTGTGATGCTCAAGTCAGTAGCAAAAATATTAAGAAATATTAATAAAATTACAAATTAATGCATATATATCACATATTATCTTCTCTCTTTAATATAATGCTGTAAATATTGCAAGAAAAAAACAGTAATTGAAAACATTTATGGCTTCTTGACATGCTGACCCAGTGCTAAAAAATGAAAGCCTCGTTGTTATTTTCTTTTACTTCTGAAAATGAATATCAAAATTATCTCTAATATTTCCATCTAGAATTACAACATTTTAATGCTAAGCCTAATGCACTGGATTTAAAAGGAGAGAAACAGAATTTGTCATCCCATTAATGGAACAGCTCAACAACCCTGAGTGCAATAGAGCAGAGAAACAGCAGCATTGTGCAGAATGTTACAGTCAAATAAAACCTCCAAGGTTTTGGTTCCCACCAAAATCCCTCCTTTCCCAAAATCCCTCCCTGCTTGGAGCAGGGAGCTGGGTCCTGGGACAGGGGAAGGTTCGGTCCTGAGCTCTCTCTGGTCAGGATGAAGGATTTGAGGGATGGCGTTATCACAGCCCTTCTGTTGTTAGTCTAAATAGAATAAAAGATTTTAAGGTGCCTCTCAGTTTCCCCATCTCTGGGTCAGGAAAAGAGTATTGTGTGTGATGATGTAAAACATCTTTCCTAAAAAACACATCTCTGCTTTGTCCAGGCCTGGCTGACTTGGAATTCAATAAACTCCTGTTCCTGCTGCCTGAGTTTTGAACAGGCCTCCACTGGGGAAAATTGGGGAGAAACTCCAAGGCAGCTTCAACACACAAATCTATTTCAGAGATTTCAGTGGGATAAGAATGGGATTATAGGCTGAAAATAATCCCTCAGATTAGATTTCTCATTCCTCTTGTTTGTGCTGGGGTAGGAGATGATTTGCTTTTCTCTCAGGCTCCTGAGGGGCTGCGGAGGAGCAGCAGAACATTGGAATGCCAGTGGGAGGAAAGGGAATTCTCTGGCATTGATGTACTTATTTCTGTAAGGAAACATTTGAATAAATCCTTAACATTTTAGAGGATGAGAATTTGCAGGTGGTGGCAGCTTCGGGGTTTGTTTAAGCAAGGTAAAGACTGATTCGTTGGAATTGTTGTAAAACCTCACCTAGAGGTTTGTAATAACCAATGGTGTGATAACCATCCCTGTGAATACTTTGAGATATTCTTGTTTAATTAACAAAGATTCTTCCTACTCAAGCTCCTGTGAGGGGATTCTATCAGTGGATACTAATTCTATTAGTGGAATTCTTCATCAAAATATCATTATTTAGCAAGAACTTCCTTAATATCAAAAAACTCTCCTGAATATGAGAGTTTTTATTATTTATTTATTATTTATTATATAAAATATAATTATTTAGCAAAATTCTTCATCAAAATAGCATTATTTATCAAAAACCTCCTGAATATATTTTAAAAACCCTCCTGAGTATCATTATTTAGCAAAAAACCTCCTGAATATTAAAAAACCACCCTCCTGAATATCATTATTTAGCAAAATTCTTCATCAAGATATCATTATTTAGCATAAAACTCTTGAATATCAAAAAACCCTCCTGAATATCATTACTTAGCAAAAACTTCCTGAATATAAATAAACCAAAAAAACGCCTCCTGAATATCATCATTTAGCAAAATTCTTCACCGAAATATCATTATTTAGCAACAACCTCCTGAACATCAAAAAAACAATCCTGAATATCAATAAACCACCCTCCTGAATATTATTATTTAGTGAAATTCTTCATCAAAATATCATTATTTACCAAGAACTTCCTTAATATCAAAAAACTCTCCTGAATATTATTTAGCAAAATTCTTCATCAAAATAGCATTGTGTAGCAAAAACCTCCTGAATATATTTTAAAAACCCTCCTGAATACAATTATTTAGCAAAAAAACTCCTAAATATTAAAAAAAACCACCCTCCTGAATATCATTATTTAGCAAAATTCTTCATCAAGATATCATTATTTAGCAATAATCTCCTGAATATCAAAATTAACCATCCTGAATATGATTATTTAGCAAAATTTTTCATCAAAATATCATTATTTAGCAAAAATCTCCTGAAGATCAAAAAAAATCCCCTCCTGAATATCATTATTTAGCAAAATTCTTGATCAAAAATATCATTATTTAACAAAAACCTCCTGAATATCAAATTTAACCATCCTGAATGTTATTATTTATCAAAATTCTTGATCAAAAATATCATTATTTAACAAAAATTTCCTGAATATGAAGATAAACCCTTCCTGAATATCATTATTTCGCAAAAACCTTCATCAAAATATCATTATTTCACAAAAACCTCCTGAATATCTCTCAATCTCCTGAGGTGCTGCCGAGGAGCAGCAGAACATTGGAATTCCAGTGGGAGGAAAGGGAATTCTCTGGCATTGATGTATTTATTTCTGGAAGGAAACATTTGACTATATCCTTAACATTTAAGAATTCATTTAAAATTTCCTTTTCTCTTTATCTTTCCCTTTTTTTAATCCCTCCTGTGATTTATTCATCTGGGTCTACCTGTGGGGGCAGCTGGAGATTTTTCCAGCTTTCCCAGCGTTTTGGGGTCAATGATTTAGGGCTGAAATATGCAGAAATATCGGCATTGAGCTACAAAAAAGCGGAGTGGTTCCATGTACCTTTATTTGTTTGATTTCATACCGGATCATTTTGTGGCTATCAAGGGGGTCATCGCTGGCAGGAACCACCTTTTCGCTGGAGATTTTTGCTCTGATCACTGGAAAAGAGAGAGGAAGAGAAAAAAAAGATTTAAATGCGCGTGAGCAGATGCCCAATTTTACAGGGAAAAAATGAAAATTGTATTGATGGATTTTGGCGTTGTTTTGACACTTCAGGTACAAGTAGATTTGAAGGATTTTACCATGAGAGCTCCTGAAAACAAAAGTAAGTGGGCTGTCTGTGATGGAAATGTGAATTCCCAAGAGTGTGGAAACCTGATTGATGCTACCACTCAGTTTTGACAAAAGATGTCCATCAAAATCTCTGGAAGACTCAAATCCCATAAAATTTGACAAAATACCCATCATTACAATCAGTAAGGAAAGGGACACGACTGTTGATTACAGAATTGTTGAGCCAATAAATAGACTTGAAGTGAGGCCCTGAAAGCCTGCGCCAGGCAAGATGAAAACATTGATTTCATGCACGAAATGAGAAGAATAATCTTATATTCACTTTTCTGGGGTTTAACAGAGCACGCCATTAGTTGTGTTAACCTGCAGAAATCAACTACTTCCTTAATTCATTTCTTGTTCTTTAATCGAGAAGAGTAGGATATTTTATGAAAGAAGAAATGGATTATTTTCCCCTCTCCTTGTTTGAGGCATCTCTCTTGTGTGTGATGTTTAAAATACACCAGGACTCTTTGGAAAAACTAAAATTAGACTGAATTGCCTGATGCCCCCAAGATAAATGCATCAGAACACAGCTTGGATTTCAGCTGAGCAGAATTTTGTTTGGCACAAATAACAGAACACACCCCATTTCCTCTTTGCTCTTCAATTTAGTTATTTGATCAGGAAGCACCATCAGAAAAACAAAAGCAATTTCTTTTCTATTCAATTTCTTATCTTCTGGATTAGATGCCTAATAATAATTAAAATTTGCTATGTTTCCCTATACAGGCAAGGCTAAAGACAATAAAAAAGCAGAGACATAGGAATATTCATTGTTATATTGTGGTTCTAAGAATATGGAGCACGGCCAAAATTCCCCTGGGGATTTTATCCCTCCAAATTAGTGAGAATCCCGTTTTTGCTCTGTTTTTGGATGGCCACTGCTGCAGCTCCTGGGTTAGAGCAGCCTGAGTCTTGAACAGGCCTTCACTGGTGAAAATTAGGGAGAAACACCAAAGCAGCTTCAAAATAAAAACACATTTCAGAGATTTCAGTGTGATAAGAATGGGATTACAGGCTGAAGATATTCACTCAGATTGGATTTATCATTCTTCTTGTTTGTGCTGAGGGAGGAGATGATTTGCATTTCTGTGCTTGTGGACAGACACTGGCAAAGTTTTGTGACATCCAAATTGCATGTTCCCCCTTCAAAACTCAATTTTTTTTAGACTTGCTTCATTTTTTTTTCATATTTAACATAATAGTTAAAGAAAAGGAATAGGAAACCCAGGCTGAAACACAGCCAGGTGGAGATCAGTCCCACCTAACCCTGGACAATTCCCATTTCCTCACTAATTAGCTGAGCAAACTGGATGGAATCACCAAGGTGTTAAATTATTATTAAAATTAACCTGTTAATTATTATTAAAGCTGCAGAGGCCTGCAGCTTCCAGGCTTCATTAAACCCTTCTTGAGGAGCATTTTGGACTTGTTGGGAGGACAGAGTTCTTTTCAGTACAAGCATTAATTTGTCCTTTTAAATTTCACACGGAAAGTGGCAGCATCTCTTTAACCATCTGCAGGTGTGAGCAACCCCAAAATTCACAGTGTGCCTGCAGTCTCTGATGTCCTTCCAGGGGACAAGGGCTGTGGGCTGGGAGTGCTGAAAAGCACAAATCAGGATGGTGCTGCTTTGTTTTGAGATGCTCTCCTTTGCATCATTAATCCCTAAAAAAATTAAAGAGGATTTCTCATTAAGGAATCTGTTCAATTCTGAAGGGAAGGACTGAGAAAACAACATTATTTTCTCAGTGCCATAACATGGCTCATGTGCGGGGAATCTTTTCCTGCCCACTCAGCGTGGGATAATCAAAACTGTTTTCCCCCCATGTCCCATGTTGAAATATTGTGCATTTCCATATTTTTTATGAAATTCTACTTGTTAGCACATGAGGGGAAGGTTATGGATAATCCCTGATAGCTCCAGGGGTCTCCATGGAGTTGTGCAAGGCTGAAAGTGCAGCGTCCTGGGGTTTGTCATGCAGAGACCTTTTAGTGGGTGTGTGGGTGAAAATGAGAAGCGTTTCTGTGTTGTGTGTGTTTGAGACTAAACTTCCAGATGGCAAAAGAGGAAAAAACTGAGATTTATTTTTTTTAACAGTAAGGAAGTTTAATTGCCTAAACTTTGAGCTATTTTGGTTTTGTCCTTCCATTCTCCAAACGCACAGAGATCTTTTGGCGCCTTTTAATTCTTCTTGGGCTCCTTTTTTATTTTTTTATTTTCTGTGCATTAATTTTTTTTTTTTTTTTTTTTTTTGCCATCAGTGTCGTCTGGCTGTCTCCTCAGCCCTCTGATTCGTGTGGTTGCTCCTGTTTTTGACCACAAGCATTCCTGCTGCAGCATTCCTGGGCATCTCCCTGCTGCCTCAGGATTGCTCCGACTCTGCACTTCTTGGTTTGGAGCATTCCAGGCCTGGCTTGGCCTCTCCGTGCGAGTGAGAACAGCCTCTGGTCGTTCAGTAATAATGTCATTTTAGCTGTTATTGCTTCCTTATGAGGAATTTGCATCTATGGGATACATAGGCACGGATTTCACATGGCAGCGCCAGCAATTCTGAATGCCCGGGATTTATTCTGCACTAAAAATGCAGATTTGAACATTTCAGCGGGAGGATGTGGCTCTTCTGTGGACTCAGCTTTGATAAAATGTCATTTTTTTATCCTCACTGAGGTTGTCTCAGGTGACTGAGCTGGAAGGAAATGAATTTGAGGGACAGGAGGACAATGCTCAGCCCTTGGGCCCTCTCCTGCAATGTGTTATGAATATATTAATCCTTCTTTCCTGAATAATAATGATCCTCTCCCAACCATGATAATGATAATAATAATTATCCATCCCAACCATTTGTAAATCAGTAGGAGATCATTCTAAGTGGGTAAAACACAGCACATATTTAGTTAATCATTTGGTATAGTTGTGTTTATACAGTCAGGAAAAAAGTGTCAGGGTTGGTAGAAGACAGCAGGGTTTATATGCAATAAAGGTAGAAAGAGAGGCATTAACCTGGGTGATTTCCTTCTGGAATTAGCTACACTAATTAATACTAATTAAATAAACATCACTTTGTGAGTTAGAGATTTTTGTGATCATGAGGAGCTACTTTTATTACAGATACATTTCCTTACTCTGAGGGAAGTAGTAAGGAAATTGAGATTGATTTTACTGCACCACAGTGACAAAACCAATGAAATCTGAAGGGAGAGAAGACACAAAAAACTGAGCAGTCACTGCAGGGCCCATTCCAAGGCACAGCCATGGATGGAATCTGGATAAACCAAATCCTTGAAATTCATTTAAAATAATATATTAATATAAAATATATCAATATTAAAATACTAGACTATAATAGAATAATATTTTATAGTAATATATACATATATAAATATATTAATATATAATATATTGATATACTGAAATTAATATATTCCCTAAAAATAATGTTCTTTTTAGACTCTGAGTTATTTCCAAGGCAATAACTGAGGGAAAACTGTTGAGTGAAGAATTACTCTCATTGTTACAAGCTGGTATTATTAAATAAGACATTCTGTATTACAGTATTTAATATTTGATAAAATATTACTCTATTTAAATAAGTGGTGAGATTATCCTCAACAGTCTAAGTGTTAGAAGACAGACAACTCTACTCAGCTAAAATAATCAATTTTACTGCTCTTTAAAAAGGAAAGCAAGTTGGTTTTTACTCCCCAAATAAACTTTATAATCCTAAGAAGCAGGAGGTAAAGGAGAAGAAAAACTGATGAACAAATGAGATCTTTTCCTCCACTCTCTGTTTAGTACCAGAAACTGCATAGGGAAAAATAATTATTTAGGAAGATATTTAAGATACTGCTGGACATCAGAAGTAGAAATTCAATAAATTAAGAAATTGATACTGCTGGGCATATAACAAGAAAATGTGTTCTATATAAATCCTTAAGTGCATTCTTGCTTTAAATCTATAAATAGATAAATAGGTAAATAAATATAGGCATATTGAGGAAGAATCTGGGTTTCTGTGCCTCCAGTTCACTTCAGGTTTTTGACAGGCTCCACCAGAGCCCTGTGAGTAGAAATGTGATCTCCACCTCCTCTAAGCAGCCTTCCTCTGCAGAAATCAGGAAAATTTCATTCCCACCTCACAAGTTTATAACCACAATCAGCTCTGCCACAAAAACCTTGCAGTGAGACTTCAAAAACTATGTTGGCAGGAAAAGATGTAAGGTAAAAAGATATCATCAAGAGTCGTGAAGCTCTTTTTTTTTCTCTTATATTTTAAAGGCTCAATTTAGCCCTTTCATTTAATTAAATATAAAATACACAGAGTAATTTTTGGGCACTCCTTTCCACCTATCTCTTTGGTGTCTGACACTTCAGGCCAGCTGCTCTCAGATGTTCTTGGAGGGACAAGGGATGAAAGGCTCAAGGAGAGGGAGCTAAATGAGAGTGTGTGGCTGTCACATGGTTGGAATGAGGATGGCATCCTCAATACAGATAAAAAAGCATCCAAAAAGCATTTTTCTGGAATAGCCAGAGTGTGCAGTATGAAATATAGCAGAGCTATGGACACAGAATATGGATGTGCATCGTTTTGAAGGCACTTATATTCAAATTTACTTCTCTCCAGAAAAATCTGTCCCTTGACCAAAATGAAAGCACTTTCATGCACAATATTCAGCTGTTTGTGCTCACTCTTCTGCTGCAAGATTAACTCAGATTTCTATTATCTATCTATCTATCTATCTATCATCTATCTATCTATCTATTACCTATCTGTCTATTATCTATATTTCTGTCTATCTATCTATCTAGTTATCATCTATTATCTATCTATCATTTATCTATCATCTATCTATCTATCTATCTATCTATCTATCTATCTATCTATCTATCTATCTATCTATCATCTATCTATCTATCTATTATCTATCTGTCTATTATCTATATTTCTGTCTATCTATCTATCTATCTATCTATCTGTCTATTATCTATATTTCTGTCTATCTATCTATCTATCTATCTATCTATCATCTATCTATCTATCATCTATCTATCTATCTATCATCTATCTATCTATCATCTATCTATCTATCTATCTATCTATCTATCTATCTATCTATCTATCTATTATCTATCTGTCTATTATCTATATTTCTATCTATCTATCTATCTATCTATCTGAGCTTTTTCACTCTTTGGGGTTCAGGAGCTAAAATGTTGCTGCATGAATGTCTCAAATTCCTAGAAGAACCCACCCAGAATTTTGGTAAAAGGAAAAATCCCACTGTGACAATTGCTGAGACCTTGAGTTTATGCAAACTCAGTTCAAAAACTCTTCTTGTCCAAAAGTGATATTTTTTGGGGGGTGGGGGACAAGAGTGCTTTTATTTCTTCAAAATTGTATGTGTAAACTCCCCTCTTTTTTTCTCAGAAGTTATTGAAAGAGGATTTTGTCTCATTGCAACACTTTTGTGGGATCCAACACTATTTTATATATCCAAAGGAATCCAAATCATCCAGGTCAATTTTTTTTGCAGCAGTTCTGATCCCAGGCTACTCAAACATGGTTGGAACATGACATTGCGGTGACTTGGGCTCATACACTGAAAGAATTTGTCTGAGGAACGTGCAGAAGGGTCCACATGAGGGGTTTGGAGCTGTAAAGGTCAAGTTATCAGGTCCACTGATTTAGAATAATAAAATAGAATTTAGAATAATATAATAGAATTTAGAAAAAAAAATAATAATAGTAGTAGTAGTAGAAGTATCTTAGAATAATGAAGTGGGAGAGAGCTGAACTGTCCCTGGGGTGAAAAGCTGGGGTTACTTCCAGGTGTGATGTTTTTCCTTTATTCTGCTTTCTTAGCTGCCTGCAGCAAAATAGAAATCCATTCTCAGTTCCCCTGTGGCAATTCTTAACAATTTTCCACCACCTGATAAAGATGTGCCTGTCTATTTTTAAGAGCTCCTCATTTAAGTAATTGTGTCACTTTCTGTTTCCTATTTTGTATATCCCATGATGTACATGATATGTACATGATATTTTATATATATATATATATATATAATATATATAGATTATATATATGTACATGATATTATATATATATATATAATATATATAGAGAGATTATATATATAGATATATATATTGATATATATATATATTATATATATAACATATGATATTATGCTATGTAATGTTTCCTATTTCATAGATCCTAATTTATTTTCCAGTCACATAACAGAAGCTTCCAGAACTGCTGCATTAATTAATCAATGGTGTAATAGCGATGATTTTCATTTGGATATTGGGATAAACCACCTAGAAATAAACCACTTGGAAATAAAACACCTAGAAATAAACCACCTGGAAATAAACCACTTGGAAATAAACCACCTAGAAATAAACCACTTAGAGCAGAAGCAGGTGAATGTCGTGCATGAAAGTGCTCTCGTTTTGGTGAAAGGACAGATTCTGCTCCAGGGGGATTCTCTGTGGGCAGCCAGGCCAGCAAACACCCCTGCAGCTCAGATTTGCCTCCCCTTGAAGTCAGGCATGTGGAAACGGCCAAGAATTGAAATGTGAGCAAGCAGAAAGCAAAACAACTCCAAGTTTGTGAGCAGAACTCACCTACTGCAGTCACCTAAAGTCAAGTTATGGTGAAATAATGCAAAGAGTCCAAGAAGATCTCTGAGGAGAGGGTGTGACCACAGTATTTCACTGGCCTTTGTGTCTGGAGGGCACAGAAGCTGAAGCAAATATATTAAGGTACCTTGGAGGAGAATAATGGCAAGAAATTCCATCAGAGCTGCCAAGGAAGCCAAGAACAGGGTGAAACTTTGGTTTCAGGAGCTCACAGATATGACAGAAATAATCTTCAGATAGGGAGCTAGACATCTGAGATGCTTGACTTTTCTTAGAGAGAGGGAGCAAAGTCAGCAGGCAAAGAGAAGGAATAATCAGGCTCCAAAAAAAAGAGGAATCTGCACAGAATTTGTCACAAGAAACCAAAATTAATGAACTCCCTTAAAGCAACACTGCGCAGGATAGAATAGATACCTGGGATAGAATCCTGAATTAAACAAGGTCTGTTGGCTGCTGATTTATATTGCTCACAAAACCTCTAAAATGTACAAGAGGGTGTAAAATCTTTCTCCATGATTTAGAGCAGCTGTCCCATCTGTCCAGCATTGCCACTCTCCCTTTCCCTGCCTTTTTCTGACTAAACATGCTGGATTGTTCACTGCTGTCAGAGCTTTACTTGCCATATTTGCTTGTGGAAAAGCTTTGATTCTCACCAATGAAGAGAGCAAAATAACTTGATTAAATATTCATGTATACAGAAAATATTGTCATTTCTCAGAATACATATGAGAGGAAGAAAGAAGCTTTGGTAACACGGATTTTAACTCTGATTGAACCTCCCAGGTATCTCTAATGCTGCCAAAAAGAGGCAAAAGTTATTGACTGATTGACATAAAATAATGTTTGAACATAATTAATTTAATACCCAACGTGTACCTTTACATACACACTGATAATTTTATCAGTGGCAAAAGTTATTGACTGAATGACATAAAATAATGCTTGAAAAGAATTAATTTAATACCCAATGGGTAGCTTTACATACACACTGATATTTTTATCAGTGTGTGCTCACATATTTTTATCAGATATTTTTAGATTATTTTAGAGATAACTCTGGGGAGAATGAAGGTTTTGTTCTCTTAGTGTTTCAGTATTTGATTTGCACGTGTTGGCTTCCAGCAGGAGAGGCAGTGGTGCTGTGTCAGTCATTTGGAATCCCTGGGAATGTGTTCCATACATCCCTAAAAACAGGAACCATTTCTGCCATGAGCAATCTTCCCTGATTTTATAATTTTATGGCTCAATAAATTGCCTTTAACCTGAACACATTATTTTATGTCAATCAGTAAATAACTGTGTAAGACATTTCTAAAGCAAGTCCCTGAACAGCAAATATTCTGGATTTATCTGCTTGTGCTCAAGGATTGGCCAACTACACTCTCATGAAAATGCCAATATTTTTGTCCTTTTCCCACTTAAAATTGCCTTCATTCTTCTCTAATCTGAGTCCAAAAAAGGAGGAACTGCTTGTAACTCCATCTCACATACTCTGAGGTGGTTTGTGTTGCATGGGAAAGGTTTCTACTCTGTGTTTGCAAAAGCTCTCCTGCCTTTTAGTGCTTCAGGAATTTGCTTTGCAACTTGGTGGCATGTGAATCCTTGTCTTTATTTACAATAGGTAGCCTGAATTGAACTCAGGAAACTCTCACTTTTGCAATCAATTCCTGTTTAATTGGATCTTTCAGAATCTGGTTGTTATCAGTTTGCTGGGACGCTCCCAGTCAGTTCCAGACCATGGGTGTCCAAGTGTTTCACCTCCAATTGGCTTTGTTGGAGGTTTTTTAAAGCCAAACTTGCTGGTTTTTTAAAGCCAAACCATCACCACCTCTGGAAACAGTTTTAAATATCCATTTGTTAAATTCCTGTACAGAAGATTCCCAGTGCTGGGGCAGGGGCAGGCTGGAAGGGAAGGCTGATGTGTGTCAGAAATGGCTCAGGCAGTGTTTGGGGGGTCAAAAATGACCCCTAAACTCCCACAGGAGTGCTGCCAAATTACTGCTGGTGCTGCCAGGCTGGGGATGAGATGGGTACAGCACACTGCCAGGAGAAAAAATCTGGGAAATTATTCCAATGGCTCCTGTGACAGCCTGGGAGTGCGGGCGTCCCACACAGCCTTGGATGATTTCAGCATCCCGAATGCAGCCCTTCTTTTGCAGTGCTGGTTTCAGAATTATTGCACAGCTGGAATTGTTTCAGACTGCAGGAGAGAGAGAGATGTTTGCTTCAGGACCTGCTGAGCTGCTGCTTCATCCTGACTCTTTCAGGAGTGGAAACCCCACATTTTTATTTCTCTTTTGAGAACAAGGCAGTGTTGAATGCTCTTTGAATGATCTTTAAACAGCTGGAAAAAGGACAAATGTTTTTTAGCAAATGGCTCATCTGTCAATTAATCTTTCACCAGGACAGAGCAGCAAACAGAAGCTTCATTTCCAAACTGTAACTCAGCTCAGATGGTTGGGGCTGTGGGATGAGTTCAGGGCTGGACGCAAACAGAATGAGCAGCAGCAAAGCCACCCCAAAACTGAGGGTGACAAAAATTTATCCTCTGGATTTGCAGGAGTGATTTCTTATCTCTGAGTCTGCATTGTCACTCCTGCTCCACAGCTCCCAGACCCAAAGTTGAGGAATCTTTAGTTCAGAAGATGTTTCTGCTATTTGGGATACAAAGGCAGTTTCATTTTTCCTGCTTTGCATTTTTGTTTCCTGATATTTCATCAATAAATGCTTATAGCCAGCTGTAAAATAACTAAATAATCTATAATGACTAAATAAATAACTAAAGTTGATTAGCAGAGTAATCAACTGAAGTACAAGTTCTGAAATCATGAGAAGGAAAAATTGTGGGGCTTTCTGGACTATTTGAACAAAGGTGGTTTGGATCTGTAAGCACAGAGCTTGTTGAAGAATTTAATGTAAGTGTAGCAGGATTTTCCCTTTATTCTGTGAAAAGCAAGGCATGGAAGAGCATTTCTTAGTCCTGGTGATGTTTCCAGTTGCATGAGAAGATAAGGGTGGTGAAATAATCCAATCTGTAATTGGGAAATCAAAGCCTTACAGGGAAGTTCATGACTTGGACTAAAACTCCGCTTTTGAGAAACTTTTGAAGACTGAAAACCCCATAAATACTCTCCAGGTTGATAAAGCAGATGCCAAGGATGTTTTTTTTAATTACCTTGTGGTAAGGATATTAATTTGCACTGCGTTGTTTGTCAGTGTAAATTCTTTGCAGAATTTGATTACTCTGTGGGGTTTAATTAACCCCATTAGGGTTGATAATAAATCCTATAGGGTTATTTTATTAACCCTACAGAATTTATTAACAGACCTGTTCTAGTCTGCATCCAAACTGCATTTCCAGTTCAGCGTTTTGGGGCGTGGAAGGCCAATATTAAATCCCATTAGGACTCTCAGGTAGGGCAGGATTTTGTGCATCTCTGTGGTTTTGGCTCAGGATGCAAAAATTCCTCATGTTGAAGGCAGGAGTTGATTGGGTTTGCTCCCTTGTTAAACCAGAAGATTATGTGGTTTTATTTTTTTTTTTTTTAATTAGAAGAATGCACTCAATTTATGAGAGCAAAGTCTTAGAATCTCATTTTTATAAACTTTCAACTAGAAGAGACGAGCGTATTTTTAACAGAAGTGTGGGATTCTTTTAACTTAAACATCACCTAAAAACTCCCCAAACCGATTTCCAAATGTTGCTCAAGGTCAGCTTTATTTTCACAGCTGCCCCTCGTGTTACCAGGAACATTTCTCTCTGTCCGGTTTATCTCGGCTGTTTGAGGGGCCTGGAAAGGCCCGGGGTGGCCTTGGGGCAGCCCGCGTATCGAAGGACGAGAAGAGGCTTCAGTTCTTCTTTCTGGTTTTATGTTTATTAATTGTTTATCTAAAAGATGTTCTTTCAGCCTAACAAAGATCCGCTCAGCAGTCAGCCATGGGCACACTGTCTCAGCCCTCCGGGGCAGCCACGTATCTTTATACCCATTGTGACGTATACAATATTTATCATTTTTCCCCAATACCATCTATTCCTATAACTCGGTGTACTCTTAGTAATAACCCGTCCAAAAATGCCACCGTGGCCAAAGAAGATGGAGGAGAGGAGGAAGAAGAAGGAGGGCAGGACACACCCCAATTCCTCCATCTTACTCCTCTAAACCCCCCTGTACAGAAATCCTAAACCCTGTTTCTCTATCTCTAATTAACCAATCCCTTCACCATTCACCCTGTGAAGCCCTCATCCTTGTCGTCTCCTGTGTAGGGTTAAAGTCCAGCCACCAGACACTTCTGGCAACATCCCAGGACTCCCGAGCCCCCCAAGCTGGTCTCGGAGGCTCAGCATCTCAGGACTGAGATCTTGAGATCCCACACTCTCTGCTTCGCAAGCCTCAGATCCCACATCATTTCACTGGTAATCAGCATCTGCCCAATTTCAGCTGCAGAATAACACTCCCTTTGTGCTCCAAGCCTGCAGGACAGCATACATGGCGTTATTGTGGATTTCCATTCACGGCGACACGGCCCTTCCTCGGGGTGCACAGAACCCCACATTGCTGGAATCGTTTTTAATGAGGAAGTTTGGGATTAAAGTTGGCACATTAATAGGATTAAGAGTTTGGCAGCCTTTCATGGTCTCTGTTATATATTATTTAGTCTTGTTTCTGCCCTCAGTGTGTGTAGAATGTTGGTTTTAAAATGATGAGGTTCAGTTTCCCAGAGTTGCAACAAATTATTTTAAATAAAAGTAACTCCGACTTTTTGTTTTATTCTCCTGAATTTAGAGCACACTCAGCAACAAGGTGGTGTGACAGAGTTACTTCTAAGTCAGGCAAGCAGCACAATTCTTCTGAAAGTTCATTTTACTCCCCAATAGCCAGCTCTGGGGTATTTTTTTCCCACCAAAGCTAAATTAAGTTACATTTTTCAGCTACGTCCTAATTGACAGGAATGTTGCGCTCAGTGGGTTTGGCTCCTAAAAATCCCATCCTGTTGTTCAGCTCTGTGATGCCACCTCCTTTTACAGGCACGGCTTTGAAGGGCTGGGAGCGGTGCCATGGAAATGCAGCGAGCAAAGGAAGGAGAGCTCAGCCTGGCTTTTCCCAGCCCCACTTTCAGGCTGGAGTGGCACAGCTCTCGAGGGCACTCATCCACACAATATTGGGAATTATCTCCCAGAGTTGCATGGGACTGGCAGGGTGGTTCAAGCCTTGAATTCAGCACTGAAAAGCGAGTTAGGAAACTGAATTTCCATGGATTTTTTTAAGTTCTTCAAGTGTTTGCTCCTATCCTAAACCCTTAAGCAGATATAGGGTTATTTGCGGGGCTTATTCAGGTTTTACCCTTCCTATTTGCAAACAGGAAATTCAGGCTCCATCCCAGGAAGCTGTTGCACAAATATTTTAGTGACATTTATTAAATTAGTGAATTTAGTGAATTAATATTTTAGTGAATTTTTCCCTATTTAGCTGCAACAGGAAGGACTCAGTGCCATTCCCACAGCAGCATTCCAGGAATTCATTGAATGGAAATATTCAGGTTTTTCACTGGATATTCAGGTGCAAAGGCACAGAATTGTAATCAGGGATTGACACCACAGCATTCCTGCAGCCAGAGGCTGTGTAGGATTTTTGCATTTTTTAAAGCATTTAGAAGTTTTAGGCTGTGCTATCCAGCAGTTTATGTGTCCTGCAATTATTCCTGAATTGCCATTCATGGGCATTTTACCAGTGATGGGACTTTGCAGGGTGCCAGGTACTTTTTGTTCTCTTTAAATGCATCAGCAGCTCCTTTGAACTAAACGACTTCTTAGAATTCATGCTGCCCAGTTTTTACAAATTTTATTTGAAAGTGCTATTAATATGTATTAAAGTATGCATAAAAGTAAGGAAAAATATTTTTTCTTTTGTACTTAGAGAAGCAAAGAAACCTGGTCTTCTTTTCTCTAACTGAGTTTGACAGGGCACTGTACAGCCAAAATTAATGAAGATGGGTTAATTTCTCAATAATTCAATAATTTTCTCTCAAAATTTCTGTTGATGAACCTAGCATTTGTCATATAACAAAATGTGGATATAGGAATATATAAAATGTGGATATAAGAATGATTGTGAATGATTCCCACCCACCAGCACTGATTTCCTGAGCACTGGTGGGACACACAGGATTGGAATTTTTTTTTTCCTCAGCCCCTTGCTGAGGAAGGGGAAAAGGCTGAGATTTGCCTCATTTTCAGCCCCTCTGCACAAACCTACCAACATCAGTTTGGAAATAATTATAATTTAACTTCTTTTAAGAAGATTCATTGGTTCTGGAGATGCAACTGGCAGCACTCTCCTCCAGTGGCTCCAATGCTGCCTCCCCCCTAAAAGCCTTGCAAGAACCACACTCAGGTGGGGTTTTGCCTCTTCTTTGGGACAGAACTGGAACAGCACAAGCCCAGTACAGCATTTCTGCCACCCAATCCCCAATTCTTGGAGCAGAATTTCAGCTCCCACTCCTGGGTGTGAGCCCTGAGGAATGACAGGTGCACATTCCTTCCTGGTGGAAACGTGGCTCTGGAAATGTGCATTATTGGCACTGGGAATCTGCATTATTGGCAATGGGAGTGTGCATTATTGGCACAGGAAATGTGCCTTATTGGCACTGGAAATGTGCATTATTGGCTCTGGGAATGTCCATTATCGCCAGTGGAAATGGGCATTATTGGCACTGGAAATGTGCATTATTGGTACTGAGAATGTGCATTATTGGCACTGGGAGTGTGCATTATTGCCATTGGAAATGTGCATTATTGGCATTGGAAATGTGCATTATTGGCACTGAGAATGTACATTATTCCCATTGGAAATGTGCATTACTGGCACTGGAAATGTGCAAAATTGCCATTGGAAATGTGCATTATTGCCGCTGGAAATGTGCATTTTTGGCACAGGAAATGTGCGTTATTGGCATAGAAAATATGCATTATTGGCACAGGAAATGTGCATTATTGGCACTGGAAATGTGCATTATTGGCTCTGGGAATGTCCATTATCGCCAGTGGAAATGGGCATTATTGGCACTGGAAATGTGCATTATTGGTACTGAGAATGTGCATTATTGGCACTGGGAGTGTGCATTATTGCCATTGGAAATGTGCATTATTGGCATTGGAAATGTGCATTATTGGCATTGGAAATGTGCATTATTGGCACCGAGAATGTACATTATTCCCATTGGAAATGTGCATTACTGGCACTGGAAATGTGCAAAATTGCCATTGGAAATGTGCATTATTAGCACTGAAAATGTACATTATTCCCACTGGAAATGTGCATTATTGCCGCTGGAAATGTGCATTATTGGCATAGAAAATATGCATTATTGGCACAGGAAATGTGCATTATTGGCACTGGGAGTGTGCATTACTGGCACTGGGAGTGTGCATTATTGGCACTGGAAATGTGCATTACTGGCACTGCAAATGTGCATTATTGGCGCTGGAAATATGAAGTACTAACATTGGAAGTGTGCATTATTGGCACTGGAAGTGTGCATTATTGCCATTGGAAATGTGCATTACTGGCACAGGAAATGTGCATTACTGGCACAGGAAATGTGCATTATTGGCACAGGAAATGTGCATTATTGGCACTGCTTTGCTCTCAGGGGCAGGAGGTGGTGCAGAGCACTGGGATCTGCCTCTGCTCATCAGGGCAGGAACAGAAATGAGTTTTCCCTGCCATGGAGAATTCCCAAAAGCTGCAGGAATTGCAGCATTCCCTGAGCCCAGGTCAGGGGTGTCTGTGTGCCCCTGACCCAGGGTCCTGCCAGCAGCTCTCCTGCCCAAGCAGCACCATCCAGAGCCCAGATTTTTAATAGGATCCATAAAAACCTCCACAGAAAGCCAAGGTTTGTGACACTGCTGTGTATTTAATTTGTATTTCATTTAATTGTGTAATTAAATTTGGCACAAAAGGGCATTTTTAAATAACCAAGGTTCTTGAGGTTTGAGATGCACAGCTTGGATGGACACTGAGCCCCCAAAGACACGAGGGGCAGTGGCACCACTGCTGAATTTGGTGCCAGACCCCCCTAAAGGGCTCAGGAGCCAGTGAGTATCACACAATAAATAATAAACATTAAATTTCACTGCTCACCTTTCCTCTCCTCACTTGGAACAAGCACCATCCCCATTTCCAATGCATTTCCCAAGCTGATTTTTCCCACCAGGCAGAAATGACCTCCCACCTAATAATGTACAAATTAATCCATTCCTGCACAAAACTGGATATTACATGGCACAGAGGCAAAACTGCGGGACACTGAGCCATGAAGGTTTTAATTTGAAACTCAATAATGAAGAAATAGCATATTGTGATTATCTCCCAGAAGAGCTGACTCTGAAAACTTAATTCTGGCATATTTAAAGAAAATTTGTACTGTTATGTTTAAATGTGATTAAAATTTAATATATCATCTGGCACATCTTTACAGTGCTTGATCTCCCTGATCTTGGGAGATTTTAATGGGCTGAAAATGCTGCCAAGCTCCAGCTGTAAAGTTTCCATCCTATTTAGAAATGTGCCACTCTTCTCCAAAGCTGCAGAACTGTCTTCTGAAGCTATATTTTATACACATATATATGTATTCAAGACCTGTTAGTCATTGCTGTTCAATAAAAATACAATTTTCAATATATTTTTAAGAAAAACAATAATAAGACAGTTTAAATCAGAAAGAATACAACCAACTTTGAAGGGAACTGGTGTTACACAGCTAAGAAATGTGAAGTATTTACATATTTCTCCTACTGTCCAAAAAATAGCCCAAGGGGAAAAAGCAACATGAATTTAAAGTGCCAGACTTCAGAAAGCAATCAGTGCTGCCCATTTCTGCCTCCAGACTGCCAGATTTGAGGCTCAAATTGGTCCAGCATTGAGGCCATAATGACAAATTCAGTGGCAAAAGGGAAATCTGTTACCTTGGCACTGTCTGGTAAACTCAATTGTATCCATGTTTCTCTCCAAAAAAGGCAATTATCCAAAGAGTTTTCATGTGCTGGCTTGGCACTGCAGGGCCTCACTACTGAATTTGTTATCCAGCACCTCTTCCCACATTTTTATGAGGAGAAAACCTGGGCATTGTGGTCAGCACTGCTAATTAACATGGACATCTGTTTAATTAAACCCCTCCATTCCCAGGGCAAGTCCTCTGGGAAAGCAGAGGCGCTTGCTGGGGCTGAAGGAACTCAGCACATTTTTGGAGGGCCTCAGCAGCATTTAGAAGAGCACAAGAGGGATCTTGTATCTCTGTTTTTGTGTAAAAGGTGTGGATCACCTGGTGCCAGGCACTTCCTACAAATGAGGAGTTAAATTTAAAACTTCTGAGAAGCTCATGACAATTTCTCCAATCTGTATTGTGGGAATCAGATAAACAGAAACTTCCACAGACACTGAAGGGTTTGAGCTGCACCCTTGGAAGAGGCTTGGATTGATGTAAAAATACAATACACAGATATTAAGTAGAAAAATCATAAACTTATGGTTCTGTAGTTGTCAGAATGTGCCTTAAGTAAGTGAGCAGCTGTACTGCTGAGATGGTGAAGGGTTTGTAGTGTAGGGCTGGGGTTGTGTGGAGTGAGCTGAGAGTTCAGATTTATAACAGAAGCATTTGTGTGCATGTGAGACAGAAGCCATCGGACAAAAGTATCCACAGTGCAGCAGAAGTGAGTAAAGGTGATGGGTTAGAAAAGCAAAATAAACCCTGTGGCAGCTGTCATTGGGTTAGAAAGTTCTGTATTGTCTTGGAACAAAGAACTTGTGACTGCCCTTGAGCTGTGGCCCAGTGCTTGCTCCTCTAAAACCTCACAGCCCCTGAGACTGATGTTTGTCTGAGCAATAAATCATTTTTAGCTTGAAAATAGTTCCCTCCCTTTGTGATTAGCAGTGATGATGACACTGTACAAAATCCCATCCTCTGAAGGCTCTGAGGGAAGGTGAACAAATGCAAGGTGAGGCAGATGGCAGGCCTGGCACAGCACCCCTGATGTACCCTGGCAAGGCCCACAGTCCAACCTCAGGCCTGCAGGCCTCTCCACCCATCCCTGACTTCGGGCAGGACCAGGAGCTCTCCCTGACTCCAGCTCTGTCACACAGCCCCTGATCCCTCTCAGGTTCTGCTTGGCCAGACTTAATTCATTTCTGTGCTTGTTTTTCCTTGGATCACTCAAAAATGCTGCTGCCGAGTGGCTTCACACATTCAATTGGAGACTCAGGGAACATCAATTCAATCCCTCCCGCTCCATCACAGTCATGCTGGCGGAAATTAAAAATATTGCCTTTACAGAGTGGCTGAAGGACATGTGGGGGTTGAGCAAGTTTGAGACTTTATCTCTGGTTTCACTGCAGAGTTTTGGGTCAGGGCATCTCTATTTCAATAAGATCTGCCGGGAAATCCTGTGAGGGGGTCCCTGGCAGTGTTTGTGGCTACACAGGACGAACTGAATGAATTAATGAATTGTATAACTAAAGAAGCTAGTTATTAGGAACAGTCTCAGCACACAGCTGGGAGCCAGGTGACCCTGAGGTCTCTGAGGCCACAGGTGTGTCCCCAAGGCCACAGGTGTGTCCTCAATACCACAGGTGTGTCCTGAGGGCCACAGATGTGTCCCTGAGACCACAGGTGTGTCTCCAGGGCACAGATGTGTCCCCAATGCCATAGGTGTGTCTCCATGGCCACAGGTATGTCCCCAGGGCCACAGGTGTGTCCCCAAGGGCACAGGTGTGTCCTTAAGGCTACAGGTCTGTCCCCAAGGCCATAAGTGTGTCCCCAGTGCCCCAGATGTGTCCCCAGTGCCACAGGTCTGTCCCCAGTGCCACAGGTGTGTCTCCAGAGCCACTGGTGTGTCACTGAGGCCACAGGCATGTCCCCAGGGTCACAGGTGTGTTGTCAATGCCACAGGTGTGTCCCTGAGGCTACAGGTCTGTCCTCAATGCCACAGGTGTGTCCCCAGTGCCACAGGTGTGTCCCCAATGCCACAGGTGTGTCCCTGAGTCCACAGATGTGTCCCCAATGCCACAGGTGTGTCCCCAATGCCACAGGTGTGTCCTGAGGGCCACAGGTGTGTCCCTGAGTCCACAGATGTGTCCCCAATGCCACAGGTGTGTCCCCATGGCCACAGGTGTGTCCCTGAGGCTACAGGTCTCTCCCCAAGGGCACAGGTGTGTCCCCATGGCCACAGGCGTGCCCCCAAGTCCACAGGTGTGTCCCCAATGCCACAGGTGTGTTCCCAGTGCCACAGATGTGTCCCCAGTGTCACAGGTCTGTCCCCATGGCCACAGGTATGTCCCTGAGGCTACAGGTATGTCCCCAAGGCCACAGGCATGTCTCCAGGGCACAGGTGTGTCGTCAATGCCACAAGTGTGTCCCTGAGTCCACAGGTGTGTCCCCAATGCCACAGATGTGTCCTGAGGGCCACAGGTGTGTCCCTGAGACCACAGGTGTGTCTCCAGGGCACAGGTGTGTCCCCAGTGCCACAGGTCTGTCCCCAATGCCACAGGTGTGTCCCCAATGCCATAGGTGTGTCCCCAGTGCCACAGGTGTGTCCCCAGTGCCAAAGGTGTGTCCCCAAGGCCACAGGTGTGTCCCCAAGGCCACATCTGAGGCCACAGACGTGTTCCCAGTGCCACAGGTGTGTCCCCAGTGCCACAGGTCTGTCCCCAATGCCACAGGTGTGTCCCCAACGCCGCAGGTGTGTCCCCAGGCAGCAGTGGGGGCACACACAGCCCCAGTTCCCAGGGGATGAGCAGTGCCTGGCAGGGCTGCAGCCCGGGGTGCCCCTTCCTGCCGGGCACAGCTCCTCTCCCGGGCACAAAGGCTGCTGGCAGCGGCCCGGGGGAGCTGCTGTGCCAAGCTGCTCCCTGGAGCTTCCTCCCACACAGCACAGGCAGCTCCACTCCAGCTCCTTCCAACGGGGTTCACTCTGCTATTCAAAATGTTGTGGCTAAAGATCGTCCAGGAATTCAGCCATGAATGCCCAAAGCAGGTTTTGTGTGTGTGTGTGTGTACATGCAAATGTATACATAAAAATATGTGTGCTCTTATTGGGATGAAGAATTCCCTTCATTTCCCACTTTGTGATATACAGAAATGGTATTTTAAAAGTATAAATAGTGAACAAAGGGATCCTTGACATAAACATTCCTCAGCCAAAAGAGGAAGTTTACTTGGATAGGAATATTTATAGGAGTGAGAGCTTGAGCAACAAGTCCAAACATTGTGACATAAAACTATCATCAGTATTTAAATAAAAAGTAGCATGATATAGTAGAAAAGCTAAAAGTAGCATGATATAGTTCCTATTTGTAAAACACATCTAAGAAATGAGTAAGTATTAATTTGTATCATCAGAATGGCTTCTCTATGAATGAAAATATTCATTAAGGTGGCCCATAATGAATATTTTGAGTTTCCTCTATACTGTAAAATTGTTAATTTTGGAAAATTTTTACGTGAAGTCTGTTGGAAAGCTTTCACTTTCTCCTGCACAGTTCAGTGCACACATACGTAGCTGTTGCACAAGTTTTATTTCCTTCCCCTCCTTAAACACCCCCAAGTGTGCAATGCCTGGTGGAGGCAGCTCCACGAGAGGGATTGCTGAACACGGGCAGATTAAAAACCAATTTAACTGATGGCCACAAACAGAGCTCAGAGTTTGTCATGGCCACAAAGATTTTCTGTCAGGGCATAAAAGCAATGAATCAGTATGCAGAAGGTATTGCCTGCCCCATAGAGATGCTAATTCTGTGGCACTTTGGAAACTCATGTTCTACATTTACTGTTCACACCCCATGGAAGCTAACCAGCCTAAGCCTGAGCTAATGAACTCAAAAGGCTGCAAAATGTCACATTTTCTCAAAATGTCACATTTTCTCATCCCCCTGCTGCCTAATTTTGGGATCTTTAGGCCCTTTCTATGAGTTGTTTGACAACCGTGGTGCTGCCTGGCTGTCATGAGGCACAATTGTCCCAAAGCTGGAGAGTTGCGCTCACACAGAGCTGCTGCAGCCACTTTATCTGCACAAAATAAAGGGCCCATCAGCCTCCTGCTCCAGAAAATGACAGAAAACCCCAAGAATAAATTCAAGAAAGTATAGAACAGCAGAACAAAGCTCAAAAGTTTCAACAAGTTAGCACTGGGAACTTATATTTTGAGGTCCTTTGGCTTTTTATGGGGTTTTTGTTTTGCTTTGTTTTTTTTCTAAAGTGCTATAAAAATATCTATATGAGCAGTTTACACATTGCAGGCATATTTGGACAGAATATTTTATACCTAGCAGACACTGCTATATATAGCAGTCGATATTTGAAAGCTCAGGTATTTTCTAAGTCAGGACCTAATCTACAAATATATAAAACAGATGTTATACATAAAATATATAACCCATATAAAGCATAGAAGTACCTGTTATATACAATGGATATAAAATACACAAAATAGAAGATAATACATAAATTATATAAAATATATAGGAAGGATTAAAGTACATTCGTATCTAATATATAATGTATGTAGAATATAGAAATATAATTATATATAATATTTATAATATGAAATGGCAGATAGATATAGATATATAGAGATACAGATGACAAAAATATAGATATAGATATAGATATAGATATAGATATAGATATAGATATAGATATAGATATAGATATATAGATATAGATATAGATGATATAGATATAGATATAGATATAGATATAGATATAGATATAGATATAGATATAGATATAGATATAGATATAGACATAGACATAGATAGATGTATAGATTTATAGATAGATATCTATATAGAAATCTAGATTTATAGATAGATATGTAGGTATAAAGATAAATAGATATATACAGATATATCGGTATATAGATATATAGATGATATACAGATATATAGATATATAGATATATAGAAACATAGATATATAGATACAGATATAAAACAGATATAAAAGACATAAAACTATATGTACATGGATTTATATATTTTATATAAATATAAATAGACATAAAATATATAAAACCACATATTTATATGCTTTATATACATATATATATTAAAAACTATATATATATATATATATATATATAAAACTTTTTTTATTATTTATAAAAATAAATAAAAAGCCACTTTCCAACCCAGCAATCCCAGAAATTTACAACCACAAACCCTCCTGGCAGTGCGCGGGAAGCAGAGCAAACCCCGGCACGAATTCCCCTGCGCTCGGGGCAGCGCAGCACCGCTCCCCCCAGCCCTTTCCCCACGCCCTGGCCGCAGCGAGCCCCGCGGAGGCTCCGCGGGCGCGGACTCACCGAGCGCGGCATCGCAGAGCAGCTGCTGCGGGTGCGCGGGCGCGCAGCTACAGGCGGACACGGGCGCGGGCAGCGCGCACAGCGCGCACAGCGCCAGCGCCAGCGCTGCCCCCCGGGCCCCGGCGCTGCTCCCGGGGCTGCTCCCGGGGCTCCCGCTGCCCGCTCGCCTCATGCTCCGCTCACGGGAAACGCTCAGCCGCGCTGGGATGCGCTGGGATGCGCTGGGGTGCGCTGGGATGCGCTGGGGTGCGCTGGGGTGCGCTGGGATGCGCTGGGATGCGCTGGGATGCGCTGGGACGCTCCGGATGCCCCGCACACCAAACGCTGCTCGCTCCGAGCGCTGCCGGTGCTCGCCGCCTCCAAATCACCCGGACATGGGACTCTCGTATTTATGGCCCCGGCGCCCGGCCCCGGCTCCGCCTTCCCGCGCTTCAAAGCTCATTTATTGGTGACATCGTCCCAAAGAAGCTCGGAAAGTGGAAATGGGAATGGGCAAAACGCTCGCACAAAACCGGCTTTTACGCGGGTCTGAAGCTGATTTTCGGAGGGTTTTATCTCCTCCGAGTGAGTTTGCGTCCAGTTTGGATTTAAAAGACAGCCCTGCGATCTTATTTTGGGCGAGTGAACAGAGCTGTCCTGTTTTGAGCTCCCGCTCTTCCTTGCCCTGCGCTTTGCTGAGCTGCCGTCCCCGTTCGCAGGCGGGACAGAACTTCATTCACGGACAGGAAACCTCTCAATGCGCTGCTTGTGAGCCTCCAGCATCGCTGGGTACAGGGAACAACCAATTACAGATCAAAGCCGCAATAAAAGGCATTTTAAAACAAAGTTATTTCATGGCAGGTTTACTTTAGAACAGCAAGAAAAAGTATCCCGGTGGTTTTGGAGGCACAATCCTTTCCCTGCATTCCTTGTTAATACAAATCCTGCTCTGTGCCTGTATTTCCCGGCTGGTGTTGGAAGTGGAATTCAGTGGAATAAATGCAGAGTTCAGAAACCCTTTTCACCTTCAGAGCTTTGGTTGCTGTGGCAATCTGGGTGTGTGTAACCCGTGGGCACCCTCTTTTTATGAAGGAAAATGTTCCATGAGGAAGCAACCCCAGGTTTGATTAGAGAGCAACACAGAACATCTCTGGATTGGCATGCAGGACAGGGCTGCTTGAACAGCTCTGTGCTTTGTCACAACCCAAATCGAGCCTAGGAATTGAAAATTCATTTACATGACCTGAACCATTCCAATCCAGGCTCATGAAAATGTATTTTGTTCGGGCTGAGGTTTAGGTGTGCCCAAAGCAGCTTGTTACCTTTAGAGAGAAGTGTACATGTTTTACAGCAGCAGATTTATTTCATTTCTGAACAGTTATACAAATATTAGTGCTCAGATTATTTTTCTTTTTAATTCCCATCCCCCTCAAGACAAACTCTGTCTGTTAGAAAAAAAAACCCACAAATATTCAGAATTATTAGAATTGGGTCTAGTTTTTAGCCTTTAGATCCACACCAAACACTGAGCCAGGAATCCTGTACAAAATGTCCTGATTTCACACAGCCACACTTGGATTTTTTTACTTTTCCAGTCTAAAGTTTTGGCCTCAAATCATAAGTTTGGATCCCAGCCCAGGACTAACACCTGAAAATAATTTAGACCTGTTAACATCTCTGTTCTTACCTAGGAGAAGTGAGGATTTTTCATGTGAGGGGAGGGATGAGGAGGGCTGGAAGCTTGCAGGGGAGTTCCAGCTGCAGGAGGCAGGAAAATCCCTGGGCAGGGCTGCCAGGGGCTGGCTCAGCCCCTCCGGGACTGCAATTCCCAAACCTCGGACTGGGAAGTGATGGAGGAGTTAATTGGGAGCCATTGATTGGTTTCCATCACAGGGCTGCAGTTATGGATGATCTAAATAGACCAATTTGATCAAATTCAATTAACAAAATTCAAATTATAAAGAAATATGTTGGGCAAACACTCTACTAGTCCCTAAGTCACATTTTGTCCAGAACAGCATGTCCAGCTGTGTTCTGGGTGTCCTAAAGACTTTTCTACCTAGTATAATCAAATTAATTACATAATCAATAGCAGAACATCGTGCTCAGAACAAAATTTAAAAATTGTTTTATGACAAGCTGCAGATTAGTTGCTGACTACTTTCTAGATATAGAAGAGAATTAAATCCTTTCAATTGAACGTGTAGAATGCATGGGGTTTTTTTGTTTATTTTTCTAATTATTAGTGCCCACCAACAGCAGTGAGGGCATTAATTACCATCATTGATTGTCTTCTAACGAGAGTCCTGCACTGAATCCCCTGGGTTCCTGCTGTTGGGTGATTCCCCTGGCGCCCAGAATTTGGGATATTTTGCCCTCTGGAGGTGACAGGCCATGGGGGAATGAATGAGGGCATCACCCTGAGAGCTGCTGGGGAAGCTGTGCCCCGGGGGCTTCCTGCCCTTCCCACTGCCCATCCCTGCTGTGCCCTCAGCCTCTGGCTGCAGGATAACCCCGGGATGGGGAGAACCAGGATTGGGAGTAACCCAGAACTGAGAAAAACTCGGGAAATCAGGACAACCCGGAGCTGAGGAACACCCAGGGCTGGGGACAAACCAGAGCTCAGGATAACCCAGGGCTGGGGATGACCCAGGATTTCAGGATAACCCAGGGCTGGGGATCAAACAGGGTTAGGAATACCCAGAGCTGAGGAAAACTCAGTAATTCAGGATAACCCAGGGCTGGGGATCAAACAGGGCTGGGGATAAACCTGGGTTAGGAAAACCCAGAGCTGGATTTCAGGATAACCCAGGGCTGTGGACATCCTAGAACTGAGTAAAACTCAGGATTTCAGGATGACCCAGGGCTGAGGAGAAACCAGTGCTGGGGAGAAACCAGAGCTGAGGAAAACTCAGGAATTCAGGATAACCCAGAGCTGGGGATCAACCAGGGCTGGGGATGACGCAGAGCTCAAGATGACTCAGGGCAGGGCATGACCCAGGATTTCAGGATAACCCAAGGCTAAGGAAAACCCAGGATTTCAGGAAAACCCAGGATTCTGTGCTAACCCAGGGCTGCAGGATAACCCAGGGCTGAGGAAAACCCAGGATTTCAGGAAAACCCAGAATTCTGGGCTAACCCAGGATTCTGTGATAACCCAGGGCTGCAGGATCCCCTGTGCTGGCTGTGCTGGATTTCCTCCTGCCCTTGCTGCCTGCCCACCCAGCCCATGTTTCCAGGGAGGCAGCACAGACAGACAGCTGTCAGTCTGTCCATCCTGGTGCTGCTCACAGCATTGCTCTGGTGCTCTGGGAGCTGGGTCAGGAGCACTGAACTCTGCTGCAGGGGGATTGTCCACGCGGATTTTGGGAGGGTTTTTCACTGCCATGGCCATGCCACAGCCACCTTATTGTCCCTTCAGCTGTCAGACACTTTGAGCCCTCTCAGAGTCTCCTGCTTGGGCTGCTTGCTCTGTGCTTTAGCCTCTCCCAGAGCACAGAGTGCAATTTTTATCCATATCAATCTGATTTTCTCATCATTGTGGCAAATGAATCTTATTAGAGAATGGTAGCAGGCAGGAGTTTCCATTCCCATTGTGATAATTCACTTGGAGGGAATTTTGGAAGGAATTTGAGATGGGCCCTCTGAATTGTTTCAATGATTTGGTTTATTTTTCTTATCTTCTACATAGGTAGGAAGGGTGACTATTGTTTACATCATTACAGCATGGTTTAGAAGGGCACAAGACCCTTAGTGACAAGACTTTTAAAGGAGTTATTGTTATATATATTTTATATAATTTATATATATATATTATTATATATTATTATTATATTATATAATTATTTATATTATTATAACTTTGAGGAGTTATTAATTTATATATATTATACATGCATATATAAACATTACTAACAAGGATCTTAATATTTTTGACCTAATCTTCAAATATTTCATTTTACAGACTCATGCTACAGTGTGAGCTTTCTTAGCCAATCATGTAATGACACACAAGCCTACAGTGCTGCATTCTAAAGTCCTTGTTTACCTATGTAGCTGCTTTTATTTTTTCTATATTTTGAACTCTAAAACTCCAAACTTTCTTTTACTTCGCTTAACATGTCTGATTTAAACTATAAATCTACATTCTTGCTTACAGCACTCAAGATTGGGAGCCTTTTCCGAGGTCTCAGATCAAATTTTGTGTTTAATTCTAAGCTTTGGCTTATAGGCCCAAGGTTCTGAGGGTTCTTTGCAATTCATATTCAAACAACTTAGAATTTATCTGTTGCCTTCTCAGTGCTTTGACTCTGTTCTTTCCTCCCTGGTTCTCCTTTGACATTGCAATTACCTCTAAAATATTCTTTTATTTTCCCTGATGAAGTCACACTACACATCCTGCACCTCACCTGTACAATCAAGTTGAAAATTCAGAATAGCAAAATAGGTGAGTTTTTATGGATTTTAAATTCCAGTGCCTCTGTATGAGCTACAGCCTGCTTCAAACAAGAGGGAATTTAGACTTGTCATCTCTGAAATACTACAGAAAGAATCCTTACAGTTTATAGGCACAGCAATTTGGGTAATTGTTTTATAAGGTGGCAAAGTGTAACTTGATTTTTGAGGCAGCAGATTTCCAAACACTTGGTGGAAGGATGAATTAAACGCTGACGCACCAGAATCAAAACAGAATTTGATTCTGCAGAGTTTTTGTCTTCAGAGTTTCTTCCAGGGATCTGTGGGAGCTGCTGTCATTGATTCACTGCAATTACACTTTGTGTTTTCCCTCCTAATGACAATTTCTGTTTTCGTGCTGTGCAGGTTTGAATCCAGCAGAATTTCTGCCATCAGATCCTTCTGTGTTCATTTAGATCACTGGGATTTTTACCTGAGATTAAAATCAGGGGTTTTTAACAGCAGGCTTTCTGCCATTACATCATTCAGTGTTCATTTAGATCACTGGGATTTTTACCTGAGATAAAAATTAGGGGTTTTTAACAGCAGGCTTTCTGCCATTACATCATTCAGTGTTCATTTAGATCACTGGGGTTTTTAATAGCAGAGTTTCTGCCATTAGATCATTCTGTGTTCATTTAGATCACTGGGATTTTTAATAGCAGAGTTTCTGGCATCAGATCACTCTGTGTTCACTTAGATCATTGAGATTTTTACCTGAGATTAAAATCAGGGATTTTGAACAGCAGGCTTTCTGCCATTAGATCACTCTGTGTTCATTTAGATCACTGGGATTTTTAATAGCAGAGTTTTTGCCATCAGATCCCTCTATGTTTATTTAGATCACTGGGATTTTTATCAGAGATAAAATCAGGGATTTTAACAGCAGACTTTCTGCCATCAGATCACTCTGTGTTCATTTAGATCACTAGGATTTTTAATAGCAGAGTTTCTGCCATCAGATCCCTCTGTGGTCACTTAGATCATTGAGATTTTTACCTGAGATTAAAATCAGGGATTTTTAACAGCAGGCTTTCTGCCATTAGATCATTCTGTGTTTATTTAGATCACTGGGATTTTTAATAGCAGACTTTCTACCATCAGATCATTCTGTGTTCATTTAGATCACTGGGATTTTTAACAGAGATAAAATCAGGGATTTTTAATAGCAGATGTTCTGCCATCAGATCCCTCTGTGTTCATTTAGATCACTGTGATTTTTAGCACACAGCAGTTGTGGGGACAAAGGTGTTTTAGGGGGATGTCCTGGTGGTCTGGCAGAGTCACCCCATAACCCAGGATCCTCTCCAGCCCTGGCTGATTTCAGGGGGCTGCTCTGTGCAGCTCCAGCCTCTCCAGGTGATGGTGGCATCTCAAAACTTCCATTTGTGCACCCATCCCCACTGGTGTCCCTGGGACCTGTGTTGCACTTAGCTCACAAACCACTCCAACCTTCAGTTTTGGGTCAAGGCCTCACAGATCAGGCACAATTTCCTCTCCCAATGATAAATTTAAGCTCTACTCTTTTTATCCCCTTGAACTATTATTTCCTCACTGCCCTGGCTGAAAAGATAACACAAATCACCTCAGCCTCCCCCTTGGCTCAGGGGTATTAAATAATTAATAATCCTGGGTTATGGTAGAATCCTGGGTTTTCCTGAAATCCTAGGTTATCCCCAGCCCTGGGTTATCCTGAAATCCCAAATTTTCCTCAGTCCTGGGTTATCCCCAATCCTGGTTTCTCCCCAGCCCCGGGTGTTCCTCAGCTCTGGGTTATCCTGAAATTCTGATATTCTGAATTCAGTTTCTGGTATTAAATTAAACCTCACTCCTTGCACAGAGAGTTTTACACCCACTTTTAGCAGCCAAGGGGAAAATGTGGCTCCACATCCCCAAAATTGTGCCTGTTTTTGCTGAGGCCAGCGGCGTGTGGGGTTTTGTGCTGAGGGGCCAGGGCTGGGCTGGCCCTGCTGCTGACGGAGCTCCTGCCTGGCTGAGCCCCCACTTGATCTGGAAATTGTGTTTTCTGCAAACCAAACAGAGCAGAGAAAGTACATCTGCTGCTTGTTTATTGATTTAGGGCTCTTCCTGCCTGGTTCTGGGAAAGAGGGGAAAAAAAAAAAAAAAAAAAAAAAGGAAAATGAATAAAAGGCCACCTTCATTATTTCACTTTTAATTTCCTTCCTGCAAAGTAAGCAGAGCAAAATTAGATTTAGGCTGATGCATATTCCACAAATAAATTACATGGAACTAGAGTGGTTAAATGAACTTTGCTTGGGGATTATTGGAAAGATAAATATTTAAACACTGAACTTGAGGTAAGTCATGTTTATGCAACATCTGGGGTTTTTTTGTCACTGCTTCTCCGCCCCCTCTTTTTTTCTTTTTTTCCTGTTGTGGCTTTTCTAGTCAGCTCAACCCCGATGACATGAAAGCAGGGTGAACACCACCTTCAGAAACCTCTGTTGTCTGTATTGTTGCCAGCCAGAGGGGTTTTTTGACTCTTTTTTTTTTTTTTTGCAGATAATCTTTGCCTGGTTCTATTTTTATAGAAGCCTTTGATTATATTTCACACTATGTCTCAGTTAAAAGAATTCAAAGTAAAGGTTAGAAGAATTCAAATTATATCTCTTGGGGAGAAAAAAACCCAGCTTGTATTGAAATTGTTCAAAAATATTTAAATTGCAGTAGAACTTATGAACCATTGAGCACCATAGTGTACGAAGCTGAAATTTGAGGGTTTTATTTTAAATTAATAGAGTTATAATTGCAGGATGACACTCCATTAACCAGACTTAGAAATTCCAGAAAATTTCTGCAATAGGGGAGGGTAAGGATTTCCATTCCATGTGGAAAAATGCAAACACCAATCCAGATGGGAGCTGTGCTGGTTAATTCTGTAGCCACCTACTGGGTCACTGAATTACCTGCACCACAGATTAGCCAGGGTGATATTGCAGGTATTGTGGGATTTTATCAAACTAGAATATTCCTTTCTACACTAAAAACAAGCTAAGCACAGTTATGAAATCATTAAGCGGCCAGATCCTGAAGATTGATGCAATAAATTATTTGCCTTTTAAGCTCATAGTACAAAAAATTCTTAAATTTTAAAAGTTGATGTAAATGAAAAGCTAAGAAACCATAATTAATAATAATTATCCTTGCTGTTGTGACATCAATAAGGGAATAATGAAATGAACTGACTTTTTAGATTTTCATGTTCAACTGTTCAGTGCCATTTATCCTCCCTGGAGAAAATTTGAATTTTTGCAGTTGTTATTTTGATTAATGGCATTGGGTTGGCCAATGTCAGTGTGTTCCTCAGCTGTTTGCATATGTGTTCCTCAAGGAGCCAGGAGTTTTTCCAGTTGCTACCAATATTTATTACCAGTCCAATCATATTCATATATGACTATACATTTTGAAAATTTTATTCCACCTTTGCCAAATATTCTGGTTTCTGTCTAATTAATAATGGTAGTTTATTGCCTTGCTCTTTAAGTTAGAACTCCTGCTAATCCTATTTTTTATTCTGCTGTATTTTGTGTAGATGATATGTGTGTGGAAGGGCTCACGCAGTGCAGACCCTTCCATCTCTCACATTTATGAACTTGGCAGATTTCTCTTTGGGATTTTCCCCTCAGTTTTTAATTGGCAGAATTAAATGTCTGAATTTTTAGAATGTAGGATTTTTAGAATGTTTAGGACTTTTTATTCCTAGTTATAAACCTCTTCTGTGAAATGGGGTTTGTGCTTGGGTGATAGAGGTTCAATAGAATTTTTACTTTCCTGATTTTAAGAAAGCTGTCAAGAATCCGCAATATTTTTGCAAAATGGTGTTTTCCCCTCAGTAACACTTTTCAAAGCAAACGGATTTTGTAGCAGTAATTATAATATAAATTATAATTATCAGTAATTATAATGCAAATGAAAGGGAAATCCATGGAGCTGGTAAATTTTCACTGTCACACTTTTATCATATATAATGTTCACCAAATGCAAAAATAGTCTGGGGAGTGCCTGAAAAAGAGCAGATTGGGAATGGGATGGGAGGATTCAGGTCAAGTTTCCTTTCATTTCCATGGGAAATTTCTGGTTTCCTTGGCAGAACAGTCCCATGACAATGAGTTGGTGGCAGTGAGGTGCTGCACCATGGCAGAGGGAAAACTGGGATAAATAAAATCACAGCAGCAATAAAGGAAAAGATGCTCAAAATCCCAAAATAACAACTGCTGAACTATATAAATCTGTCCCAGGGACAGTTACAAATGAGAGAAATGCTGGGATTACTGAATTTTGCCTGCCTGGTTTTTTCCTCTTTGAATTTTGAGCTGCAGCATCCAGAGCCTGTTCCCTCAGTCTGTGCTGGGATGTGATGAAGCGCGCGGAATGTCAGGATCAGGGTCCAGAGAAAATGATGTTAGTGCACTTTTCTGAGGGAGAAAGCACTTTGTTTTCTTTTCCTTTTTTTTTTTTTTAATTTTTCTTTTGTTTTATTTTTTTTTTTAATGTGAGTTGTGGTGGCTGCTGTGGGCCCCAGAGGATTCCGGAGCTTTGGGATCACGGGAAGAACTTTTTTCTTTTCATTTTCTTTCTTTATTTTCATTTTATTTTTTATTTTTTTTTCTTTTAATGTGAGTTGTGTTGGCTGCTGTGGGCCCCAGAGGATTCCAGAGCTTTGGGATCACAGGAAGATCCGTGGCCCTGCTAATTACAGGAGTTCCATCTTCACTGCTGTGCTCAGAGGGCTGCAGCATTTCCACGACAAACCCCTCTGCAGTGGTTTGCAGCTCAGACACAGAAATGTGCTGCTGCCCTGATGAATCTCCACTCTGGCTATGCTTTGTTCCCCTCCTACCCTCAAGAATTGAAAAAACAGAAGAGCCTGGTTTAAAATCTGAAAGTGATACAGCAGTGACTGGATGTTGACTAAGCAGGAACTTCGGTTGCTGCAGTTTAGCAAGAATTTCATTCCCAAATTGCTGTAGGGGTGACCTTTACTGTGTAATGCAAGTGCTTCTGGTCATTCTGAAACCAGTCAGTGTCTCATAAAACCTCCAGCAATTCTTAGTTTATGTTCCAGAGCATCATCCTTGCCTCTGGCTGTATTTACTGTGCTGGAAGGAGGCACTAAAGGGAGGGTTTGGAGCCTGTAACACTGTCCTGCTGCTGCCCAGTTTAATTACATGTTGAAGGTGTTCAGCTTTTTATCCCTAGTTATAAACCTCTTCTGTGAAATGAGGTTTGTGCTTGAGTGACAGAGGTTCAATAGATGCAAATTCTAAGTGAAAAAAAAGCAGTGCCAACCATGGCCATGACTGGGAGATCTCAAACTTTTTCAAAGTGAATGATGGAAGTAAAAGTGGTCATTCACAGCACTTTTTGAGGGTCAGAAGCATTCCCATTTCAGTGGATAAAGTGTTTTCACATGCTTCTGTATATTTGATTTCCTACTCAGTGGTTGGATTATTCCAAATTATTCCCTGCATCCTGGGCAGAAGCTGGAGCCTTCCCTAGAAAACTCAGATGTTCTGTAGCACAAGCTAGGAGCTGCCTTTAAAGCAAGTTTTTGTGAATTAGACATCACTGCTTTCATGAGTGGCCAGAAAATGTATTTACAGCCCTGCTAAACAGTGGAAATGAAGGGGAAAAGGTGCTTAATATGGCATCATTGCTGATTATAACCTTGGAGAGTGTGAATTTGTGGTCAGAAAACACAGAAGCTAATCTTAAAACAGGAAACAGCAGAAATTCAGTTTAAAAAGTGAAGTTAAAGGACATAGAAAAAATGTTAAGATTAAGAAAAGTTAAGAACACCAATTGGCTGTATTGGGAATAACACTGTGCTCAGAAAATACACACCAGCACACAGAGGATGAGCAGTTTGAGGCTCCACATGGCCAGAACAGCTTTGGCCACATTATGACCGTGCTTCAATTGATGATGCTGTTTAATCTCCTGGTCTCTCTCTTCTCTAATGCTCCTGTTTTGTTCCCCCAGCTCACAATGCCAACCTTTCCTGTTGTTGTGAAGATTGGACATGCTCACTCAGGCATGGGAAAGGTGCAGATGCTATTTGTTGCATGTTGGGAGCCTGGGGGTGTTCCCTTACCTGTGCATGCTCCTTCCTCCCCTGAGATTTTACCTTTATTTATGTCTTGGATCCTCCCCTTGCAAATCTCTGCCTGTCCATGCTAGGAAAGCATCTCTCTCTAGGAAAATTAAATGTGCCCAAAGTACTTTTACAACTTGGCCTTTGCAGTTTGAGAGTTGCCCCGTGTGGGATGTGCTTTGAACTGTGCTGAGATGCTTTCTGCAAGCAAAACCTTGTTTATTAATGTATTGTCTGCACTGAAACTCTTCAAGAGTCAAGGTCTGTTGCACAATCCAACTTTTTGGAGCTGGGAGTGTGGGAAGGTTTTGCCTTGGTTCTTTGTTGGTTTCAGCTTGGTACTGAACGTTGATTTCCTATCTTGATGTGCTGTCTGTGATTGTTTCATACCTCTGTATAACTGCTGCTTTCTTTCTCCAAAGTAATTGCATTTCAGTGGTGAGTACAGATGTTTTGGTGTCACTTATCTCACAGTGCAGGGCCAGTGGAAGAGCATTTAAATCCCATTTTCACTGCTATCAGTGCCAACTTCTAGTCCTTGCAGGGTAACTTCACTCACTGAAAACACTTCAGTGCTAGAAGTGGTTAGATTTTAAATCAGTTAATCAGAGAATATTTACATTTATCATCCTGAATCTCCAAAGCTCCATGAGCATAATATTTGCCACTATTTAGAGATAGAAAACTGATTTAATTACAACTTGTACTGTATGTTATTTTTTGCCTATGATTGTTTTGCTTTGTTTCATATTTAGTAAATCATTGCAAGTCCAGCAGGCAATTTAATTCAGAGCAGAGTGAACCACTAATTAAACTGCACTTTCTGTGGGTTGCATATGTGAAGTGTTAGAATGTTTATGCTTGTACTTTGAATATTAACCTCTCATTTAGAGAAAAGGGGAAATAATGCCCCGAAATGTTCCTCATATTGAATGTCTAGAAATGGTTTTTCCTTTTAGCTATGAAATATTTCAAACCCTCCAGGACTGAATTCAATCAGAGAGCAGAGGAAGGTTCCCCTGGCAGCCCAGCCCTCCCTGAGGGCACTGCAGGCAGCAGCATTTCCACAGGTCCCACTTAAACCCACACAGGCCTTCTTCAGAAAATCAAGTTGAAACCAGGCCTCATGTCTGGTTTTTGGCTCTCAGATGGCAAATTACTCTGTATGTTTCTCCATCTGAGAGCTGGGGGCAAATACTTAGACGTCAGGCTTTTATCTCCACCAAATTCCCTTTATTGTGCCACCTCCCAGCCGTGGCCCTCAGGTTCTCCAGTCCCAGGAGAAGGAGAAGCAGCCAGGGTGTGCTGAGCTTGCAAAGAGCTGCCAACTCCTCGTGTTGGACACCATGGGCAATGCTGAGCCTGCCTGCTCCTCACCACTCTGAAATGCCCTTTGGATCAGAGCCCCGCTTCCCTCTTCTGCCCCTTTCACTCCTGCTTGCCCAGCTCTAATCCCCACAGGGATTGTCCTCCCTGTCCAGAGGTGATGTCTCTGTCCTCCCCCAGGCCTCCAAAATCTGCTTCTCCTCTCCCCTAGATCAGCATTCCCCACCTGTCCATGCCCCTGTTCCTTCAAGGTGTAAAGCTGGTGGTTCAGTGTCACTCACACCTCAGCAGAGTGTTCCACACCTGAGAAATCCCACCCTGGAAAGCCCTGGAATTCCCACCCCTGGAAAGCCCAGCTCCTTCAGAGCAGAGGGGAAAATGAGAATCATGGGAAAATGAGAATAATGGAAAAATGAGAATAAAATCTGCTCCCTGTGCTCCTGCCCTCCCCAGGATATCAGGACCCTTCAGCCTTTCCCTCATGGGAAAAGCTGATGGGATGATGTCAAAATTCCTGGTGGGCTCCACATGTATTCAGTCACCAGAGCAATTTACAGAACCAGCAAGAATCTGCATCCATTGGAATTGCATGTCACACCTAAAAAAAATTAATTTTGAGGCCTGAAGATCTATAATTGACTAACATCAAAAAAAAAAACCCAAAAAAACAAACAAAAAATCCAACAAAAACAAACAAACTAAATAACCAAAACAAAAACCCCAACCCAAAATCAAATTCAGTGCCTGCAAATTGCTTTCTCCAAATAAGCAGGTAATATTTTGCCTAGAAAAATAGATGTATTAAAGCAGGAATGTTACAGAACCTAGAAATCAGATTAAATAACAGATTTTTTTAATGCTGTCAAAACCATGCTTCTCATGAATTTGCAACCGAGTTCCACATTTTATTCCTAATTACTCTTTTCTTCTCTTGTCTGTGCTGTGTTCTTGTGGCTTGATGGCTCCAGATCAAGGTAGACAACCACTACGATTTTCAGGACATAGCCAGCGTGGTAGCACTCACTCAGACCTACGCCACCACTGAGCCCTTCATAGACTCCAAATATGACATCAGGATCCAAAAAATAGGCAGTAACTACAAGGCATACATGTGAGCCAAATCCTTATGTTCTTTCCTGCTTTTGTTTCAAAGTTGATAAGCACCAGTGAGATGAAAGGGTGTTGGAGGAGTCTCTGAGATGGTGCCTCCCTTGTCACACTCTATGGAAAGAGTATTTTAGACTTTCTGGATTTATCCAAATTCTTTTTATCAGTTGGTTGTGGCTGGGAGGAGGAGGATGAGACACCAGGTGAGCCTGCCAGAGGGGTTTTGCTGCTAACTTGTGTTCAGTATTTTCATTTAAAGAAAGGAGCAGTTGAAAGAGGGTTTGGTTGCACAATTTAAGGACAAATTTAAGGACAAATTTTCTTCACATTTTTCTTCTCCCCTCTTTTCTGAGGATAAATTGGATGGCATTCATTCACACAAACAAGCTGAGCTGTCACACTTTAATGGAACAAAGTTCTCTCCTTTCGACGTAACCCACCAAAGAAACAATCCAATCTTGGAGTGGCCTTCACAGAATCATGAAAACCCCTTCTCATGTTGGAGTCCAGGTGTTTGTTTGAAGGCCATGGCTAAAGGAGAGGCTCAGGGGATGTTCCAGCTTCACAGATGACATTCAGCTGGAGCAGCAAACCAGTTGTGAGGCAGCAGTTGAGCTCTGGTCTCTGTTTATGCAGATTGTTACTCTCTTTCAATTATCAGGCAGTGTAATCTGACAAACACTCATTTCATTTCTCATTTTGTGACAAGTTAGGTCATCTCATGCCTTTGTTCCTTCACACTTACCATCCTGAGGCAGGGAAAATGTACCAGAACTTGGATAAAAATACACAGTTACATGTCCACACCCACATCCAGACACAGGAATACTTCTCAAGGAACTCCTGAACATTGGAGGGACAAGAAAATCCTTGTAAATCATTTGTAAGGTACAGTCAGGTTCTTTTTATCAGTAAAGAATTGCAAGCAAACCACAAATACTGAAATGTTTTAATAAATAAATAAAAATGTTTTATAATTTAAAAGACAGGGTTGATGTTAAGAACCAAATATATCAGAACAGCCATGAGTAAATAGAAACTTTGGTCCAGGGTGGGATAAGGGGAAGCATTTCTCTCTTTAGGTTGATATTGGAAGGCCACACATTCTGGAGTTCTCACCCAGACATTGCTGGCACAGTTCTGCTGCTCTGCCCTCACCTGGCTCTGAGGGGGCGCTTGGGAAAGAAAATCCAAGGTCTGGCCTTCCCAAAACCCAAAATTCCCAAAAGTGCTCAGAAATCCCTGCTCTGTCCCACATGAGGGGCTCAGGAGAGCACAGATCTGGTGGAAGCACAGTGGACATGGGTCAGACCCACCCTCAGTGTGGACACCCAGTGCTTCTGAACCCAGAATTCACTGAGCACTGCAAAACCATCGTGTGGGGAATGTGAGTTGGACAGTGACCAAGGCAGGACACCCAAACAGCTCATGAGGATGCAGAAGTGTCTGGAATATTCCGTAGTTTGGTAATACAGGACTGTGATTTCAGCTCCCTGTGGACCTCAGGTGTGTTGGGCCTCCTCCACCTCTCCCTGCAGGCTCCAGAACCTTAAGCAGATGTTACAGCTTTTATCCCCCAGCTTTCCCAGGAGGGCTCATTCCAGTTCTGTGGGTTTGTCTCACACTGCATCTGGTCAGAAAGTCAGACCTGACTTTCTCTGGCTTTCCCTTCTCTGAGGATCCCATCCTGCTTTTCTGGCAGCCCCACCAGTGTCCCCTGTGTCCGTCCCCCTGTCTGGGCCATGCCGTGCTCCAGCCCTGCTGTGTTCCCAGCCTGCTCCAACCTTCCTGTCCCTCAGTCCTGTCCCCTCATGCCAGAGCTGTCCCCATTCCCAGGATGTCCCCAGGATGTCCCTCAGCCCTTGGATCCTCCTCAGAGCCATTCCCAGCCTGGCTCTGGCCCTGCTCCCATTCCCAGCCCTATTTTCCCCACACACCTTCCCAAGCTACTCTGCAGGCCTGATTGGAGCTTTCCTATCTTTTCCTCTCTTTCCTCTATTTTCTCTCCTCTCAGTGCTTTGACAGGCAGATTCCTTGTGTTGTGCTGCCCATCTTTCCCCTTCCCAAATAAACAGAGCTGATTTTTCCCACTTTAGTGTGCGTGGGAAAGGGATAAGGCCCAGCACTTGCTGGCTCCAATGCATGGTCAGGTACCAGATGCAGTACTGGGCTCATCCCCTGTGGTAGAAATTGGACCACAGCGTTTTGTAGAAGAAAGCTCTGCTTTTTTTTCCCCTTTTGACTTGAAATTTAAATGCTGTTCAGTGTCAGGAATAATTTTGGAAGAGTCAACCACGGTAAATTTATCATTCTGAAACATAAATGTTTCTTCTCTGCAGAAGCAGCAGTTGGCCTAAGGGACAGCAAAAATAAGTTAAAATGACAGCCTGTTCCTCCTACCTTTTTATTTATTTTTAAGTTTCTACTCAGAAACTCTGGGTTCATCCAAATGCTAAAAGCCTAGTGATCATTTTTTTCTCCAGTTTCTTTATCACACACCAAAATGAAATACGGACTCGTTATTACAAAGTAGCGTGGAAAGGAGAAGATTTACCAAATGTCTGAAGAATTCTTCATGTGCACATACATATACATGATGTCAGTAGAATATTGTTCTACAGCTGGTTCTCATTTTGCTCTGTGACACAGGAACAGAGCACTTAGAGAGCCACCACAAAAAAATACCAGCTGAACATTTGTTTTTGTAGTTTAAAGAGAGTTATTAAGAGCCTCGGGTTTATAATTCTGTGGGAAATTGTGGTTTAAGTGGATCCATGAGTCACCAAACACTGGTGCTTATCGTCTGTCAGTAGAGATTATGGCCAAAAAAGCAGGATTGGATCCCTGTAAATACCACAGCCCCTCTGGAGGCTGTGTGACACACACTTAACTGCCCTGGGCACCCGGGCAGCATTCAGCTGACTTCAAGGAAATCCAGTTTAAAAGGGTCACACACCATGTAGAAAAACAGAAGTACAAAAGCTCTGTATCTAAATCTCCCCTCCAAAAGCAGGACTGAGAGTCCAAGGCTTAGAGTTCTTTGATCAAAAGGTCAATAAACCAAAAGTAAAGCACATCAAGCAGAGGAATAGTGCTGGAGGATCAAACCACAGAGCAGGCTGCCTACCCAAGAATAGTAGGCAGACATTTCTACATATTTTTCTGATGACAAGTCCCTGTCCCAGCAATTTGGATTGGATACAGCAAATGCTACTAAATAAAGCAGGAAGGTGTTGGAAAAGGGGAAGCTCAAGTTACTATGAATTGTTTAGCAATTCTAAAACAGTTCTTCCTTCTTGCAAAGACCAAATCGAGTACAAACATGTTAAGCCTAAGTGTAAAGCACTTAAAGGTGTAGGAGTTGTTTTATTTATTGTTCAGTGTTTGGTTAAAGAGGAGGAAATAATGATGTGAAAGGCTCCTGGCAATTATCAGACATGAATAAGGGTGGGAAACCTGCATGTTTCATATATATAATTACAGAAATCATCTCTAGGGCTTAGGGTGTCTGGGTGGGTAGTTTTGGATCAGTTCACCATGATCTCTCATTCTGGAGTTCATCTGTGTCAAACCCACAATCTCCTGAGATCCCACCAGTGAATTCAGTGTCCACAGCATCCCCCAGCCCTGCTCTGACCCCCGCAGCATCCTCACAGCCAGCCAAGCATCCACTTGGAGACTTCTGCAGGGGCTTTTCCCAGTGTGGAGGGAAAATAGGGCTTCAATCTGGCCATCTTTGTGTCTCCAGTCAGTGGTGCTGGGATTCCATCACTGCAGCTGAGCATCTTGAGCTAAATACTGGCTAAAAGCCCTAAGGATGACTATTTCCCCTGATTTGGTCACATCTTCCTTCCTAAAAGACACCTAAAAGGGTGCATTCTGATCAATTCCCATGAGAAGTCTGCAAGAGGATTGAACTGTGATTTGTGGGATTTTCTCTCTGATGCCAAATGTCTGTGTGGAGTAGTAATGAGGCTAACATTATTAATTTTTAAGCAGGCACATGTATATAAACACCACCTTAAAAAACTGAGCAGAAATCACAACACAACCTCTCTGCTAGGTGAGGTTTCCTTACACACAGCACTCAACAAGCACCTCTTCTCTTCTCTTCTCTTCTCTTCTCTTCTCTTCTCTTCTCTTCTCTTCTCTTCTCTTCTCTTCTCTTCTCTTCTCTTCTCTTCTCTTCTCTTCTCTTCTCTTCTCTTCTCTTCTCTTCTCTTCTCTTCTCTTCTCTTCTCTTCTCTTCTCTTCTCTTCTCTTCTTTTCCCCTTTCTCCTTTCTCCTTTCTCCTTCCCTTCTGTCCTCTTCCCCTTCCCATCTCTCTTTTCTCTCCACAGCACAGGACATGGCATCACAGCAGACCTTTAAATTTTATGAAGGTCCCAGAGAAATATCAACATTCCCCCACAATTGCTACTGACCCTCGTAATTACCTTAATGGGACATGGAGAGAGAGCTCTGGCTGCTGCCTGATACACTTTTAATGCTTTGCAGATGTTCCCTTGATTTTACTAACTGGAAACACTTCATAACTTGTAAGCACAGCCTGTTCCCAGTACAGCATTTAGCTCTCACAAAGCAGCAATCTCCCCAGCCCTAAGGTCTGAGAGGGAAAAAACCTTCACATGGATTTTTTTCTTTCTTAGAGGTTAAATAGGAGAAGGTGAACTGACAGAGTGTTTAGGTTATATCAGTAAATAGCAAAGAGTGAACACTGGAGGAGGAACCAAAATCCAGCTCCAAAGCACACCTGAAATCACTTCAGAGGTGTTAGAAACATAAAAGTGTTGCTTTTTGAGCATTGGGACACAATGGGGTGGGTTTGAAAGGAGAAGCTGAAGCTTCTTAACATTTACCTTTGCAGTGCCAGCGTGTTACAGATAATTCAGTGCCTTTGTAGCTGGCACCAGCTCATTTCTAACTCTGCCCCTTCATCAGAGCAGGCTGAGATTTTAGAAAACAACTTAAATAAATAAATGGGGAACAGAAATTTCCCAGCCACTCTTTGTCCCTCCAGTACAAAGTGTATTCCCGACAATGCTCCTACAACCCCTCACAGTTCAGATGCTCAGTTCCAAGCTGCCAGCTGGGGAAAAGGTGTCAGTACTGCTGCTGCACTCATGGGAGAAGCAGAGGCATTTGATGATGGGAATGTGAAACCCCTGGCTGCCTTTGTAATGTTTTCCCCCTTTCAGGAGAACTTCCATATCCGGGAACTGGAAGACAAACACGGGCTCTGCCATGCTGGAACAAATTGCTATGTCAGATAAGTAAGTGGAGTCTCGTGTCAAAGGTAATTAAAAAATTAACAGAGCTTGATTTGAAGTGGATTTTTAAAGAATGCCATTGTTGGTACACAAGTCACAGTAAGTGCATTGTGTATGCATTGTGTTCATTTGGGGAGAAGGAATCTCTCAGTCAGGGGAGAGAGCAGAGGCAGGAGTTCCACGTGGCTTCAGAATTACCCACCCACACTCACAGCCCCAGGGGTTATGTGAGCCCCTGGGTTCCTACATCCACATCTGCTCCCAGAAAATGTCAGGAATTCCCTTCAGAAAACTGAATTTCACAGTGTCAGTGTCAGTGATTTCTCCTGGTTCATTTGCCCTCTCTTATCCACCAGTCTCACACCTCTTTTAAACTTTGCTCCTTCTACATCCTACCACCCCCCTACATAACCAAGGAATCCAGTCTGCCTATTTAAATCCTATTTTGCCTATTTAAATCCCATTTCTCTTTTCTACTTTCAATCCCAAACTCCTTACTTTTCATTTTATAAATTTCCGCTGAAGTGCACTGTGAGGCTTTTTCCCCTGTTGCTGGGATACACTGCAGCTTTATTTCCCCTGTGCCATCATTCCAGCTCTGTACTTTGGTTTACTGTGCTTTTCCTTTTCTTTCCCATTCTTATCCTGGATAATTCCTGCAGTCCAGTTGAAAACATTCATGCAGCAGCACTTTGAAGCTCAGCACTCTTTTCTCAACCCCCTCATTTGCTCCACAACCCATAAACCTCTTTTCCCTGCAAAACAAAATCTCAGAGTCTTTTGAATGGCTGTGGATTTTCTGCTGTTCAGCTTCTCCAAAGGCTGCCACCAGTGGAAGCTGAACTGAACTCTGTGCAGTGAAAGTGGAATTTAAAAGGTGTTTTAAAGTTCAACATTAGTCCTGGTTTGTTTGTTTGGGGCTTTTTTTAAAAAAAAAAGCCTGGAACCTACAGCTTGGTGTGTCTTAGGAGCTGAGGGAGACACAGGAACAGCAGCATTGCCTGCCCTGGAAAGGTGAAAACAAGAAAGAAAGACGGGAATTCCAGCTCCCTGCTGTCCAAGCCCTGTCTAGACTGTGTCCTCACTGCTCTCCCCTCTGGGCATGGCCTGCAGCCACATTATTTTCCCTTTCTCATTCCCTCCCACCTCGCTGCAGAAAGGGAGGTTGTGTGTTCCCTGTGAGCTCCGGGCTGTGTAATTACAGCCCGTGGGCTGCTGGAACACACAGACTCCACTCGTGCCCCCAGGACAGCAGGGCCAGGGATGGGAAATGCTCCCCTGCTCCTGCTGGGAATGCTGGAAATGCTCCCTGAGCTCTGCCCCTGCTCCTGTTTTTCAGTGGAGTCAATTAGAGCAGAATGGGGATTTTCCCATTAACACACCAGCCAGCAAAACCAAACTTCCTTCAGCTGCTGGGGCCAAAAGCATGGGAAAGGTGGATGTGGTTCCACCAGGGAGGAGAAATTCACAGAAAGAAGAAGAGAGTGGCAGGAAGGGACAGGGACAGGGAAAGGGAAAGGGGTCACAATTCCTCATTTACCCCTGTTCCAAAGCTCCTGCTGCCCACAGAGCTGTGCCAGCTGTGCCCACCTCCCCTGGCACACCTGGTATTGCCCCTTTGTCTTTAATTTTGGTTTTAATACACCCATGGATGGGGAGGAAGTGCCTTGAAGGCCCTGCCTGGTGGGCATTGCTGGCTGGACACAGACCTCAGGGCAGAAATTCAGAGAAGAAAGTGGCAGGAAGGGACAGGCCGAGGGGTCACAATTCCTCATTTACCCCTGTTCCAAACTGTGCCCACCTCCCCTGGCACACCTGGTATTGCCCCCTGGGACCAACCCTTTATCTTTATCCTTTATCTTTTATCTTTCTCCTTTATTTCTGCTGTCCCCCCTGGCTCTGGGAAAAGAGGGCCCATGACCTTTTGTCAAACCCACTGTGCAAGCCTTAGGTTTCAAACACTCCAGGCTGCTCCATCCAAAACCTCTCTTCCCGAATGGATTTTTCCAGCTCTGTGTTTGTTGGCAGAAGATGGGCTATTAAATATACTTTCATAAATCTGATTGATGTTGCAGTGTTTTAGAGAAAATGTCCTCGGTTTTGTTTCCATTTGGAGTCCAGATATTTACTGTTCAAGACAAGTTTTGTTGTCCCTGTGACTTTCTAAGATACACAAGATTTTACAGCCAAAAAAGAATAAATTATTTATAAGCAAGTGCATGCAAAAAGTCCAGTCAGCCAGTGCATCTACAGATGTTGAATTTGTCAGGCATCCAAAAAACCCTCTTATATTGGACAAAAACCATGTTTCTCACAGGAAAAAAAAAAAGTTATTTTCATTGCTAAGATATTACCATCAGGATCTTTTCAAATCGATTTCTTTGTATTCTGCTTAAAAGAAAAACTTTTCCATTGGAACAGATTAGATATAAGAAAATATCAAGAATGTGACTTAATAAGTTTACTTGGAAAGGATGCTGTTACTGAAGATATTTATACATGAATCAGACTCTCAGCCCAGCAAGGAATTTCCTTTGATCCCACAATGAAATCAAATGCTTTGTTTATTACAGCAAGGGGTTTTTTTCTGTGGAAAATACTATGAGGTGGCAAATCCATCATCAGGACTGGAGCAGGAGAGGGGCTGGAAGAGGAAATAGCTCTGCTTTAGACTCAGCAGTGAGCCAAGAGGAAAATTCATGATCAATGAATGCTTTAAAAATGGAGTTTTTTAGCCAATGATGCCCTTCAGTTGGTGACATCACCCTGCATCACTCCAGGATCATTTCCTGCCTGCCCACCCTGCTGGAGTCACTGAACATTCCCAGTGCCTTTGGTGTCCTTGTCTTTGGGCTCTCAGAGCTTGTGCTACAGCAGTCACAGGAACTGCCTCACTCTTCTCATAAATAAATCCTTCCCCACCCACTCGTTGGTCAGATAATCTCTCTATTCATGGAGAAAAAATGAAAATAAATCGTATTGCTGCTGGTAGGATGGGTGAAGAGTCCACCCTCAGTCTCTTACCATGACATTACAAAATAAACTGAAGAATTTTTGTGCCCAATTCTGTAAGAAATTGCCTTTTTAGGAGTTGTAGAATTCCTTGGAATTATTTAAATTCCACTTGGGTTGTGCTGTGGTTGTCTGTAACCCTACATGAAGAACATACCCCTTGTCTGCATGCTCCACAGTCCCCATAATTCCATATTTTTGTCCTTCTGAATCACCTGAAGGGTTTTCCTGCCTGGGTTTCTCCTTTTGCTCAGTGCTGTAGGAATAAAACCTGCCTGGTTCCATTGGAAAACAGCTGGTCCATGATCTAGGATGGTGCCTCAGGCTCATTTTCCTGATACAGGAGCCAGCCCCATCCAATGTAGTGAAAATTCTGAATTTAATGAAGTGAAAATACTGAATGTAATATTACATAGGTTATTAGGTGAGCCTCTAGAAAATCAATAGCCTGATGAGACACTCACAGAGCAAATTATTTTTGTGAAACAGGTACAAGCTTTGGGTTGACACCTGTTCTGAAATATTTGGCGGCTTGGACATCTGTGCTGTTAAAGCTGTACATGGGAAGGATGGAAAAGATTATATTTTTGAGGTAAGAAATCCTGCTTTTTTTTTTTTTTCCAATATCTGCCTTTACATATTACAAACAGGCAAGGAAAGAACCTTTCTGATAGCTGGGCACTGCCTTATTTGTGTTTGAGGCAGGGCTGTGTATTTTTGAGCACTGTTTCAATCATGATACAAAGCCACAGGTCCAAATTAGTGGCAAAACTTGCTGGAAAATGTAACCCTATGGATGGGAACGTCTTCTGGTGTTGGAGGAAATGTACACAAAGTGCAAAACAAAGCCAAATGTGGATGGCACATTTTGCCAACCCTGATGGTTTCTTTCCTGAGCAGCCTCAGCAGCTTTTCCAGGAAGGTTTATAGATAGCACCATCCCAAGGGAACCCCAACAAAATTATACCTTGCTCTGCAAAGGGAGATTAAGGATGAAGTGGAAACAACTTTACTTTTTTTGTAGCCTAAATATTGCCCTGAACATCTAAATCCTCATGAATCAGAAGTTTCTGCTGTAGGTAATTTTGAAAAGTTGAAGTTTTTCATTTCCTTTGAGGTTTTTTTTATGGAGAAATATCATTTTGTGTAGCCATAAAACAAGTTATCATCACTTTCCTATCACCATTTCTTCAGCACCTTCCACGTTCCTAGAATTTTATTCAGGAGGTGGGCAAGGATCTCCAGAATCTCCTCACTCCAAAAAAACTGATAAAGCAAAAAGGGAAAGCTTTTAAAAAATGAAATAACCACTGCAAATTCTGTAATGGACTGAGACTGCAACTCAACAAATCCCCTGATTTTCCATGCCACAGTCAGACATAATTACTAAACCCCAGAATTCTCAGAGCTGCAGAGCATTTTAATCAGGGTGCAGAATAGACCTTGCAATTAAATAAAAAAGAAATAAAAAGAGTGGATGGAAGTGTGATAATTCCTGCTGTTGTCTGGAATCAGCTGAATTGTCCCGGAGATGGGAATGCTCATCAGCAAGGACATTTAGAATCTGTAAAAAACATTGAAATGTGGGGCTGTTTGCAAAGTTCACATCCACCAGAACATCTGGAAAAATTAGGATATCAACAATTCTTACACTGCAATTTTTACAATGATGAGTTGAAAACTGTCTGCACCAAGATACGGAGAATTTTCTCCTTTTGTGTTCTTTCAGCACGGGAAAATAAAAGTTATTAAGGCTGGCACGTGCATGGTGCACTCGAGAGAGCTGAGCAGGACAGGCAGTCCAGAAATCCTGGGCTGCAGCTCCAGGGAAAAAAAAAGGAAAAAATGAGGAAATAATTAGGAAAAATGAGGAAAAATTTAGGAAAAAAATAGGGGAAAAATGAGGAAAAATGAGGAAAAAACGAGAAAAAAAAATGAGGAAAAATTAGGAAAAATTAGGAAAAAATAAGGAAAAAAAAACAAGGAAAAAATGAGGAAAAATGAGGAAAAAATGGGGAAAAATTAGGAAAAAATTAGGAAAAAATAAGGGAAAAAACAAGGAAAAAATGAGGAAAAATGAGGAAAAATGGGGAAAAATTAGGAAAAAATTAGGTAAAAGCAAGGAAAAAACAAGGAAAAAACAAGGAAAAAAACTAGGAAAAAATGAGGATTTGGGTACCACTGACATCTTAATCCTGCAGAGCGCACCTGACAAGGAACACACAGATTCCCTAATGGGTGAAAGAACATTGGCAGATTTGTTCTTGCTGATTTTCACTCGGCACATTCAGCCAGTGTCACCTCCAGTTGTGTGTCACCCACCCTGGAAGGGAATGGGAATTAGGGGAGAATTCCAAGCTTTCTTCACATATCCAGACCAGTTTTCTGCTCTCCAGAAAACTGTCATCTCCACTTTTGCTGAACAGGAGAAAATTATTAATTTTTGACAAAATTATTAATTTTTATTCAAGCCCAAAACCACCTGTGTTGTTCTGTGGTGCCTGTTCTTTCCCCCTCAGTGGGAATTCGCAGCTGCCAAGCATCAGACAAGCTGTAGAACCAGGATTTTATTAACACATCCCTGCAACATGCAGCAATTTAACTGCCTGCCCTCTTCTTCCTGATGAAACATCAAATCAAGTCCAATAAACTTTTAACTTCTTAAAGATAAAGACTTTTCCCCTTTTAAAATTAACACTTCTGAGGTTTCAGTGCCAGAAGGAGCAGAGAATTGTTTATATTTCTGATCCCACTGAATATTATCTTTCCTGTTTCATTCTTGGAAAAGCAAAGCTCTGGGAAAGTCAATAAAAGCTCAGAGTGGTGATGAGAGCAGTAAAAGAGAACAAATGGAAGAGAATCCTTCAGAGTGGCCTCCCAGACGTCTCCCAAATTTTGTTTAAATTAAATGGGCTGCTGCAGGTGTCTTTCCCACTTGCTTCATTTCGCCCTGAGCTAAGTTACAATTAGCTCCCAAGCGGTGTTTTTGACTTAGAAAGGATTTCAAGAAGAAAACTTTCACTGGAAACCGACGGAGGGAATGAAGGAAGTGTTTGTGCACAACTGGATGGAAAGTTCTGCTCTTGGCCTCGAATTCTTCAGAAGCTCAGCTACTTCTCCTGTGCTCCCATCAGGGACAGAATTCCTCTGCTCAGCTCGGGGAGGGAGCCAAATCCAGCTGTAATCACTGATAAACTCAGAAGCCTCTCCTAATTTCTGCTCTGGAGCATTGCTGTGTTCACAGACCAAAGGGAATGGTTTTGCCCATTTCTCACTCTGCCTAGCATGGACCTTCCAAATTACCCTAATTAATTCCCCCTTTCCCCTGTGCTTACCATTTATTCTGTTTTCTCCTGGAATTCCTGGGTTTTTCCCTCAGGAGATCCATCTATCCTGTCTGACTGACTGACTGACTGACTGACTGACAGCAGTCAGTTTCTCCTTCAAACACCACGATCACTTTGCACTTACTGATATTTTATAATTCCTCTGTCTCCTTTAGAAATCCCATCCCATTTCCCTTCCTAATTACAGAATTTCTCTTCTTTGTGTGGCCAGTCTCAGTCTTGCACCTCAAATTTTAGCTATTCACCTTTCCCACTAATATTTACAGTCAGTCCCTGGGTGATAAGAGAAATTCATCCCAAAGAACTGACCACTGAAATGAAAATACATTGATATAAAAATGCAATTTCACAGAGATACGAATTAAGGGACTGTAATTCATAGCGACCCATGTTTTTACTGGCATCTGCTAAAGGAATGTATTTGATTTTATAAATTACAGATGTCCTTTTTTTTTTTTTCTGTGAAATCCTCTTAGTGGGAAACTCCAATATTTTAAATAGCTGAGCTATATGCTGAACTAAAAACTGGCTGGGTTTAAATGAGATTTTAAATCTAGCACAGGCTGTAAATAGACTATTTATAAACAGGGAGCTTGGTGTGTGTTTAAACTTTGTCAAATCTTCTGAGGGATGGGGAAATGCCAGCCTGACATTCCTGTAGTCACTCACAGGATTTAAAAGCTGTTGGTGTTACCCAAAATATTCTTAAGATACATTTATATAAAATAAAAATACAAAACAGTTGTCATTAACTCTTGTACCAGGAATGAAAATTGACTGTATTCTGTGAAAGGAAAAGAAAATACACCAAAAATCACCATACAAAGCATCCACCTGGATCTCAGGGGGTGCCAGAGGTGCTCTGCTGCCACATCTTTGGCCAACAATATTGATGCCCCTGTGGCAACAAACCCAAGGATTTTAACAAGGTCAAAACCTGCCCAGGTGATAAGAGACTGATAAGGACAAATGGCTCTGGTTTTAACGCCAAATCTGCTTGAATCTGCCTCAGATTTGTGGCTATGCCTGAAAATTCTTCATTCAAGGAGTGAAACAACCTCTCTGCTGGAGTGGCCACGAAGATCTGACACCTCCAGGCTCCTTATTTTCACTTTCCCCACCAGTTCTGCCACACAGCATGGCAGTACCTCCCAAAGGAAGCTGATGTGTGAACCTGCAGTTGTGGAAGTGCTTGAGAGCAGAAATTCAGCCCAAACCCAATCCTCCAGATCTTAATCCTGCCTAATCCTTTGGCAGGATTTATTGGAGATAATTTATTTCACAGTCATTCCAAGTAATTGTTTTAATGCAAGTGCATGGTAAACCAAGGGGTTTTTTTCTTTGCTTGTGAAACTTTTAACTGATGTTGGGTAAGAGGGGGGCTCATCTACACCCTATGGCGCATATTTTTTTAAAAAACTCTCATTAAAACATTTTTAGAGCCCAAACCTCACTCCTGCTCTGAAAATCAGATGGTTTGCAGTGAAGAACCAAACATCCAATGGCCTTCACACCAAAACATTCTATATTCAGTCATCATTAACACTTCACAGCCCTGGCACCAAGCAAATTCCTCTCACAAAAACAGCTCAGGATACAAGGAATGGATCTTTAACATGTTTATACAATTTTTAAGATAGCAGTAAGTGAGCAGAAATGAATATTAAATGGCCACTCAACCTGCAAGGTTACATTTTACCCCTCCAGAAATATCAACTCTTAATGGTTGATCAACTCTTCTCTTAATTAATTTAAAACATTGGCATTTTCCACTTAAATCTATGGTTGTTAAAAAAGATGGTAAACTTTAAAAAACCTTTCAGTGTACTTATTAAACATCTCTGCTGCTGATGTGGCCCTAGAGTCAAAACCAGTCATTCATTTCTAAGGAAACATTTGTTCTGCAGTTCAATTATTGTGCATTGTTTACTCTGGGGTTATTTTCAAGCCTTTTGGCTGTGAGGAAGCTCAGAGACCTCCTAAATCTGAAAATCCCAGCACAAACATTGCCAGCATTTCGGTTGCCAGCACACGATGCCAGTGAATCTTGTAAATGAACAAACAAAAGAATCATGGAAATTATTTGGGACTTCAAGCTAATCCCATTATTGGAACAAAATCTTCCTTTGTCACTCAGAATTTCTACAGCTCTCACCATAGTTTGAAAAGCTCAAGATTGATATTACTTATAAATACTAAATCCTTCCCAGCTACTGCAAGATGCAATGTTCTTTTAAATCCAAATATCCCTTTAAACACCAACTTCTGTGTCTAATTCCTAGAACCCCTTGAAAACCTAAAAGAAGGAAGGCAAAACTCCGCTCTTTGTTAAAAAAGGAGAAATTCTGTGGAGGCTGAGGGATTGAGAAGAGTTTTGCTGCCTCTAAATCCCATCCACACAATGTGGGTGTGTTCCTGCTCTTCAGACTGGTCCCTGAGCACCCCTCAGATAACAAAATTCTTCCACCCAGACCTGTGGGAAACACCAGAGTGCACATGAGGCACATGCAAAAAGAATTGCAGCTTCTCAAAAGTTAATGGAATCCTATTACTTTTCTAAATAGGAATGCCCAGTGCCCTTGTGAATAATTGCTGGGGTTATGTTATGCTCTTATTTCCCCTGAAACAAACACAGTTGTGGCAGAAGTGGATACACTGGAGAAATAACAAATATTCTGGAGAAACAACAAATATTCTGGAGAAATTACAAGTGCTTGGGACCCACTGAAGTGGCAGGATTCAGTATTGGTTTTACTCATCAGAATGGGTGTGATAAATAACCACAGAGCACTATTAACCTGTCATGTTCAGAATGGAAATGTGCCCATTTTTTTCTGCCTCTCTGCCATCCTGCTTTCTCTGTAGAAATTCTGATTCTTTGCAGCCACAGTACTTTTTAAAAAAGGCTATCAATAATCAATATCAAAGTGTAATTCATTAAAAACTGAAAAAGTTTTAAAGCTTTTCATGAGTCAGTAAGGATCCAGATCTCCCTAGCAAAACTCCACAAACTGCCAAGAAGCTGAAATTTAAGCTGCATTTCCCTGGGGTAATCCAGCTCCTGAATGTGGAGTGAGCCCCAAAATCAGGGAAGGGAGGAAAGCTCAGCTGAAATTCCTGCAGATTACTGCACAGCCTGAGAAATCTCATTTTCTTTAGCAGCCCTGTTCCCTGGTGTGTGGCCAGGTGTGAAGTGAAGCTTTTTCTGAAAGGTTCTTTGGTGGGAGATGGGGAGGGGAAGGCATTGCAAAGTTGCTGTTCTCTCGTTGATTTTCTGATGGAACACATAATGCCTGTAATTCCTGTTAAAAGCCCTGCTGTAAATGCACCTCCTGCAGAGGTGAGGAGGATTTCCCTGCCAGCACTGATGTCCTGTTGCATTCTGCAGGTGATGGACTGTGCCATGCCCCTGATTGGGGAGCACCAGGCTGAAGACAGGCAGCACATCACCGAGCTAGTCGTAAGCAAAATGAACCAAATGTTGTCCAAAACTCCTATTCCATCTCCTCAGAGACCCACTGCCACTCAGCAGCCTCAGGTAGGATAAAATTTAATTTAAATTCAATTTTAAAAACAGCATCTTGGTCTGTCATTTTAAGCACAAAGTTTTTTGGACACCTGTGGAACTTCAAGGATTTGGGAATTACCAACACATTTTATCAGTTTGTTATATTTTAATGAGATTGTCTTCAGATATAATCAAGTGCAAGTATTGCTGTGTTTCTGCCTGTGGGTTCAGGGAATTACCAGGCTCTGTACTGCTTCCTTTCAGTCCCATATATAAAATATCATGGAAATCTAAGGAGCAGTCTCATAGAGAATGCTTGCCTTGAAGATGTCAAAAATAATACTGAATAACTCTTGTTCTTGTGAGAAATTAATGAGGTTATAATATTTTTTTAATGTGCTGCAATTCATGAAAATGCCTTAGAAATCTAGGAAGCTCCTGAAATATGTTCAACATAGTGGAAGATTCAGTTAAAATATTGCATCTTGGTCTATCATTTTAAGCACAAAGTTCTATAATTTTAGGCACAAAGTTTTCCTCCAAGAATTCCAACACATGTAGAACCTCAAGGATTTGAGAATTACCAACACATTTTATCAGTTTGTTCTGTTTCAAAGAGATTGTCTCCAGACAGAATCAAGAAGTGCAAGTATTGCTGTGTTTGTACCTGTGGGTTCAGGGAATTACCAGGCTTTGTACTGCTTCCTTTCAGTCCCATATATAAAATATCATGGAAATCTAAGGAGCACTGTCATAGAAAATGCTTGCTCTGAAGATGTCAAAAATAATACTGAATAACTCTTGTTCTTGTGAGAAATTAATGAGGTTATAATCTTTTTTTAATGTGCTGCAATTCATGAAAATGCCTTAGAAATCTAGGAAGCTCCTGGAATATGTTCATTATAGTAGAAGATTGAGTTAAAATAGAGTATCTTGGTCTATCATTTAAGCACAAAGTTTTTTGGACACCTGTGGAACCTCAAGGATTTGGGAATTTACCAACACATTTTATCATTTTGTTCTATTTCAAAGAGATTGTCTCCAGATGGAATCAAGAAGTGCAAGTATTGCTGTGTTTCTACCCATGGTTTCAGGGAATTACCAGGCTCATTTCAGTCCCATCTATAAAATATCATGGAAATACTAAGGAGCACTGCCATAGAAAACCCTTTACTGAGGATGTCAAAAATAATACTGAATAATTCTTGTTCTTGTGAGAAATAATTGAGGTTATAATATTTTTTTAATGTGCTACAATTCATGAAAATACCTCAGAAATCTAGGAAGCTCCTGAAATAAGTTCAGCATAGTAGAAGATTCAGTTACAATAGAGCATCTTGGTCTTTCATTTTAAGCACAAAGTTCTATAATTTTAAGCACAAATTCTATAATTTTAGGCACAAAGTTTTCCTCCAAGAATTCCAACACATGTAGAACCTCAAGGATTTGAGAATTACCAACACATTTTATCAGTTTGTTATGTTTCAAAGAGATTGTCTCCAGACAGAATCAAGAAGTGCAAGTATTGCTGTGTTTGTACCTGTGGGTTCAGGGAATTACCAGGCTCTGTACTGCTTCCTTTCAGTCCCATATATAAAATATCATGGAAATATTGAGAAGCACTGTCATAGAGAATGCTTGTCCTGAAGATGTCAAAAATAATACTGAATAACTCTTGTTCTTGTGAGAAATTAATGAGGTTATAATATTTTTTTAATGTGCTGCAATTCATGAAAATGCCTCAGAAATCTAGGAAGCTCCTGAAATATGTTCAGCATAGTAGAAGACATGGGCCAAAGGTTGCAAACAGATGCACATTTCATTTATTTTATCTTGCATGGCTTTGTAGTTAAAGTGTGTGGATGAAGAGTCCTGCCGCTGGCCCAGCTGGCTCCCTGGAAGTACCTTTGTGTTTCCATTTCCATGCTTTAAAAACCTGGGGTTTATTGGAGTGATCCTTTTAATAACTTTGGGGAATGTGGTGTTTTTGTAAAAGAACAGAAAATTTGGGAGGCTGTGGATTTGCTGGGTGGGCAGGAATTGGGTGGGATTAAATAGAAGCCAGTAACAAATGCTGAACTGGGGGGTTTATATTTAAAAAGGGTCTATAAATCCCTTTTTTTACCAGGACTGAGAGGCAGGGGGATGGCTTTGAGATATTTAGATTAGACATCAGCTCTTTGGAATGAGGGTGGTGAGGAGCTAGAAGAGTTTGTGGGTGAAATAGAACCAAATCCACCCTGCCCATGGCCTGTGAAGGGTTTCGGTGCTGCCCTGCACCTCCTCACTCCACAGGCATCAGCTGAACACCAGAAGCAGCCAAACTGCAAGCCAGGAATTACCAAGCCTAAATAACTAAACACCAAGCCTAAATCAAGGATCTATTTTTGCTCCCAGCAGGCTCCACACCAGGTAAACAATTTGAGAACAATTTTGCGGCCTACCTCAGACAGACCAGTTCTTGAGGCAGAGTGACTAATTTGTTCTTCAAATACCTCACCATGCTTTAAGATATAAAAATACCCCATCCCACATGAAAAAATAAGTGGTGTGGCTTCTATTTATGTTGCAGCCACTTGAAACTAAGCACAAAATTGTTGCAGCCACAGAACCACATACAATGGAGAAGTTTCCATCCAACATGACTCAAGTCCATTGTAAAAAGGGCACTGAGAGGGAAAGAAGGGGAAAAAATAAATCACCTTTTGCCAAAACAGTTCCTTTTAGGAGCAACAGATATTAAAATGAAGAAAAGAGGCAAATTTAGAGTCATCCAGTCAATGCAAGGCAACACAAATCAAAATTTAAAGTAGTAACAGACCTGGCTGTCACATGAATAGATTCACATTTGATATTTCACATTTTGGGGAGAAATGTAAGGCCTTGGGTAGGCTGTCCTGGATTTCAGAGCAGCCAGGGGAGGAGCAGGGCTCACTGTCACTGCTGTCATCCAAAGGAGCTGGCTGTTTGTTGGATGTAAATAAAATTCCCAATCATTCCCAAAAAAACCTGCCCACCTGAGTCCAGAATGAAAGCAGGATCCAAGGAGCATTTTTAGAAGGTTCCCAAATTCCTCAGTCATTGCTGTCACTCAGCATGTCCATGGAAAGGGGCTTTTGCTCTTAAAGCAGAGTTTGGGATGGATGCAGAGACAATATTCTGGCATGGTGGAATTCTGGTTGGTTCTTTTTAATTTTGGTTATTCCTGAAGGATTCAGCCCTTGCTGATGGCAACAAGATGTTATTCCACATTAATCTTATTTTCTTTAGCTTACCCTTACATTGGGGATTGCACTTGAGAAAAAAAATTGCTGTGAAAACTGGATATATTCTTATCAGATATTTGCAATATCTGTTAGTTTTCCTCTCAGTTTATCAGACTATTAAAATTTGCCTTGTTCTACCAGTTTAGGGCAGGTAAAGGGGACCTGATTTTCTGCTGAAGATTCCATTTGCAAATCTTCCCAGTTTTAGGGGAGAACCATGAAACACATTTGTAGAACTTAAAGCAAATAACTCCTCATGCACAGTTAATTTTTAGCTGGGTTTTGGTAAGAGTAAAATCAGCCTGTTAAAACAAAGCTGCCCCTTGCACTTTTGAACAGTCTTTCCTAAAGTAAGAAATTATTTCCCATTCTTGAGAAACAGCCAGTTCATCTGCAGGGCAGAACTGCCTATTTCTACAGGTGACACAAAATGCAAAGCCACTGATTTATCCCAAATCAATTCTGTGCACATGTAGAAACCCAAATACTGGAGATATCAAAGAGTAATTTCTGAGTTTTGCTGCTTCTGCTTTTAAATGAGCAGCCTGTGCTCAATAATGCAGCTCCAGTTGTGCCAGGTTCTGGATTTCTTTATTATCTGGGAGTTTTCAGAAGTGTTTCTATTTTAGTCCAGACTGGGTGGACTGAACATAAAAACATGCCTCGATTTCTGAATGCCCACAGTGGTCAGCCCCACTGCAATTAAGCATCCATCAGGAAACAAATCAGTGATTGGGAAAATCAGCCTTTGTTTGGCACTGGGCAGCCAAGTCCTGGTGGGCATGGTTGGCCCTGCAGTGCTCTGGCAAAGCTCTCCTGTCACAGAGCCAGGGGAGCAAATTCCAGAGGGAAACCTCCCAGGGCAGGGCTGGGATTGTTGAACCCATTAAACCTGAGATATCTGAATGGGGAGACTTCTTAAATATGGGTTTTCTGTGTTATTTGTTTCTTTATCTGCAAACTCTTGCCCAGACTTTGTAGCAAGTGCTGCTGGTGCACGGAGGGCAGAGAAGTTGGGCAGGAGGAGATTTGGACTCTCAGAAATTCTACCTGTTGTGGTAAAAAAATCCATCAAAATGAAGTTGTTTCTATTGTTTAAATCATGATCATTTGTCTTGCCCCACACCGTGCTGAAAATGGAACTTTATCTAGGAATATGATTTTACAAGTTTTCCATAAACAAACCTGCTGTACTTGCAGGCAACAAAATTGTGGATTCCGCATATTTTCTAACCTCTTTGACTACTTTTGACAGATCTTTAGAGAAGCCTCTTTCAAATTTTCCCTAAAAATCAAGAAAATGGGTTAAACCACCCAGTGACTCTGCTCTGGGTTTGCAGAGCTTGTTCCTTGACCTTACATTTGTGTATAAAACAATAAAAATGGTCAAACACCCACTCAGAGCTGCCTGTCAGGCCCTGAGGTGAATTGTGCTGGAGGAAATTCTGCAGAGAAAATGACATTGTCCACGAGAATCACCATAAATGCAAATGTTTGTGGGTGTGTGAGCCGCTGAGGCTGAGGGAAATCCTGTTAGGGAAATGTCCATTCAGTCCTGTTGCATTACCCATGAAGGAATAAGGGATTTATTTCCTCAATGGAAGGAAAGAAGGAAGGAATTGGTGCTCCAGAGGCACAATGTCCATGTCCTGGTGACATCACGGGGAGCAGAGCATTCCCAGCCACATCCTGGTTCTGTGTGCTGCCAAAGAAAGAGAGGCACAGGGCTAATAAACCAATTATAATCTGTGTATTCTCCATTTCCATGCTGGAGTTTATCCACTTTTATTGTTCCATGTGCAGAGAGGAAATTGAACCACACCTGGACATAGTGTAAATAACAAATGCGGGAATTCCAGAGAGATAATTAATCCATCAGCAAACTCCCTGCTCCTGGATTGCCATAGGATCAGCCACAGTTCTTCCACTTCCAACTCTTGGATTTAGTGGAATTTTTAAAGGAAAAAACTTCTGATGAGCAGCAATTTGCTTCCAGTCACTGAAGTTTTGATGATGACCAGAAAATGCAGTTATTGGGTTTGATCTTAGCTAAAAGGATTACATTTAATTGGGAAGGATCCCCTCATGGAGTTATTTGGAAATGGAGAATTGAGCATTAGTCCGCTGTCCATAAAAGTCCTTTTAAATCATAATCCTTGGTAAGATAAATTACATTTCTTATTAAAATACTTGTTTTGTCTTCCTAAATATATTGGTAGAGAATCTAAACCATTGGCATCAAAACTCACAAAGAGCAAGGAAAAATATTGCTGAGGCACAGAAATCACACAGCCTGAAATGCAACACATTCCAAAGGTTATTTCAGTCAAAAGCCATTCTGAAAATTGTCACTTTTGCTGGAGGTGGTGCCCCCTCACTGCAGTATTTTGGTTATTTGCATCCCAGCGACACCTTGTGGCTTCTCTTCTGCAATAAACCACTTGGGGAATAAATAAAATAAATCTATTATTTATTATTACAATACATTACATCCTATTCCATAAGCTGTATCACAATAAAAATCGATTTTTCTATAGATTTTACAAAGCAGAAATGCTCCATACTTCAAAATTTTTCATCATGTTATTGCAATGCATTTGTTTCTTCTTTGTTATTATTTTAATATGGAATATATTTTAATTGGCTGCATTAATGTGCACATAAATAACTGTGTATATATATATGTGTGTGTGTGTATATATACACACACACAATATTTATCTTTGTGTGCTTATTTTGATCAAAAGGGGGCTTTAAACTCTTCGTTTTTATGGTAGTGAAAATAAAGGAACAGCTGTTACTCTTTTAGATCCCAATATAAACACAGGGAATTAAGAAAAGCAGCAGAAAATAAACAAGTAGGAGCCTGAGCTCACCACAACCTTGTAAAAGGCCACATCTGGGGCACAGTAAAATTTATTTATCACAAGTATAAAATGATGGAGGGGTTTTTTTTCCTACACTGAGGTTATTTTGTCCACTTTTGAACAAAACCCCAGGTTCTGCATGTGAGGGACAGAGGCCCAAGAGAGGCAGGACCCAGCTGGAACTGCTGCATGAGGGATGTTCGTGTGTTTAAAACAGCTCCTATTTCATTAACAAAGTTTGATTTATTTTAAGCATTTAAACTCCACATATTGCAGGTATTGCAATGTATCAAAACCACAAAGTTCATGCTGGAAAATAAACCCTAAAAACTTTAATATTGATAAGGACACAACACATAAATAACTGAGCAGGAATTGTGCTGATGGTGAAAGTGGAAATAATTGGTTTAAAATCCTTCCTGAGCCCCTGCACCAGCAGATGGAGTGAGAGCCAAGGGAGCTGCTCAGAGCTGGGTTTGAATCTCAGGTAAATAACTGGGGATAAATCTGTGCAAACCCTGGGATTTCACCTGTGAATGTATCCATGAAAGGAGGGTGATTTAATCAGAACACTGATAATGGGTATCCTGCTCAGCTTGGTTCAACGTGCCAAGAAATCACCAAGGGTGCCCTTCTGAGGGGATCTGATGGCCTTAAGATTATACAAAAATACACTAAAGGTCATAGATGAAAGGTTTAGGGTTATTTGGTCAAAATTTCCACTGAGAAATAAAAATTTCCATCAACAGAAAATTGTCCAAATTAAATAAAGTTTTCTGGGTGTACTCTGATTTTTTTTTTTTTTGTTAATTTCTGAGTACTCTATATTGAATGCCTATCACCAGCAGTGTACCTGGAAAAATAAATGATTTCTGCAGAAAAGCTAACAAAGCTTAGTAAGATAAAAATTTGCTCACAAAGCACTGGTTAGAAGAGAATTGCCAAAGGAAAAAGCCCCTGACAGGGACAAACTTCAGGATTTGGATGATCTCAATTGTCTTTATTATTATTTTATAATATACTCTATTATATTATAATATATATTATTATATTATTATATATTTTTATATATTATGTATAATATTATATATTAATATAATATAATACCATAATATAATATAATATAATATAATATAATATAATATAATATAATATAATATAATATAATATAATATGCTATATTACAATATATATTATTTATTATTATTTTATATTATATATATCTATTTTTACTCTCTGATTTTTTATTTAAGCTGAACCTAACAAAAATCCCTTTTTTTTTGGAGGCTTTCCTTCAGTCTCCCTTCCTTTCCCCAACCTGGTGGGTTTTTTCTCTCTACTTTTTTTTTATTGTTATTATTCCCTGTCTCCACTTGACTTTTCTGTTTGATTTCTCTGACCTTTAAATCATACCCAGTTCAGCAGAGGTGCTTGGCTTCTCTCCATGTTTAATTCACAGGAATTCTGCCCCTCTCCCCAGAATAAATCCCTGCCATGGTTTATTTTCAATAAGGACCAGGTGTGCCAAAATCTTTAAACAAGGAGAAGCACCAAGAGAAATTATGGAAGAATCCAAAGCCAGAGCAGCTCATTTTCAATTTTTCTTGATTTTTCCATAGAAAAAAAAAAAATAAAAATAAGCAGCCCTCACACACAGCCACACTTCCAGCTCTGGAATGTGGGGATGGATTGTGGAGCTGCCAGCAGAGCAAGCTTGAGTTCAGCTGCTTCAAAATCCCCCTCCAGGGCCTTTCAGCTTCTAGCAGAGACTTTCCAGAGCTCAGAGCAGCCCTAAAGCTCCTGAGGGTGTTTGAGCACAGCAGCAGCACCACGAGGAGCAAGAATTGGAGCTGTGGGTGGTTCTTGGGTTTGGTTCTCACCAGAGCCCCGAAATTCACTTTATTTAGGGACAGCTCAGGTGTCTCTCCCAGTGCCTCTTTTCAGTGCCCCCTCCCACTCCACAGTGACCCTAAAAACACAAAATGGGGGTTCTCAGACTGAGCTTGAAGTTGCTTCAGCATCTTTTCCCCAGCCTCTCTCATTTCCAAGGATAAACTTCAACTCTGAGTGGATCCAGTAGTGATGGATCTCTGCAAGGTGAACCTCTGCAGCCTTTAAGCTCCTCCCGTTCATGCAAGGATCTCTTGCCATCCCACATTTCAAAACAGCCATAAAAATAACCTTCTTTTTGATAAAACTGGAGGAGCAGACACAGCACAGCATCACCCAAAATCCCTGGGCTTGGGGTCAACGCTTCCCTACAATTCCAGCCCTGAGTGCTGGAATTACTAACATTACTAAGTTCTCTTATAGTCAGAACATTTTTCAGCACCAAGAACTTGATCCCAGGTTAACATGACTGTGTTGAAAAGATGGAAGGCCTTGAATTAGGGCATTCAGCATCAGAGAATGTTGAACATCTTTCTCATTTTCAAAGTCTGCTCAGGACATCCCAAAAGCTGAGATGTGTCCAGAACTTGACTACTTTAATGAAGATACAGACATAGCAGCATTGATAGGTCTCTAATATTCTAGCACATGAGTGAGTTGCAGCTCTTAATGTTTGTTACCAGACATCTCCTGTGCAGGTAGCAAACTGGATTTTCACAAAACTCAAGCCCAGCAGGATTTTGGCATTTCCAGCCCCACCTCACCCACTGAGAATGGGGAGGTTCCTCTGTAAGCTGGGAAAGGTGAGAGAAATCCTCCTTGCCAGTCCCAGGATGTTCTCCTGCATCTCCTGGACCCTTTTCTCTGCTTTTCCATGTTTTGGAGCTGTTCCCTGCTCCGAGCTCCCTTCACACCCAGTGTCAGCACACGGGGGAGCTCGCTGCCATCCCAAATTCCCTCCCTGTTTTTGTCTTTTCCTGGAAAGAGCTGCCTCAAAGCTGCTGTGCCACTGCGTGGTTTCAGTGTCCCCTGCTCCAAAAGCACAAGTGGAAATCTGATTTCTTCAAGCAGTAAAAGAGCTGAAGAAGAAATTCAAAAAGCATCCTTGTCCATTGCAATTATTGCCTGGCTCTGGAAGGAAGCAGAAAGCTTCCATAGCTGATGGCACCTCAGAAATGCATTTTCCCTGAGAAGTTTCTGTAGAAACCTCAGCAACCTGAGAGATGGGGTTATTTTATTTTTTTGTGCAGCAGAATAACAGAAAATAGGCTGGAAGGGACAGTGGGAACTGAGCTGTTCCAGCATCTCAGGAAAACACTGGAGTGTCCATGGGAACAGCACTGAGCTCCTGCTGGGGGCTCACCTGCCCTGAGCCACCTGCTCTGCTCTCTCTTTTTCCTCCAGGTGAAGAAAAAAATGATTATTTGGAAAAAAAAATAAAAGATCTTGAAAGTCACAACCCAAAACATTCTATGATTTGATTATTTTTAAGACCGATTCAAAAAGGAAGCCGTTGTCTGGGAAGTAATTAGTTATCTAGTAATGGAAAACAGTCTGTAAAAACAAAGTTGGAATACTCTTTAATTATTTTTTTTTAAAAAAAAGCCCTTTTCAGTGCATTTTTAAATACTATTCCAAGTAAAATTATCACTATTTAGCTTGTTTTCCTACATTTCTTACCCACTCAGGGGAGGACCCTGACAGGTTTTGCAGAGGTTCTTTGGAAACTTGGTTGGGCAACAGCAAAATCTGCTGGAAGTTTTTGAATTCTTTATCACAGCTTCAGCAAGAGCAACCCCGGGCTGGCCCCATTTTTGCTGAGTGTGTTTTGCACACAGATTCCCTCAGTGCAGAAGGGCAAGGCTGGACAGAGCACCCCAAAATTGTGTAAAAAGCAGCAAACTCTTCTCTTGCTGCCTTCCCTTGCACAGACAGCAGGAAGGTGGATTTTTAAAATCTCATCTCTCCATTGTAGCTGTTTCTGTCAGTCCACAGGGAATATAAAAAACAGCAAACAGCAAAATTTGTTGTGGGAAATGGATTTGTAGAGAGTTTTCAGGGCTTGACAGAAGGCTTACACAGTATGCATTTATATGTAAACTTTGAGATAAGAAATGTTGACTTAGAAATGCTCTAAAATAAGACAGATTTGAAAGAGAAAGAGATTTAGAAAAAAAGTTTTAAAGGATGGTTTTGTAAATAAGACTAGATATTTTAGAGAAATAAAACTGTGAAAGATGCATTGCAGTAGGACCTATGAGGAGTAGTTTTAGATTATTAGATTTAAAATATCTACAGCAAAAAGCTAACAAACGGAGAAGTGCTTAGAGTGTTTTGTGATTGGGAAATGGTCACCTTCTAATTAGGATAATGTGAATTATAACATCTGTATTGTCTCATGAGACTGAAAACAGAATAAGTTTTTAAACCCCCTCTCAGTTACCCCATCTCTGGGTAGAAAAAAGCATAACCCAGCATTTCTGACAGGGGGGCAGCTGCACCACCTGGGCACAGCCTCCTGCACCAGGGGAAAACCTGGGCCAGCAAAAACCCCAGCCCCACTCACTGGGCGCTGAGGGGATAAAGCAGGAAGCTACAAATCAATGAGGAATTCTGTATTTCTGGGTGTTCTACTGCAGGATTTCACTGCTTTGCTAAATTACACAGCATGGGCTTATTTGCAGCCCAGGTTTATTCAGTTTATACTCATTTTGTCTTGGTTTGGCCTTTGGCTTGAAAGTGCCCCCTGTTTCTGTTTATAAAACCCCTTTATTTTACTAACTAAGCAGAGAGGTTCTTCCAAGGCTGCACTGAGTTGTGAGGAGATTCTGGGGTTTTCACTGCACAAATCGCTCCCATTAGATTTCAGTTGCTGAGTCAGCTCTGCCTTTGTGACTGACTTATTTCTTATTACAGAATAAATTATAATTATATTTTATATTTTTATAATATTATAGTTATATTAATAATATAATTATTAACATAATTATATTATTATTGTATAATATATTATACAATATAATAGATTGTATAATATAATATAATATAATGTAATGTAATATAATATAATATAATATGCAAATAAATTAATATATTATACTATATTATATTATATAATATATAGATATTATAAGATCTATATAACATATAATATATTATAATATAATTATAATATATTATATACAATATCTATATATTATATCGTATATTGTGTAATATAATATATTATGCAAATAAATTAATATATTATATTATATTATATTATATTATATTATATTATATTATATTATATTATATTATATTATATAGATATGATAATATAATACATGCTCTACATTATTTTTAATAATTACATTATAATTATTATAATTATTATAATAATTTTTAACTCCACTGATCCATTTCATTCTTTCTTTGGATATTTTGGCCCCACAGTCTTCCAGCCCTGCATCATCTACAGGTTTTAGTAGCACACACTTACTTTTTTTAAGCCAACTTAATTAATTTATAATCTACTTGAGTTCTGCATCCCACTAATGTCCTTCCCAGTATTTTTTGTTCAATTACTGTTTCTTTCCTCAGCAGTATTCCTTTCCCTCAATGCAGTATTAGTGCTTTACCTTCTCCAGTGTCACTTGGCCATTCCCAATTTTCAGAGACTTGGTTTGGAATTCTGTATTTCATGAGTCAGCTGGTTTTCATTTCTGAGATGAAGAATGTTTCATTTTTACCTGCATCTCATTTTTAGCTTTTATCCCACCTGCCATCTTGTCCTTCCTCCTGTGTTTATCATCATCTCTAACACTTCAAACTCTCATTTACTATTTACCCTCCACTTAAGCTCTCCCAATGACCTCTCTCCTCAGCAATCACTTTTTTTCTTAGCTCTCTTTTTACTTAAATGTTTTACTATTTATTCCTGTTCCTTTATGAGCTCTAACTCAGCTCGTATTTTGGCAGCTCTCAATTGATCCCTCTCTCCTTCTTGACCTGAAAAACATGGCTTTCCCCTCTAATATTGAAATACCTATGAAAAGCTCCTGTCCTTGCATTACAAAGAAAACCAAACGAGACCCAAAAACAACTCTACGTGCTCCAAGTACAGTTCACAAAGTCTTCAACCTCAGCCAAATCAAAATCAATTTTTGCTGGGACTCTGTTTAGCATCTCTTTTGCCCAAGGGCTATTTCCCTGCCAAGTTGCTGCTTTTGCTCCCACCCATTTCAACATTCTTCAGACTGTTCAAAATTCAAGTGTCTGTGAATCCAATCTGCATTTATATAAAGGTAGAAAAAGAAGTAATGCCTTGATCAAATCCTAATGCAATTTATTTGAAGAATAAGCAGCTTTTTCTGTCAGTTCTACCCCTAAAACTCTAAGGAGACAGTTTCAGGTAAGTGTGGAAAGGAAGGAAGTGCCACAGGGACATCCAGAGACATTTACATTCTAGATAATTAGTGAAGTTTGTGCTCTGGTTGTAATTAACCAATATTCCTAAAGGTCATTATGCAGCCAAATCCTCACATGTTCTACCCAGAGCTGAGAAATTTGCAGCATTCATGGAGGCTTCCCCAATTGAAGGTGTATTTTTGGGGGCAGTTATATAAACAGCAAACCCCTGTGGGCAGGAGAGCCCCTTCGGGCAGCCCCACAGAACGTTCCTGGCAACAGCAGCCTGCCCTTCTCCTGGGAATTTGGGCGGGATGTGGGAATTGTGTTCCACAAAATGAAAACCAAAGGGGCTCCTCAGCCATCAGCCACCACACCTCACTCAGGTAATCCTAAAGCATCCCAGAGACACTCCTGAACCACTGATTCTGCCCCAAATCATCCCAGGCACACTCCTGAACCACTGATTCTGTTCTTTAGCTCCTAAACCATCCCAAAGACATTCCTATACCACCGATTCTGCCTCAAACCATCCCAAAAATACTCCTGTACTACTGATTCTGCCCCAAACCATCCCAAAAATACTCCTGTACCACTGATTCTGCTCTTTACCTCCTAAAGCATCGCAAACACACTCCTGATTCTGCCCCAAACCATCCCAGGCATACTCCTGCACCACTGATTCTGCCCCAAACCATCCCAAAAATTCTCCTGTACCAATTCTGCTCTTTACCTCCTAAAGCATCCCAAACACACTCCTGATTCTGCCCCAAACCATCCCAAAAACACACCTGTACCACTGATTCTGCCCCAAACCATCCCAAAAACACTCCTGAACCACTGATTCTGCCCCAAACTATCCTAAACAAACTCCTGTACCACTGATTCTGCTCTTTAGCCCTGAGTATCCAAATGAGGACCCTGCAGGTTCGTTTTCCATGACAAAACCCTGCATTTAACCCTTGCTCACTGTAATGTTTGAACCCCAAATCCTGCATTTACCTACCCATTGCTCCCTGCAGTGTTTGAACCCCAAACCCTGCATTTATCCCTTGCTCCCTGCAGTTTTTGAACCCCAAATCCTGCATTTATCCCTTGCTATCTGTAGTTTTTGAACCCCAAATCCTGCATTTACCCCTTGCTATCTGCAGTGTTTGAACCCCAAATCCTGCATTTAACCCCTGATCCCTACAATGTTTGAAGCCAGCCTGCCTGCAGATCAGTTTTATTCCAAAACACGTTTGGTGCTGCAAAGTGGCGGGGGGTGAATGTGGAGGCTGGGCAGCAAAAGGAAAACAGAAAATCAGCAAGAGGGGTGAATCCATGAGCAGGACAGGCCTGGCCCAGCAGCTCTGCTCACAGAGGAGCTCCCACAGCTCACAGAGGTGAGGAGAACACTCTGCAGCTCATCTGCCAGCCACTGCTGCTCCAGAAGGAGCCTGGGCTTTATTAAAGGCCTTGGCTCAGGGCAGCAAACAGGGCTGGTTCAAAGCCTGCCTTTAATATCCAGTATCAAGGTTCTGACTGTCTGAAAGGAAAGGTCTGGATTACTACAGACCATTGAAAAAACCATGAGTAAGATTTCTCAATTAGGAATGTAATGCTAATTAGACTTTTTTGGGTCAGCCTGGGTGGGTTGGCTAATTAGCCAAAGTAATATACCCATGTGATTGGCCTGGAGTGTGGGTGAGGTTCCTGGAAGCACCAGGTGATATCTGGTGGAAAAAAAAATAATAATAAAAAAATGAAAAGGATGTGTGGGTGGTAAAATCAGGACAGCTGCAGTCAGTGACTGGGGAGGGGGAAATGCACCTTGAACAGAGAATGCACTGGAGGGAGAGAGCTGAGGGAAGGATTAGGAGCTCCTACAATGTTTATTGAAAGCTTGGTTTGGGATAAAATAATTTCTTTGGGAGATGAGAGATATGCAGATTGCATAAGGGCTGCTGGTGCAGTTGTGTGATAGAACCTGAGACATTTCAGAGCCAGAACAAATGGCAGGTTTGCTCCAGCCTGAGGGCACGGGGCAGACAGGGGCCCTGCAGGGCTGTTCCAACATTACATGTGATTTCAGCTGCCAGCCCGGGTTTCTGAATCACACACCAGTTTTACCTGCACAGCCTTTTGTTTTATGGAAAAAGGATAACACCCATATCCTCCCTGGGCACCCTGTGCCACTGCAGAGAGCTCCAGGCTGGACTGTGGCCCTTGGGAAGGGGAGGGAGCCCATCAGCTGCTAATCACGACAATCCCAATTATTAAACCTGCTGTGTGCTTTCTAACAACCTCACGTGGGCTGGTTGGGACTGCAGGAAGAAACCCTTGGAGTTCCTGCAGCTTAGTGCTGGTGGTTTCCCTCCCAGAGCTCTGGGCTCATCCCAGTGCCCAGCAGCAGAGTGAGGGGTGCCAGGGGCATCCCAGCCCTGGCACAGGCAGGGACTGCGTGTGGCTGGTCTGGTAAATCAAGGAGCACGGTTTGTGGGGATCATTTTTGCTCCTCCTTTAAGCTCCTGCAGGTTGGTAACGCTGAATAATGAGAGTTTTGGAGCTGCACTGTGTCCTTTTATTTATGCGGCTAAAGGAGACACAGCAACCTGAACTGCAACATTTCCTAGTTGGCTTTGCCTTTCTTTACAAAATTTTCTTATTTTCTACATATCCTCACCCCTTCAGTGATGCTCAGCAGGCACTGGGTAACTGGGTCTGGTAAATCAAGGAGTACAGTTTGTGGGGATCATCTTTGCTCCTCATTTGGGCTCCTGCAGGTTGGTAGCGCTGAATAATGAGAGTTTTGGAGCTGCACTGTGTCCTTTTATTCATGTGACTAAAGGAGACACAGCAACTTGCACTCCGACATTTCCTGGTGGCTTTGCCTTTCCTCACAAAATTTTCTTATTTTCTACATATCCTCACCCCTTCAGTGGTGCTCAGCAGGCACTGGGTAACTGGGTCTGGTAAATCAAGGAGCACAGTTTGTGGGGATCATTTTTGCTCCTCATTTGGGCTCCTGCAGGTTGGTAATGCTGAATAATGAGAGTTTTGGAGCTGCCCTGTGTCCTTTTATTTGCAGCAGCTGCATGCACTGGAGGGCTCTTGTGCCATTTAGAACTCAACAGCTGCATTGCTGGGCAGGAATTCAGAGCACCAGGAGCAAGATTTATTCTGTAAATCAAGTACTAGGAGCGTGATCAAATACAAATCTATCAGAAAAAAACCCCAGTAAGCTCTGCAAGAAACACGTTTAATTGATTTTGCATTTGCTCTTTAATAAATTCTGCATTTTTTTCCTCTTGACAGATGGCAGTTTGATTTCTGGATGCTTTAAAAAAAATCCTAAGCTATTATCTACAATGATTTAAATGTCTTTCACGTTTCAAAATGTTAGAGATGGGCCTAAGACAAAGTTTGGATTCACATACTCCTGTTCCCAGAGGGTGTTCTGCTCCAAGGTCTTGGTTCAGGCTCATCTTTTCCTTTCACAAGTATCCATGTGAAAAGGATGCTGCCAAATCAACCTCCTGTTTTGAAAAGTGAAGTATCACATGTGTTTCTAATAACATATCAGATGGAGAAGCATGAAGTCATTTCAATTATTTTTATTATTTGTCTGTGGTTTTTGCTTTCTTCTTTCATTTTGCTTAGCAAAACAGTGAAGCTGGAGCAGCCCACCTCCCTCCCCACTTACAGCCAGCAAATCAAAGTGAAACTATCACTGGCAAAACTCCTGCTGTGCAAACGCTTCTGGATACAAGTGAACATAATTAAAAATCAATTATTTCTTAAATTACACAAAGGTATCTGTTGAAATCCATTTCCTATTCAGTCTGTCCTAAAAAAAAAAAAAAAAAAAAGAGAGAGCAGATGCATTGAAATACAAAGAAATGGTTGCTGGTGCTGGGAACTGAGGATAAAGTCCTTGCCCAGATGGAGGTAAGGTTGGGAAGGCACTCCCTCCATCCTGATCACATGCTGCACAGGGAAAACAGTTTTATAAGAGCTCAGCCTTGGACCAGCCCAGGATTCATATATCATGTCAGGCAGCAACTAAATTAAAAAATGGTATCTGGAATAAATTTCAAGTATATGTTCAGCCCCACCAATAAAGAGTTTTCTAATGAAAATAAAGACAAATTAGGGGAAAATTGGAACCGAGCTACTCTAATTTTATTTTTTTTTCTCTTCTGTTTTCAAATGTATTTTCCAGAGTGGATCACTAAAGGAGCCAGAGCCAAACAAAGTCCCACCTCAGCGACCACCACCTCAAGGTTGTTTACAGTACATTCTCGACTGTAATGGCGTTGCAGTAGGACCAAAACAAGTCCAGGCTACTTAGATAACTGAGACCAAAAGCGAGGGTTAAAGCAAACATGAAAAGTGAAAAACAAATCAAAACCCAATTGAAATCAGAGAAACAACCAATCTGAATGCAAGCATCCCAGTTTTGTTCAGTTTGCCATTGTTTCAGTGCTGACCTGGACTGTGTTTTTTCTATGCAGTGTCAACTCTCCCGTCTGGTTGTTTCCTTGTTCCTGTCTGTGCGTGTAACGCTTTCCAACCTTCCTCTGTAAACTCGTGATTGCAGGGCTGCTGTCAACAGTGTACAAAGAATGTGCCTCTCTAGAGCCCAGTGCCATGTACAGCCTGGATGGTTAGACAGTATTTCTGGAGTATTTGATATTGTTCAGTACAATCCCCCCGAGGTGCAAGCCCCCCGTCCCTCCGCTTACTCTGTGAGTGTGTGCACACTGTACTCATAGCCTTTATTTTTCTGTGCGTGTGCATGACCAATAGGTAGGTGATTCCAGATATATTTTTAAAGTCTAGATTAGGATTTGCTAGTGAGGCTTTTTATTTATAATTTTATAAAGTTTATTAACCTTTGAGTTTTACTTCTATGCGAGTGGAAGTCTGCTATTTTGGTGACTCCATAAAAAATACAGTTCTTCCCAAGGAATATTTAAAATATCTTCTATTTTACATACTGGTATTCATATTTTTAGTAATTCTGCATTAAATTATTAGCTACAAAGCTATGTAAATGGGCCACCTATGTGCAATATCTCAGTGAAAGTGTGAGTATTTAATGTATCCTGTTTCAATTAAGTAGTACCTTTTGTTGTCATTCTGAATTAGTAATCTATGGAGATTTTTAATGAAAACTAATGCAAATACTTTCAAAAAATCTTATACTTACCTAAGATTTAAATCCCAGGTTATTTGGTGAGAAGTACCTCAAGGACTGTTAAACTTCCTGTAAGAGCTCATTTCATTGCAAATACTGAGAAGTGAGGGGATGGCAGACCAAGGTACCTTTAACCAGCTGAGGATCCTGGGTTAGAAAATGCAAGGCAAAAACTGTCAGTGGTTTTCTTTACCAACTCAGGTCTCCTATTTTACACCTGCAAGATTCCAGAGAGCTGTAAAGAAAATCCAGTCCCGACGTTATCCACATAAATAGGGTTTCTAAGAACATGCAAAAGGACTTGAGGTGCCTGACAACTGCTAGATTTTCTGTAGGTAAATTCTTTGTGATTTTTACATAAGCAGTGCTAGGAGAGCTCCACAGGCAGGCAGTTAATCTGTTGGGAGAAATCTAGCCCAGAATCACAAGCTGCACGCTGCTGGCATACCAGAAAGCTGAGTTGCAAGCGAGCCACAAAACTATAATTTTCATCTTGAATATGTACAAAGATGAGTAGTGGCCATTAGTTTAGTGCAAACAATTATGTTTAAAGGGAAAACAGCCCGATGTTCCACGTCTGTTTTCCCTACAAACACTGGAAAAAGTTATCAGTGAGTCTCATCATTCTTAGTGTTTCTTTTATTTGTACGAGCTGGCTGGTGAGATGAGAATTAAGGTATGCACTATTAGCTATTTAAATGTTTGTGGTAAGTGCTACTGTTTACTACCTATCAGTAAATTACATGAATATTTTGCTTTAGTGATCAGCATTTGTCTGGGTCAGTGATCGTTCCAACGATGGCATTGGCTATTTTGTTCTATGTCAAGGAAATCCCACCCAGAAATCAGGTTCACAAATCCTTTCCTCCAGACACCCTAAAAGAGAACAAACCATACTGCCCTGGGGTGGAGAACTGAATCTGATGACCGATTTTCCTTGCAAGCAGTTGGTATTTTTTGCATGGAGTAGTGCCAGTATTCACAAGTGCTTTTCACAGGACATTTGTGCGTGTTTGTGTGTGTGTGTGTGGAAGACCTGGGTGTCTCAGACAGGATTCCAGCCTGTTCCCTGGGAAGGATTCGCAGGGGCACACACAATTCCTACATCCCACAGCCAAGAAACAAGCCAAGATGTCTCTCTGCATGTCAGCATGCTTAGGTGCAATATTGTGGGTAACAGGGAACAGATGTTTTACAGTGTAGGCTTAATGTTCAGTTCTGTTGAGTTATTTTTGGTAAAAGTTTCTTTCATGATTGTTGCCTTTTGTACAACCCAGCTGCAAGAAAGTGAGCAAACGCTGGAAATGTGACAGCAGTATATCTTTTATGTGAAATCTCTTGTACAGCTTAATGTGCAATAAAAGAAAGTTATATCTGTCTTCAGTGTAAAGTTTCTGGCATTCAAGCCTGTACGTACAAGTGGGGGAAAGAAACCTTTCTGGTTTTCAATATTGAGTGAAAGGAGACTAATAAGAAAAGGCTCCTTATTAAGATGTTGCAAGACCATGTTATCACCTTCAAATATTTCCTACAAAAGTGGTTCAAATTAATAAACAATGAAGGCACATTCCTTAACATTCAGTACGTGCTATTTATCTTTCCACACCACAACACACTGCTACAATTGTGCTAAAACTCACTGAGGCATCAGCACGTGCTGTCCTCACACACACACACACACTGGAATTCATGTAGTAAGGGGAAAGTTAACTGTAAAAGCAATTTTAAAACAACAACAACAAAAAAAATAATGTATTGCAGCAGTACATCTAGATATGATGGTTTGCTTTGAGAGACTTGTGCAGATTAAGTGTTTTACTTGCACTAAATATCTATGCAAGACTGAAAATTCCCAGATGTAGCTCAGTTGTGTTCTATGGTATTTACAACAGCTCTTAACCTGAGTGAACTACTGTACAAACAAATACTCAGAATGTCGTACCATCCTGTCATACCACCCCTCAAGTCAGATGTCCTGAGTGCATTTTCATATGCAAGTGTTAAAATTCAGTTACAACAATCATCAGTCCAAAAAACCCCAGTCAGACCTGGGAGCTGAGATAAAAGCAGCAAGCCCTGATGTCTGACACAGCATTATTTCAGCCAGAAAGCAGAAAAAACCCCACTGGATGATTCTGTAGCATCTTTCAGCCGCGGGTTGCACAGCCTGAGTCTCTCCTGCACGTTGTGGTTTCCACTCCATGCAGTAGTTTGCCAGTGAAGTGCCTTCCTGGTAAAGAATTTGTAGTGATTTCTTGTGTTTCTTGTAATGTTCTTGACATATCTCACTGAAGGGTTAAGTAAGTTATGAAAATACTTTCAACCAGCCAGAAAATAAGAGTGTTTTACTGCTGTAAGAGTGAATCTAAGAGGAATATTACAGAAATTATTTTAAGACTTTGGAGGAAGAAAATATCTGCAATAACTACACAGAAAATAGCGAATGTCTTGCTGAATTAGATATTACTGCTGTGTTCAGTTACCTCACAGCCTCTCCTTGACGTGGGCCAAAACTGTTCTGGGTGTAACTCCATTGATTTGGTTTGAAATCAGTACCTGGGATAAATGGGGTGCTATTTAAGTTTTAAGGCTGGTTCATGGGGGGCTCCAAGCAAGTTCCTCATGAGTGTGAGCAGTGCTCTTGCCTCCACACGAGCACACGCGAGTAGGCTTTTACCTCGAAAGTAGCGTTAATCACGTTGGAGAGGATGGTTTTAAAGTGTTGGGTATGAAGTTCTAAGTAAGGCCTCTTTGCAACTATAACATTATGAAGTTTTTCTTGTACTGAACCTAGGGGGCCCAGTGCAACCCCAAGGAATGCAATCCCAAAGCCAGGAGGCATTGCAGCCCCAGCGCGTGTTCCCCGCGGGGCAGGCCGCGAAGCCCGCAGCCTCGCAGCCCCAGCGCCCGCCCGGACCCACCACCCAGCAGCCTCGGCCCCAGGCCCAAGGTCCTCCCAGCTCCAGGTTATCAAAGGAAGCAGAGCCACAGCCACAGCCCCAGCCAGAGCCGCAGCCTGCGCCGCAGCAGAAGCCGCAGTCGCACCCGCAGCTGAAGTAAGAGTCGCTTTATCCGCGCTTCTTCTCTCCTCGTGGCATAGGTTCTGTCTGACTGGGACTGGGGGGATGCTCTGACGGCCAGGGGGGAAATGAACGTGTTGTTCACAAGTTTAAAAGGAGGTGAAATAGCTCAAAAAACTCTGGTAATGGAGTCAAGTAAGCGTTAATTCTAGTCCCAAGTTTAAAACGAGTTTTTAGACCCTGGTAATGGAGTAAAGTAAGCTTCTAGTGCTAGTTCTAGTCCCGAGTTTAAAACAAGGTTAAACAGCTCAAAAAACAGTCTCTAGTAATGGAGTAAAGTAAGCTGCTAGCATTAGTTCTAGTCCCAAATTTAAAATAAGATTAAATAGCTCAAAACACTTGCTCCCTGGTAATGGAGTAAAGTAAGCTTCTAGTGCTAGTTCTAGTCCCAAGTTTAAAACAAGGTTAAACAGCTCAAAAAACAGTCTCTGGTAATGGAGTAAAGTAAGCTGCTAGCATTAGTTCTAGTCCCAAATTTAAAATAAGATTAAATAGCTCAAAACACTTGCTCCCTGGTAATGGAGTAAAGTAAGCTTCTAGTGCTAGTTCTAGTCCCAAGTTTAAAACAAGGTTAAATAGTTTAAAAAGCTTAGACCCTGGTCATAGAGTAAAGTAAGCTGCTAGCATTAGTTCCAGTCCCAAGCTTAAAATGAGGTTAAATAGCTCAAAAATCTTAATCCCTGGTAATGGAGTAAAGTAAGCCGCTAGCATTAGTTCTAGTCCCAATTTTAAAATGAGGTTTTAGTCCCTGGTAATGGAGTAAAGTAAGCCTCTAGTGTTAGGTCTGTTCCCAAGTTTAAAAGGAGGTTAAATGGCTCAAAAAGCTTAATCCCTGGTAATGGAGTCAAGTAAACTAGCATTAGTTCTAGTCCCAAGTTATAAACAAGGCTATATAGCTCAAAAAACACTCCCTGATAATGGATTAAAGTAAACTGCTAGCACTAGTTCTAGTTCCAAGTGTAAAACTAGGTTTTAGTCTGTGGTAATGGAGTAAAGTAAGCCTCTAGTGCTAGTTCTAGCCCCAAGTTTAAAACAAGGTTAAATAGTTTAAAAAGCTTAGACCCTGGTCATAGAGTGAAGTAAGCTGCTAGAATTAATTCTAGTCCCAAATTTAAAATGAGATTAAATACCTCAAAAAGCTTAATCTGTGGTAATGGAGTAAAACAAGCTGCCAGTGCTAGTTGTAGTCCCAAGTTTAAAACAAGGCTAAACAGCTCAAAAATCTTAATCCCTGGTAATGGAGTAAAGTAAGCCACTAGTGCTAGTTCTAGTCCCAAGTTTAAAATGAGGTTAAATAGTTCAAAAACTTTGTCCCTGGTAATAGAGTAAGGTAAACTGCTAGCATTAGTTCTAGTCCCAAATTTAAAATGAGGTTAAACAGTTCAAAATCTTAGTCCCTGGTAATGAAGTAAAGTAAGACACTAGTGCTAGTTCTAGTCCCAAATTAAAAATGAGATTAAATAGCTCAAAAAGCTTAATCTCTATTAATGGCGTAAAGTAAATTGCTGGCATTAGTTCTAGTCCCAAATTTAAAATGAGATTAAATTAAAGCTCAAAAAGCTTAATCTCTGTTAATGGCGTAAAGTAAGCTGCTAGCATTAATTCTATCCTGATCACCATGCAAAATTTAATCTGCCCATTGTGCAATTTCTTCCCTGGCCAGAAAACCCATCATCTTTTTAGTCTTTGTTTCCTCCTTTTGGTGCCACTGAGTCACGGGCTGGGTGTGCTGTCAGTCTGCCCTGCAAGAGGAAGCCTTATCTGCTTCAACTTTTAACCTTGCAGTCACTGAGACAACACATTCTGTTTCCAAAGGCACAGTCCAGGCTGGGTCATGTTGGACACTGGCTGCCAAATTGGTTCTCTCTGCTGCCTGTGGTTGTGCTCAAGCCCTGCCCAGAGAAGGCCGAACAAAACTCAAAACTCAAAACTCAAAAAAAAAAAAAAAAAAAAAGAAGTGGTTGTCCTACTTCTGGAAGGTTCCTTACTGATTTACACCCAGTAAGGAATGTGGAATATTATGGAATATTCCCCCTCAGAGCTCAAAGGCAGCCAACAGAAAGCCCAGGGAGGCACCAGCAGAGCTCTGCTCCATTGCCAGGAGAGTCTCAGACACATCTCCTCAGTCTGGGATGCACAAAGAGCTGCACAGAGGCTCTGCTTCCTCCCAGGAACACAGATCCCCTTGTTCCACCCACTCCTGTGCTAACACCAGTGGGAAACAACCCCGGGTCCTCCCTGAGCCCAGCTCAGTGCCAGGGACGTGCTGGATGACAATATTGTGCAAAGAGGACAGTATTTCCCTGGCCTCCGTGGCACAATGTATTTCTTTATTCTGTTTTGTGATCATAAACCTCAAACTGATTCCTCTGTCATTTCAGATGATGGAGAATAAGAGGTGGATTTTTTTTAAGCAAGATGGAAATCAGTTTATGGTTTGAAAGTTAACTTCGAGGGCTCTGCCACATGCTGCTTCCCAGCTTTCTCCTTTTAGCTTTTTGTTCACATCTAGATTAATTTTCCTCTTCTTCAAATGGAAGAGTCTCTCTTTAAAATAAAATAACAAAGGAGAAATGAAAGTTTTTAAGATGCAAGCCATAATAAGAGCAGCTTTCTAAGTTTCAGAAGCAGTTTTAGGTCCACACCAAGGCTCAGATCTCCTGCCTGTAGGATTAACTCTATTTGCATGTGTATGCTTTGTATTCACCCACATGCTGTTGCCTAACCTGTATGTACATGTTATTAATCTGTGAATAAATATTTAATTAGGCTACTTATTGTGTTACTAATCAAGTCAAGTGCTGCTTCCCACCCTCCCTCTTTCAGTGAGTACAAACAAACATTTATCAGTCTATTCTCATTAGCACAACTATAATTTATGAAAAACCTAAAACGCCTGCAGCACTGTTTGCTGTACATTATTAGTTTAGAAGGAGAGGAGCTGCAAACCATGAGGAGTCTGAGACAATTTGAATAAGGAAAGTGCTTCAGTTTTACCGGAGCCAAAACTGAAATCTATTGTGCTGAGATAAAAATGAGATCAGGTAACTTGTTTTACCCATGTAGGGATGTCTTTAAAAAAAGCTGATAACTCATTAATGTCTTTATTTCAATTCAAGCCTCTTTTTTAGATGTTATTTTATCTGAGAAGTCATGAGTTAAAGTTTTAGACTATAGCTATTTTCCTCCTTGCTTTCCTTGCAATGTTTTTCATGCTAATGGGAACTAACACAGGAGTTACATGACAGCACTAGGAATGGAGTGGCATTACCAGGCACTGCATATAGAAAAGAAAAAAAATATCCAATTTGGGGTGTTTTTTCAAAGATATAAAATGCCTTTAAGCCTCTATTAAGGCTCTAACATTCAATACATCTAGACAAAGGGAGAGCACATTACAGTTTAGGATTCAAACTCTTGTAAACTACCTGATTTTTCTCTGTGCACAGCCATTTGCAGCCTCAGCAAAACACAATTATTTATCAGCCCTATTGGGTTGTGATTTGGATTTAGCAGCCAGGCCCACATTTTCCTCAAGGCTCTAATTTGCACCATCCAATTCAGACCTGTATAAAGAAAAGAAAACACCACTGTTCCTTGAAGGAAATATTATCCTCAAGCCTTAGTCTCAAGTCAGGGGTGCAGAATTGCATGGGACATCACAAAAATGGGTGAAAGCCAATTTTTGTCCAGCCTCAGGGACAAATCCAAGGGACAAATCTGTTGGATTGTCTGTTTGGTCTGGCTTCTCCAAGGGGTTGTGGGTGTGCACCCAGTTATCCCATGGGATGCTGCGGAGGGAATTCCAGTGGGAATTTCTGTGATTTCCTCTGAATTTCCCCTCCCCTGATGCGAGTGCTGGGGGGTGGAGGCTGGGGGACAGCGTGGCCATGCAGAATTGTTGTGTTTGTGTCTTGCAGCAAGTCTCAGTCCCTGACCAACGCCTTCAGCTTCACAGAGTCCTCCTTCTTCAGGTCGTCCGTGAACGAGGACGAGGCCAAAGCTGAGACCATCCGGAACCTGAGGAAATCCTTCGCCAGCCTCTTCTCTGATTAGCCAGCTTTGTGTAGAGTCTGAATGTCCCATAGGTTTTGTTCTCCCTGTGCCAGCACCATTCTCTACTGTGCTCACTGTTGTACCAAGCAATATGTCCAACCTACAGAAACACAAATCAATAATAGCAGGAGGACTTTGGTGGGGGAGACGCCACGCAGGAACACGTGGAAGGCTCTGGAAAGAAGGAAGGAAGGGTTCCATTGCTCCCACAGAATGTCTGGTTCCAAGGTCCTTATCCATTGTAATTTTGTGGCCTTACTGTGACTGAAGTATATAATCCTATTTGAGACTCCTTTGTAGAATTGTGTTAATAAAGCATTGGGGAAGGGGTTTCTCCTGGCTCTGCCCACCCCCAATGCATTGCAATGCATGTGTATTTCGTGTGTAAATGTTTTGTACTGCACAAGTATAGTCTTGACTTGTTCTTGCCTCCCAGACTCAGGAGGCCATTCACACTGACATTCTTGTCCAGCCACATGAATAATGTGAGAAATTGAAGCAGTTTCTTCCTCCTTATCCAATCCCTCCATCAGCTGGTTGTGGACTTCTGATGTATTGCTGGGAGTTATCAGTACACTAAATGTCATAAATAGAGTGTATATGTACTACTGTATCTCCATATGTCTATTTAAAGAATTTATTTCCAGACTGTAACCATAACTGGGTTTAGTTGCAGAGAATATGCATGATGTTACCCTTATTTTTGTGAACACCTTCTAATAAATGTAAAGTCCCATGCCTGATTTAAAAAAAAATGTCTTCTACAAAGCTTGTTTAGACATCAATATATATTGTCTATTTTGACTGATATCAAGAGGGTAGCTTTATGATTATAAAATATTTGGACACAAACTACAGCTGTAAGAAAATAAACTATCACAATGAATTCCTTTGTTGAATCAGCATTATAAAAAAAAAAGCCCTATAAATTGTAGGAATCACATTTACATTTTCTACTGAGTTGTGTGGTTTAAAAGCTTTTTTTTTTCTGACTCGTGCAAACAGAATTGATCCCAGACTTTGAGGCAGTAGCAGCCGATTTTAACAAAAGTTATCTGAGTCAAACTGAAAGAAGCTTGTTAGTAATCTCTAGATTAGCCATTTCCAACTGATTTTCATGTCATTCTGAATCTCTTATCATGAATTATATGTAATCCTTGCCAGGAAACAGTGCTAAAAGAAGAAACAAGAAAAAAATACCTGAATAATATTAACAGGGAGAGGAAGAGAATGCCATGGTGACTTACAAACCCATTTGGATTTGTGGTGTGTTTGCCTCAGAAATGTCAGCTCCTGGAGATATGGGAGCTGATGGAGCCTGGGTAAATCACAAGCGCCTTTTGATGGCACAAACCCTTTCAGCAGTCAGGGCTGCTCTGGGCGCAGAGTTGGCAGTGAGAGTGGAAATTTAAAGTGCAGAGGAGCCAGGGCTGAGCTCCCACAGGAGCACCTGGAGTCAGCAGGCTGGGCAGGGAGTTCAGCACTCATCCCTCTGGAAAATGGGCAGCCCCAGCTCCCCCAGGAAGCACAACCAGCCCTTGTGGGACTGAGCACAACAGCTGGGACCAGGCCTGAGCAGCCCTGCCCAGAACCAAGGTGAATTTCTGGGTGAGTTCGTGACTCACAGCCCTCTGTGAGGGGGAATCTTGTCACTGTAGGACATGGAAAAACACAAGCACACCCCGCTGTTCTCAAGGTGAAGGAAAAAGGGGAGTTTATTTTCTGACTCCAACATTTAGAGTTTTCCAAAAGTGGCAGTGGATTGGAGGGTGCCAACCTCTCCAATGACACTGGTCAAACCAACAGCCCATCAAATTTCTCCTCCTCCATGAAGGAATGCAAAACAATGAGTTATTCACAGAAAGTGTGTGAGAAAATTCATTACAAGAGTGTCAACATCAGAAGGCTTAGAAAATCTTAAAAAACCAGGGTGACAGAATCTCAGCCCCTTATCTCTGGAGCAGCTTTGCAGAAGCTCTCTGACTGATAATTCTCTTTTCTTGCAGGAGGAAGGCACTGTAGACAGTGCAGCTTAGCTGATGAATTCTGTGGCCAAACAGAACTCTCTTTATTACTCATTAGTTCATAAATATCAGCTAGACTTTGATTATTTTTTTTTAAGCTTTGTCCCCTTCCTGCCCCCCACTGGATTGAAGCACCCTCCACGAGGCTGCAACAACAACCTTGAGCACTTGGAGAGCCTTTCATGTCTGAGAAGCGCTTTACTTCTAGATTAGAGAGATTAATCAAAGTTGCTAACGCAAATTAATTACTGCTACAGAGAAAGCATAGTAATTATGCATAGTTTGGCACGGTCCATGATTAGTACATGCCTAGTTTCAGCAGTATTTAGCACAATCTGAATTACAGGTACTTCATTAGCCCAGGCTCCAGATTTCCACTCGAGGCAAAGTTTCTTGCTCATATAAAAAATTCCCTCCCACCTCTTCCTGGGAGAAAACGGGTTTCACTACAGCCTTTGTTTTACCATCTGCAAGACAAAAAAGAAAGAAAGGGGGAAAAAAAAAAAAAAAAAAAAAAAAAAGGCAGGGAGGGGGGGATGATGCAATCCAAGGTGGCTGCTGGTGTTTCCTCCCACACAGAGAACACTGCCTGCCCCAGTGCCAGCGTGCCAAGGAGTGTCACACACAAGCTGCTGCACGCTCCCCTCCCCGGGCTCTGCCTCTTGGCTAAGGCATTTCCATCTGGAGACACCTCCAGAACAGAACCAGGGCAAAAATGGAGCTTTTGTGAGGGCTGCTGGAGCTTGGATTGTCTGTTGGTCTGGCTTCTCCAACTGGTGTGCACACAGTTATCCCATGGGATGCTGTGGAGGGAATTCAGCGGGAATTTGGGTGTCTGTGAGGGCTCATCTCTGTGAGCACTGCTCTGTTCTTCACTTGCATCTTTCCATGCCCAGGCAGCTCACAGTGCCACAGGTTTCTGTGCACAGCACTCCATCTTTACTCATCTTTCACTTAAAAATCAGGAAAAAGCTACAAGATAAATACAACTACAGGAGCTCCTAATCAAGTTTAGTCTTGAGATGGAGATGGAGCCGTTCTCTGACCATTAGGCCTGAAGCCAATTCAAAATGCTGAAGCAGATTTCAAGAGATTGTAATTATGGTCGAAGTGACTAATCCAGCTTTGAAACAACCACTAACTCTCCAGTAAAAATTAGTCAAAATAGCACTGAGGTACTTTGTAAACACTGGGTGTACTTTGCATACTTCCTACCTGACAAAAACAAAGCCCCTTGTGGGAGCCAGGCCTGGCTCAATGCAGGGATCACGTACAGGGAGCTCCTGTTTGTGAATTTGGGGCAGGCTCTGCAGCTCCCTGGGCACTCACAGGGCTCCTGCCACCCTTGGGCTGAACACCACAAATAAATTTCCTCTTGTCCACCAGCAGCAGCTTCCAGCAGGGCTGGATGTGTCAGAAACACCCAAGGTGGGAGCTGTGCTAGGCCTGGGCTGGATGGAGGGGCCATCCCAGAGGACACAGCTTGGCAGTGTTGGGACTGAGCTTCCCTCTCTGGCTGGACAGAGCTGCCTCATCCCTTTTGCACAGATTCCCAGCACATCTGAGCTGAAGGGACCCACAGGATCATTGATCCAGCTCCTATCCCTGCACAGCCCCAGCAATCCCACCCTGGCACCCCTGGGAGCTCCTGGACCTCTGGGGGCTGTGCTCATTCCCTGGCACTGCCAGCACCCTCTGGGGTAGAACCTTTCCTAATATCCAGCCCAAAACTCACCTGGCTCCTGTCCCTGGTCACTATTTGCCTTAAATTACAAAAGGCTGTCACACCACACCATGTCCAAGAAAAGGAGCAGCTAGCGGGGCAGAGCTCGGAAAACGCAAAGTCCTTCAACTCAGAGGTTTAAATCCTCTCCTTGGCTTAATTCAAATCATCTCCCATGACTAACTACCCTCCATTAATCAACCCCAACATTGCCCTCCCAATCTTAATCGCAGTGGCCTTCCTCAGGCTAGCAGAGCCCAAAATCCTGAGCTATTTACAAGGCCGAAAGGGCCCAAACATTGTTGGCCCATTCAGGCTCCTACAACCTCTAGCACATGGAGTAAAACTGTTTACCAAAGAACCTATCTGACCATCAACATGCTCCCAATCTTATTTATCACAACCCCAATCCCAGCCTTACTTCTGGCACAGCCCCAGCAATCCCACCCTGGCACCCCTGGCAGGGCTGTCCTGTAGCTCTGAGGGCTGTGCTCATTCCCTGGCACTGCCCAGCACACTCTGGGGCAGAACTTTTTCCTGATATCCAGCCCAAACCTCTCCTGGCTCCTGTTCCTGGTCACTATTCGCCTTAAGTAATGAAAACAACTCAATTACAAAAGGCTGTCACACCACACCATGTCCAAGAAAAGGGGCAGCTAGCATGGCAAAAGGCTTAAGTCCTTTAACTCAGAGGTTCAAATCCTCTCCCTAGCTTAATTCAAATCATCTCCCATGACTAACTACCCTCCATTAATCAACCTCAACATTGCCCTCCCAATCTTAATTGCAGTGGCCTTCCTCAGGCTAGCAGAGCCCAAAATCCTGAGCTATTTACAAGGCCGAAAGGGCCCAAACATTGTTGGCCCATTCAGGCTCCTACAACCTCTAGCACATGGAGTAAAACTGTTTATCAAAGAACCTATTTGACCATCAACATGCTCCCAATCTTATTTATCACAGAATCACAGAATCACACTGCCCAGCACCCTCTGGGATAAAACCTTTTCCTGATATCCAACACAAACCTCTCCTGGCTCCTGTCCCTGGTCACTATTCCAGCATGGAATCAATTTAACTGTGCTCTGTATTTCTGCTCCCCTTGCACAGCAAAGCTGTTCAGAAGGCAGAGCTCCAAACAAAGAACAACCTGCACATCCTGATCCTCAGCAGAGTTTATATTTCCCTACCAAAAGTGGCTAGAAATGATTTTGGACTCAGAGCAGTTCAAGAGAAATCATCTAAATTGTCTCAGGTGTCCCTACAAGTGGATTTAATTTCTGAATGACAGCCTCCAACAAGGAAATGCTTTTTCTTAGACATCACCTCTAAACAAGCAAAAAATGTAAAGGTTTTTTTAAAAAATCTCCTATCAAAATATTCAAAATAGGTACCTAAAATTAGTGATTAGTTTTCCAAATGCATATTCAGTTATTCAAATCAGCAGCCACATTTGCAAAATCCCATCAGTTTCTGTGATTCCTCCTCTTTTTTGGGAAAGAGAATTCCACCTTGAGATGACACTTTACATCAAGAAGTTTCAAGAAACAGTAATTTACTCCTCCATAGCTAAATTATTGCAGCTCAAAAATTAACTCAAGATTAAGAAAGATAATAAAATTAAACTTTTTTAATAAAGAGAAAGAATTCAAATCATATTTTAGGAATCAAGTAATTTCTCTAGATTTAAAATAAGCCAAGAAGAACAAAAGAAACAACACCCCCTGTTTCACATTAAGATAGCCCAGGAGAGATATGTTTGGAAGTTTTTTAATCACAAATTACAACACAAAAAAATTAGAAAGAGGATCCATTTAAACTAAACAAAATAAAATGAACAGAATTTGTGTTTTTTAATGGGCTTGAAATTTTAACTTCTTTTTTTTTTTTTTTTTGCTCAGCACTTCCAAGGGTGGATGTGGGGTTTAAAGGCTGTTCCACGTCACATCATCCAATACCTGAGTTTCCCAGGACAAATTCTCCTTCAAGGCTTTATAACCTCTGAGGAATAACCAATATTTTACCTAAAGACAAGATTTCCAGTGGTTTTTACTGCCTTGCACTGCTTGTACTTCCCAGCACCATGAAGATAGTTGCAATAAGTGAAAAATTGGAGCTACCTCTGTTCTCCTGTTGCTTTTTTTGCTAGGAGTGAATTTTTGGTATAAAATCATGCAGATTTATAAAGCACCTGCAATGGCAATACAAAAGAGCTGTTGTCTCTCCAGATGAGAAAGAAAAGAAACAAGTAGAGCATGTGGGCTGGTATTTAGCTATTTTTTCTTTTGGGAGCTCCCTTTCAGCAGTCTGTCACCAGTGTTGGAGTGACAGGCACTTTTCAGAGCTGATGCAGTGAAAGGACTTAAAATTACCCATCTGATCTGCTCCATCACTCACAGAATGTCTGCAGTGCTGAAGAAACTCTGGATAGGACTGAACTTAAAGTTAACCAGAGCTGGGCTTCTCTAGTGTGCCCTCCTAAAGAGGAATTTTCATTTTCCTGCCTCTCAGAGCAGTCAAGGTGATCCTCCAGGGAATTTATGTGGATTAGCAGCTCTGTTTTAATGAAAAGCAAGATGCTGATGCTTCTGTTCACATCAAATTTCACATCAAATTCTGCCACTGAAGGATCCTTCTGTGGGGAGATATTGGGCAAAACTTCTTCAGGTAATCAAAGTGTGCAAGGAGACATTTCTTTAACTCACACCTGCTGTAATGAAATAAAATTCACACCTGCCTCTCTCCTAAAATGCCTCCTGCCCTGAAATCAGGAGTGGTTTTGCCACACAAAAGGGGGTAAAGCATCCTCACTGTGAGAGCAGGAGCTGTGAGCAGCTCCCGTGCCAGGGAGATGCACACCTCTGCAAGTGGGGATTGTGCAGATCCCCCAAATTGGAGGATTTGAAAATTGGAAGATTTGAAAATTCCTTCAAACAGGAGTTTTCTATCCTGACTCTATCATCACTGAATTCTTCAGACTTTGGGCTGCTTCAAGCCCAGCTCTTCCTTTTCCCCCCCTTTCCTTGCTTTTCACCCCCAGTGCAGCAGCACAGGGAATCTTTAGGCAGGTTTTCCCCGCATACAATTATTTTTTCCCCACATATAATTATTTTTTCCCTTCAGTCCCAAACTCCAGTGGCCTCGTGCAGTGAGGAACAGGATGTGGCACTGAAGCAGTGCCCCTGGAATCCAGAGTGCAAACAAGCTCTGCTGCCAGGGTGACACACCAGCTCCCAGTCCACGGCACATTTGCCTCACACAATAGATGCCCCAAACAGCTCCCAGGGCCAGATTTCTAGCTTAAGAGAAAGGAAATGTTCCTTTCCTCCCCTCTCCTCGTGGGGAAATGGAAATTAGTCACTCCCTCGCCAGCAGCTGCAGCAGGGCTAATTGCAGGGATGGTAATTGGGAGCTGCCCTGCTGTTTGTCCTGGTGACAATTCCAATGAATCCGCTGGCGCTGAGGGCTGCAGGCTTCACCTCGCAGCTCCTGGGGAACGGGGAGGTGTTCCCACACGGGATGGATTCCACCTCTGCTGCTGTAACCACACAGTGCCGGCAAACACTGATTTTCCAGCCCCTGGAAATGGGAGTTGCTGTCTGCGTGCAGCGGGAGCGGGGCTTGCTCATCACCTGTAACAAATTTGGGTGTATGCAGGAGAGCTGCCATTGAAATAAAGGCCTCTGCCCCACCTGCTGTGGGAATGTCTCTGAACTAGGATCAAGGAAGCATTCTTTTTTCTCATTTAGATGCTTTTTGTCTGTTTGCAAGTCATGACTGAGTCTGTGAGAGCAGCTGAAGTGGCTCTTTCAGCAGCACGATGTCTCAATCCCCGCTCCCCTGAAAGCCAGGTTCACTTCCAGGTGAGCAGCACACTCCAATAAATATTCCTTTCCTCACCTTTGTTCCAGGGTACATTTCTGAAGACATTAGCATTTTTCACACCTTTTTTACTAGAAAGGGAAAGCGTTTGTGTTGACTCTGGGCCACGGGAGCTGATGTAATTCCATGGCAAGAAGGCTCCTGCTGCCCTTAAGAATGTCAGTACAAGTTCTGAACTGACTTACCCTCCTCTGGAATAATTATGCATTCCACTCTGGCACATTTGATCATGCAACTCTCCTGCTTTGTAGATTACATGTCTTGAGGAGCTACAAAAGGAAAGAGCAAAGACTGGTTTATTTCTGTGCCTGCACCTAACAAAATTATATACACAGACACACACCTCGAGTGGGACTTTTAAATGGAAAATTATGTGAGAATTTACAGGCTTGTTTAATGTGCACATTAAATACAGGCATCCTTTCATGCAGCAAGGAGGTGCAAGCACCTCTTGGGAGGAACACAGCGAGCAGGGGGGGAAAATACATTGTTAAATTACAATTGAACAAGCTGAAACTTGCCCAGGTTAAACAGCCCACCCTCAAACTGCAAAAAGCCAAATTTTGCCCTGGGCAGCTTCTGAAAAGCGAGCTGCCTTCAGTGGATTTGTGTGAATTTAACTGTCTAGAGTCTCCAGCCACATCAGAATCCGTCTCCCTGATCTGGGAGATAGCAGAGCCCAGCCTAGGAAGTCTTTGGAGAAGAGACCACTTGGCAACCCCACACTAAAACAGGATTAAATAAATGTGAGCGCAGGATGCTTGGCTGGGAAGGGATGGATGTTCACAGCACAAAGCACACAGTAAATGTCCCCACCAAGGAGATTTTTGGGTGCATTTCTCAGCCTTACCCCTCGCTGACTACAGCAAAAGCCTAAAATTGGGTTAAAAAAAAAAAACCCAAACAAATAAAATAACCCCAAACCAAAACAAAAATAATCAACCCCCCCAAAAAATGCTTCCCCCCAGCCAAAAAAAAAAAAAAAAAGCCTTAACCAAAGCAGGCAAACAAACAAACAAACAAAAAACCCTAAAATGCAAAGAAAACCCAACAAACTGGAGGCTTAATTGGCCTCGGTTCTCCTTACAAATAGCAGATGATAAAGGGTGCCTGAATAAAAGCTGAATTCAGCTTGAATTCAGCTCTGACAGATGGGGACTGAAACACAACAGTGTCCAGGGGCACAGAGCAGGTCAGATTTAGACTGAAGACACAAAAATAGGTGTTGGCAGAGCCAGCAGCACCCTGGGGAAGGAATGGTTAAAGCCATGCACACTTGTTCCTCACCAAAACCAGGCAGAGGATTTCTGCTCTCCTCTCTCAGAGGTGTTTTGCTGCATCCTCTTGAGATGGAGACATTTCAAATATTTTATTGTTTTTTCAGACCTTCAGCACATCACACTAAAAACTCGGCAGCAAAGGCACCCAGCTCAACCCAGGGGCACGTAAAGCACTTCAGTGTTCAATTTTTAACTCTCCTGGAACATGAATTCCAATATTGAAAAGCTCTACCTTGTTCCACAAAACACAAAGCATTTTTTTTTTTACTTTCCACAGACTGGTCAGTGATGCTGAGGGGCAAAGTCTCTGTGTGCTCCTGTGGGAGGAGGGTGGGACATGGGTGATGTGCATGGAAAATCTAAACCTAAAACCTTTCAAAAAGACACCAAAATGTCTTCAATTCTCATCTAATTCTGAGGTTCAGCTAAACCAACAATTCCACAGTAGAAGAGGGGGTAGCTGGAGCACCTGTACCTGTATTTGTATCTGAATTCTCCTGTTTAAAACTTCCAGATTGACCCAAAAATAAGATTTTCTATGAGTGGCTCCGATTTATGATGAGGGCAGCACACAGATACAGCTCTTCCTTATTTTTAAGCTTATTCTCCCAATTAACACACTAAAGAAATCATTAATGAACATTAAAAAAAGGCCAAAATTTCCATTCAGCTGAGAAATCGAGTGTTGAGCTGTTAGCTGTGATGGGCTTTGTGCTCCCTCACACAAATGGCTAACTGAGAATCAGCAGCAAGTTCAAGCTTGAAATGAATTTTTTTTTAAGCCACCAGTACATAACACTAAACATGATTTAATAATGGAAAGACTGGCACAACCTTAAAGGAATCTCATCAGGTAGGCAGGGTATGCCTGTGACTTATTATAAAACAGTGAAATCGAGTCGGAACCATAATCCAGATTCTTTACATAATTATGGCAGCAGGGTGTGGAAGAAGGAATATCAATTAATTTTTTTAAATTATTTTTTTTAAGCTTCTAAAGTAAAGCAAGCAATACATTGATCTCCCATTTCCCTCAGCTCTCTTGAAAATTTAATTTTTCATTTACATTCATGCTATAGCCAACTTAAAATCCAGCTTAAATTTTTGTTAGAACTGACGGGGGGTTTTTGTTTTTTTGGGGTATTTTTGTTCTTTTTTTTATTTTTTGTTGTTGTTTTGTTTGGTTTGGTTGGTTGGTTTCATTTTTGAATTTGGTTTTTTTAATGCTTGTTTTTTTATGTTTTTTTATGGTTTTTTTTTTTTAATTTTAGAAATTAGAACCATCTTTATCACAATTCTCACAATTTTTATCACAATTCGTACCAGATCAAGCTTAACATTCTTAGGACATTTTCTTCTTTCCTTAATCAAGCTGATCACAAGGTGAATGAAGCATCATTGCTGGTCCTCATTCCACCGGTAACAAAACATTATTTACTTAGTCACTCGCAGAAATGACTTAATTAAAATGATAGGATCTGATGTTGTGGGCAAAATTAGAGAAGGGACTGAATCAGAGAAGGGACTGAAAACGGAGAATTTGTTGTTTTACACTCAGTTAAACCTTAAATAATTTCTGCTACAACCAAAACCCAGATCATTCCGTGCTGTTTGCCGCCAGAATCCCACGTGCAAACATCAGAGTGGCTCTCCCTGCTTGGAAAGGCTTCTGCTGTGGATTTCTGTGATAGACCCAGCAGAACCCTGAGATTTCCTCCAGCATTTCAAGGTTTTGAACCTTTCCTGCAGCTGATTGGGATGAGGTGTCACGACAGGACATGAAATAACATGATGTGGACACGCTGCTCTTTTCAAGGTAAAAGAGAGTTTTTAATTTCTGACTTTAACATTTAGAGATTTCCAAGAGTGGCAGTGGATCGGAGGGTGACAGTGCCACCTCTCCAACGACACTGCACAAACCAACAGCCCATCAAATTTCCCCTCCTCCATAAAAGAACGCAAAGCAATGAGTTATTTACATAAAGCGCGTGAGAAAGTTCAATATAATAATGCAAACATCAGAAAGCTTAGAAAAACTCAAAAAACCCGGGTGACATGGAGGGGGCAGGGTGAGGCGAGGGGAGCAGAGAGCCCTTGTGGGAGCCCTGGCACCAGAGGTGTGGCTGCGATTAGAGCAGATCTTCCGCTGATAAGGGCAGCCTTGCATCAGCTCCTGGCTGCTGCTGCCGGTGACTCAGCAAGCCCGGAGCCCAGCCCCAGCCAGGTGTGAAACCTGCAGTGATGCTTTCGAGAACTGCCCGAAAAGGAGCCCTGGAGCCCTGGGCAGCCTCAGCTCTGAGGAGCAGCTCCAGTGGCAGAGCCATCCCCTGCAAGTGATGGAGCCATCCCGGTTTATGGGCGTGTTTGAGGGTCCCCAGGACGAGGGAAGAGATTAAAGTCTTGATTCAATGTTTCAGAAGGCTGATATATTATATATTATATATTATATATTATATATTATATATTATATATTATATATTATATATTATATATTATATATTATATATTATATATCATATATCATATATTATATATTATTATATTTATTATATTTATTATATTATATGGTATTGTATCGTATCGTATTGTATCGTGTTATACTACATTATATAATATTATATTACATTACATTATATTACATTACATTATATTCTATTAAATCATATTCTATTCTATTCTATTCTATTCTATATTAAAACTATACTAAAGAAAGAGAAAAAGAGACATCAGAAGGCCAGCAAAGAAAGGAATGGAATGATAATAAAAAAATCCATGACTGACCAGAGTCCTGACACAGCTGGGCCTGGGATTGGTCATCAGTTAAAAACAATTCACGTGCTGGGTAAACAATTCTCCAAATCACATTCCAAAGCAGCAAAACATGGAGGAGCCGAGGCTTCCCAGGAGAAAAGATCCTGGCAAAGGTATTTTTCAGAAAATATGTCAGTGACACCAGAGTGATAGATGGATAATGAGGTGATTGGCTCTCACAATTAAACACTCAGCACCCATCTTGAGCATGAACCAGCCGCGAGGGGCAGTTCAGCACTGCAAATTTTTCCTTATGTCCTTTGCTGTATTTTTGTTAAGGTTGAATAAAACACCTTTTTAAATTTTCAAAGTGAGCAGTTGTCTCTCACTCTCTCACACCAGCCCAGGTGTTTGCTCCAGAGCAGGAATTGGTGTGCAGGGCTCAGCAGCTGCTCCTGCTGCAAGTCAGTGCAGCACAGCACAGGAAACTGGGATTTGGAGCCCAAATGGAAGTGGGAGAGCAAACATTCCTGGTAATTCTGGTGATTCATCCGTCCTTTATTTAATTTTTTTTTCCCTCCCCCTGTGATTTTGGCATTCTCAAAAAAAACCCAGAATTTTTGACCTTTCTGTAGAAAAGCAGAACACCTCATAAAATTCTCATTGATCAGGAGTCTGTGTTTTGGGTTCTACACCAAAGCACCATGATTAACAAAATTATCTATGTCAAAATATTTAATTAAAATAGTAAAATACCTTTTTTCTTATTATCCCCTCCTACTGCCATCAGAGATGGAATATTCCATGGAATTATATTCAATGGAATTATATTCAACATTGGGTGGACTCAGCAGGAGAATTCTGGGGTTTTTTCTCTTCTTCCCACCAAGCAATGAATTTGCACCCATCACTTTAAGCCAGCCTAAGTGAAAGTTACTGTGGCTGCGTTGCCAAAATTTCTTCTGAAACAGGATTGTTGTTGTGGGGGGAAGTGGAAAAGGAACGGTCCTGTTCCTTTCCTCACAAGAACCACTTGTGAAAATGGGGGATTTGGGGGTATTTGGGTTTGCTCTTCACAGAATTGGTCAGTTTGTGTTAGAAGTAGATGCAGGACAATTTCTGCCTGTTTCTGGCCAGCAATTGAGCACAGGTGTGACAGTGATCATGGGGGTCTGAGGATGAGGGAAGAGATGAGGATCTGACTCCATGTTTCAGAAGGCTGATTTATTATTTTATGATATATATTACATTAAAACTATACTAAAAGAATGGAAGAAAGGATTTCATCAGAAGGCTAGCTAAGAATAGAAAAAAAAAAGAATGATAACAAAGGTTTGTGTCTTGGACAGAGAGTCTGAGCCAGCTGACTGTGATTGGCCATTAATTAGAAACAACCACATGAGCCCAATCACAGATGCACCTGTTGCATCCCACAGCAGCAGATAATCAATGTTTACATTTTGTTCCTGAGGCCTCCCAGCTTCTCAGGAGAAAAAATCCTAAGGAAAGGATTTTTCAGAAAATATCATGGCTACACACAGGTGTAAAGAGCAGACTCGAGGCAGTTTGTACCTGAACCTGGAGTTTGCCCACGTTTCTGCCTCACCTCTGAGAGCAGCTCAGGCTGGCAGCTCTGCTCTCAAATCTACAGCCCCCTGTCTTGGTTTGGAAAGCCAGGAGTCTGCTAAGGAAGGCAGGAGCCTCCCTGAAATGGAGAATGTAAACCTTCCCCACCCCTCCCAATTGCTATAAATTTTAAATTAAGGGGCTCTCAGGCAAAAATATGGGAGCAGGAAATAACAGTTCTTTAATAGGGAAAAGGAAAAAAAAGAATAAAGGATAAAATGAACAATGCAGTGCACTAGAACAACACTGACAGAGTCAGGACCCAGCCTGACACCCTGTGGGTCAGGGTGTTGGCAGCAGTTCCATTGGAATTGTGGCTCAGCCCTCCTGCAGTGTCAGGGGTGGTTCTGTTGGAGCAGGGGGATCTGTAGAGAAGGATGGATTCTTCTTCTGAAGATCCAGTGGGAGAAGAGGCAGCTGCTGTTCCTCTGGGGAATCCCATGGAGAAGCCGTGCTGGTGTCTCAAAACCTCTGGATTATATCCAGGTAGCAATGCTGGCTCCTCCCTCTGGGTTATATCTGGGCAGCAATGCTTGGCTCCTCCCCCTGGATTATATCTGGGCAGCAATGCTTGGCTCCTCCCCCTGGATTATATCTGGGCAGCAATGCTGGCTCCTCCCCCTGGGTTATATCTGGGCAGCAATGCTTGGCTCCTCCCCCTGGGTTATATCTGGGCAGCAATGCTTGGCTCCTCCCCCTGGATTATATCTGGGCAGCAATGCTTGGCTCCTCCCCCTGGATTATATCTGGGCAGCAATGCTGGCTCCTCCCCCTGGGTTATATCTGGGCAGCAATGCTTGGCTCCTCCCCCTGGGTTATATCTGGGCAGCAATGCTTGGCTCCTCCCCCTGGATTATATCTGGGCAGCAATGCTTGGCTCCTCCCCCTGGATTATATCTGGGCAGCAATGCTTGGCTCCTCCCCCTGGGTTATATCTGGGCAGCAATGCTGGCTCCTCCCCCTGGATTATATCTGGGCAGCAATGCTTGGCTCCTCCCCCTGGGTTATATCTGGGCAGCAATGCTGGCTCCTCCCCCTGGATTATATCTGGGCAGCAATGCTTGGCTCCTCCCCCTGGGTTATATCTGGGCAGCAATGCTTGGCTCCTCCCTCTGGATTATATCTGGGTAGCAATGCTTGGCTGCTCCCTCTGGGCTCCCATCTCCCAATGGGATGCTGTAGTTCTTATCAGCCACGCAGGGACATTCAATAGCTGTTATCAGCAATGTCCCCTGCCCAGGGAGGTGTGATTGTGGTCACTCAGACAGAGAGATAAGGCAAACTGCCCACTTGGCAAAGGTAATCTGCCATACAGATTACAGAAAATATCTTGCATTGCAATTTCAACACCCCCTCTGACTAAAACTGAGCCTCACTTGCCAGGCTGTGCCTGCTTTCTGATATTTCAGTCCCTTCCTTGAGCTCTGGCAGGAAGCAATGCCAGGCTGTGCATGCCCCAGCCAGGTGTCACAGGGCTGGGATTTCACCATCACACTGGGACTGAGCAGACATTTCCTCTGGGCTGGGTGATCTGCAAACAGTGGCCTCCGAGAAGAGGAAAAGCCTCAAAGTTGCATTTCCAGTTAGGCTCATTCTTAGAACAGGGCTCTGAAAAATCCTGAGTGATTACAAACATATGGGAATAAAATTGACATGGACAAGGAAAAAAACCCGTTAATTTAAACCAATCAATCTTTGTCACTTATTGTACAGTGTTCCAGAAAGTCTGCTGCTTCTCCTGAAACAGGAATTGCATTTTCTAGGTTCCATTCATGAAGTTTAGGAGGGGCTTTAAAGCCAATTTTGAAGTCTGCCCATTTCCTCTGCGTTGAGATCAGCAAGTCTGGAAAAGGTGATGAAATGGGGATGAAGTCAAGAGCAACTTTTGTGCCCAGTTTGCACAATGCAGCTCCAAAATCCAATCCATCACCTAATCCAGAAAATATCTTCATGCCAGCTCTGGTTTTCAGCACCATGCCCTTCTGAATCAGCATCCAGAGTGATTTAAAAGCACAATTGATCCAAAGCTCAGTTTGCGCTGAGCTCCTGACACGCTCACCAAAGGCCGAGTGATTTTCTGCTCATGCAGCTGATCTCACTGCAACAGTGCTGAAAGTGGTTTTGCAATTATTCAACTCATTTATGTCAGTTTTGGAGGAGTTGGTCACTTTTTTGGAGCAGAGTGGGCTTTGAGGAGAGTGGTTTACTCTGAAATATTGGCACCCATCTGCTGCTAAGGCAAACATTTCCTATTCATAAAACTCAAACCAAAGGAGCCTACTGCATCCACAAGCAATTGCACTCTAATATCACTGAAGGCTCAAAATCCTGTGTGTGCTGTAAGGAAGATTTGAGTCAGAAAAGGCCATGATGTTGCTGAGTGGATTGCTGTCCAGCCCAGGGATAATTTACATTTTAAACAAGTGGGAGTGTGGGTTACTCTGTGTATTGACATTTCACAAGGTGTGCTCACAATGCAGAGAATGCCCATTTCCCAAATGCAAATCCTGTGATCTGTAATTTTCAAGATCCAGTGAGAATTTCAGGACTCAAGAGGACCCAAAAGACAGAACCTCCTTTGTGACCAGCTTTCTGTAACTCTTTTGCCAAAACCCCCTGAAAAGCAGGAAACTCTGGGCAGGAAAAGTGGCACTGCCACGAGCAGCACACCAGGACCCTGCTGGATCTGTTCTGTTGGGAAAGACACAAACCTTGGCTGCTGGCTTTCTGATATTCATAGAATATCACATATATATATATATGTATATATGTGTGTGTGTGTGTGTGTGTATATATATATATGTATGTGTGTGTATATATATGTGTATAGAATTCATATCTATAGAATTCATGTGTATATAGAATTAATATCTATATAATTCATATATATATGTAGAATTCATATATATATGTAGAATTCATATATATATAAAATTCATTCATATTATATATATATATATCATATTTTTATATATAATTCATATAATTACTGTGTATTTGGAAAGGAAAACTCTCAGTAAAAATTTCTGTAAAAACACTGGGTCACAATATATTTTTTTTTTAAATTAAAACAAAGAGAAAGGAAATTAGCAGGATATAATAATTAACTTGTCTGCTGCCTTATCCCTCCTGCAGTGCCCAGAGCTCCTGGAAGTGCTGCTACTTGTGCGGAATGGATGATTTGTCACTGCCCAGCTGCTGGCTGGGCTCTGGGGAATGCATCCCTCGCATGTTCCAGTTCCTGCATTCCGTGAATCACAAACTCCCCGGCAGCAGAGCGGCCCGGGCAGTGCCACCACACCCAGCCCCAGCAGGGCAGGCAAACACCTCCGGCAGCCCGGCTGATGCAAGCAGCAGCAGATCGATCCCATTGATTTTCACATGGCTGCTCGCTAACGCCTTTGGAATTATTTGTACAAGCTTTCCACCCCGGGTTTGGATTTGAACTTGTGTTATCTGTCAGAGCCACTGCTTATTATTATTATGCCAAAGCATAAAATATTTCAGAAAAAGTGAAATAGGTGATTATAGAAGATCAAAACTGGGGATATGTGGAGCAAATCTTGACAAGGCAGCTTGCAGTTTAATTTTAAAGTGAAGTTTTAAAACTTTAGTTTTAAAGCAAAGTTTCCTTAGAGTTAATACCACGGCAGTGCTGCTGTTACATCTATTTCCTATCTCGGGTTCGGGGCTGAAAAGTGAGACTGGTCCAAGGTTTGGGAGGAGGGATTTTTCCCTAATTCCCTGTGTGTGGTATTTGTCCCCAGTTGCCATGGATGGGATTTGTCCCCAGTTCCCTGTGTTTGGGATTTGTCCCCATTCCCGGTGTTTGGGATTTGTCCCAAATTCCCTGTGTTTGGGATTTGTCCCCAATTCCCTGTGTTTGGGATTTGTCCCCATTCCCGGTGTTTGGGATTTGTCCCCAGTTCCTGTGGGTGGGATTTGTCCCCAATTCCCTGTGTTTGGGATTTGTCCCCATTCCTGGTGTTTGGGATTTGTCCCCCATTCCCGTGTTTGGGATTTGTCCCCAGTTCCCGGTGTTTGGGATTTGTCCCCATTCCCGGTGCCTCCGTCTGACCGCTCGTGGCTCGGTTGCGCTCCCGGCCGTGCCCAGCAGGCGGCGCTGGCGCTCCCCGTGCGGCGCTGCCGGGGCCGCTCCTTGGAGCCACCGGGGAGAGCCCGAACCGCTTCCGAACCGCACCCGAACCGCATCGGAACGGCCCCCGAACCGCACCCGAACCGCGTCCGAACCGCCCCCGAACCGCACCCGAACGGCGTCCCTCAGCCCGAACTCCATCCCGAACCGCAGCCCGAACCCCATCCCGTACTGCATCCTGAACAGCAGCCTCCACTGCATCCCAAACTGCACCCCGCATCCTGAAACACATCCCAAACTGCACCCTGCATCCTGAACTTCATCCCGAAACGCGTCCCGCAGCCCGAACCGCATTCCATCCCGCATCTCGCGTCCCGCGTCCCGCACCGCATCCCAAACCTCATCCCGCATCTCACATCCCCACCGCATCCCGCACCTCCCTGTATCCCCCACCTTCCCGCATCCAGCTCCGGATCCCGCCCCACAACCAGCCTCGTGTCCCACTCCCCATAGCACACCTTCATCCAGCTCCTCATCCCACCCCTCATCCTGCCCTCCGTCCAGCTCCACATCCCGTCCCACCCCACACCCAGCTCCCCAAAACTGCTCAGCATCCCACGGCACATCCAGCTCCTCATCCCACCCCATCCCACCCCATCCCACCCCATCCCACCGCACATCCAGCTCCTCATCCCACCCCATCCCATCCCCATCCCACCCCATCCCACCCCACATCCAGCTCCCCATCCCACCCCATCCCATCCCACCCCACATCCAGCTCCTCATCCCACCCTCATCCCACCCCCCATCCCATCCCACCCATCTCATCCCCATCCCACCCCACATCCAGCTCATCCCACCCCATCCCACCCATCCCACCCCACATCCAGCTCCTCATCCCACCCCATCCCATCCCCATCCCATCCCACCCATCTCATCCCCATCCCACTGCACATCCAGCTCCTCATCCCACCCCATCCCATCCCACCCCACATCCAGCTCCTCATCCCACCCTCATCCCACCCCACACCCCACCCCCATCTCATCCCATCCCACCCCATCCCACCCCACATCCCACCCCCATCTCATCCCATCCCACCCCATCCCACCCCCATCCCGCCCCCCCATCCCTCCAATCCCTCTGCCCAGTGCCACGGGGACACCCCAGGTTATCCCAGTGTCCCACAGCAACAAACTCCTGTCAGTGCTTGTTCCAAACTCACTCAGCGCTAAGAGCCCCAGTTAAAACCGAAAGAATGATCAAATTCAAACACAATTAATCATTTCCTCATTTTTCCTCTTTTGTTAAGGCTCAGATTGGGCAGCCTGAGCTTGGAAACTTCCATGTAGAAAAATCATATGAAAAGAGGAAATAATAAGTAACAGAGAGAGAGAAGGCTACAAATAACTGAGTGACCTACAAAAATATTGCCAAATCACGCACCGTGTCTTACCTCTGATAAGAAATTCCTTTTGAAAATGATTGCATTATTTTTAAAGCCTTCTGTAAAGGGAAAACATTAGGTAGAACTCTAAATTAAAAAAGAAAAACCACACCCATCCAATTAAAAATTCCACGTTCAGTTCTTTGGCTGAGCACAGGCACTCAGCACATTTCACTTTCTTTATTGCAGCTGCAGGAAGGAGGGTTTTGGGGCTGTTCCTCCGGCCCTGACCCAAGTGCACCTCAGTGCCAATTCCCCCTGTTCTCAACAGGGAGATGGAAGGGAAACGAGGGAACAGAAAAGAGAAACGAGGGAACAGAAAAGAGAAACAGGGATTGGGGTTTTTTCCACCCATGGGCTCTGAAACTCATCTTGGCCACGCCACCTAAGGAAAGTTACAACTGCAGTTAAACTCAGAGCTCTGGAGCATCCCAGCTGAAAGAAACAAACCCCATTTGTAGGAGTTTTCCCCCACAGTTTTGCCCATAGATTCTGCAATCCCTGCTTTAAAAGGGTGAACACCTTCAGCACCAAGCTGTGTGTTCAGGGAATAACTCAGCCCTGGAGTGCAAGACAGCTCAGAGCAGGCCTGGGATTATCCATCCCCACACAGGAACGCTCCTGCCAGCAGTGACACGCTGCGTGCTGATTTATTCTCCGCGTGCTCCCAAATGCCACTGCAGCTCTGCTCACCATGGACTGGGCTTGAGCTGCGAGTGCCTCAGCAAGGCACACTTTGTGTTTTAACAAGATATTATCCAAATAAATAAATAAATAAATAAATAAATAAATAAAGGAGAATATCCACATCTGGGTTCTTTTGGGCATATACAGCTAAAACATCATTGTGTGTTTTCCTTTCCTTCCTAAAACCAAATTACAGCTGCGTACATATTGCCATGAAATATTTTTGTCTGCCACGTGTGTTGAAAACAGCATAATCCAGCCAATCCCATTAGTAATGCAGGAAGGAAGAATTATTGAAGAATTGGTGTTAATGAAGAATTGGTTTGCTCTGTCCTGAAGAGCCCAAACTCCTGCCTTTTGTACTTCCATACACACTGGGGTGGCAGAAAACTCACATGGAATTTGCAGAACAAACTGTGTTTAAAGCCACCAGTGCTTACAAGAATGAAAAAGCAGGATCCATTTCGAGTGTTTTCATATTAAAAAAATGAAGATGCCAATATTTGATTTTTGAGCTCTGGCATTCCTTGCCCTCCTCCTCCTCCCTGGAGCAGGAGCCAGAGCGACCAGCAGGAGCTACGAGGCAGTTTGATCTTTGTTACATTGGGACTGGGGGATCCAAGCAGCTCTTTTACAAGGCATCGTAATTGTTTGTACTTGCAAAACTGGATTAAGAAATCAGTGCTATTCTTAAAACCCATTTATCACACACACACACAAAAGTCAGCACATTTCCACTCGGAGCGCGGCCCCAGCCAACCGGAGCGAGCTCCCGCGTTCCGCCCACGCTCCCGCTCTCATCCTCCCCTTCCCCAGAGCAATGCTGCAGCTGGCCCTGCAGCCTGAGAGTGTCCCCCGAGCCCCTGCAGGGCACACCTGCCCCGGCCTGGCCCTGTGCCCCTCACCTGGCACTGCTGCTGCCCTGCCCAGCTTCCCTAGTGTGGCACCTGGAGCGGCGAAATTGGGAGTTCTGCACCGAGAAGGTGAAGTTATGGAAGGGTCCCGAGGTGGGGAAGGCACAAACCCTCTGCTGTTCCAAAGTCACCGGGAGCTTCAAGCAGTCCTGCGATTGAGATGAGGAAAAAATGGAGTTCTATAGGTGGTGTCACTGGACCCGTAGGATTTTTAAATTTGGGGCTTTACTGAACTTGTCAAAATTTCACAAAACGCGTTTTCCTGTTATTTAACTCCATTTGTTCTTCGACTGAAGCTTAATTTAAAAAACATGTCTCTGACTAATTCTGTTGTAAATGCTGCTGAAGATGAACAAAACTAACACTATAATTGAAAAGAAAAACCCAGAAAAGGCCTCATGCCTGCAGAACAGCCACACTCAGGCTGCTGCCCAAGCTGTGAGAGCACAGCTCTCCTTTTGTTAACTGACTCTAAATCAACACCCGTCCTGCTAAAATCTGTACCAGACATGGGGAACTCTAATGACAGAATCCAGAAGATGGAGTTCCTCTACTCATCTGTTTTCTCTTTCTGTTTCTTTCTCATTTGTGTGGCTCCTCTGTTTCCCTTTTGTGGAATCCCAGGGCACCAGGAATATTTCTCTGTCTGCTCTGGGGTGCCCTGACCCCCACGGAAGCTCTGACTTTGACCCTCATTCATGGAGAAAGTTTCCCAGACTTCAAGATAAACCAGAATCCACAAAAGTGTGAAATAGATTATAGAGAGTAGTGTAGTTATATCACTTGGTGAGAAATTTAGTTTTGGGATTTTTAGTATGCTGTGGATGAAAGCAAGATGGAGGGCACAGGGTGTCATCCTGGGTTTCTTCTTTCTTCTCCATGCTTCTTCTTCCTCCTTCTTCATGGGTTTGGGTGGCATTTTGTAATTGGGCAGGAAAGTCCACATTGCAGCTCTTTGGGATCAGTTATTGGGTTAAAAGAGAAAATAATCCAGGTGTCAGTTCTTAATTGGATAGTTTACTCTTAAAAGACCTTGGAACAAGAGCTTGTTGGCCATTTTGCGCCTTCTAATGAAAACCTGCCGAACTCACCGTAATGAGACTGTTTTACTGATAAGAAATAATAAACACTTGAGTCTGAACACAAATTACTGTCTCAAGTGCCTTCAATCCAGACCCAGAAAAACCAAAAACTGGGATCCTCACATCCATTCCCAGTGAAGTGGGAAAGGGTGTGAGGGTCACAGTTGATAAAAATGTTAAAATAAAATGTAAGATATGTAATGTAAAATGTAAATGTAAAATGTTAGGGTAAAATATTGAGATAAAATGTTTCCATTTCATGCCTCCAGCCCTTTCCTGATCCACTCTTCCTCTCAGCACAAACCAAGTCCTTCAGCACTTTGCACTCTAATTTAAATGGCATTTCTTGCTACCTGCAGGGCAGGTTGAGAATTGAGATGCCTGCAGTTTTCTTTCTCCTTAAATGTTTGCATTTCATCTTTCTTTTTCTCTTTATAGAACCTCCTTGAACAAGAACCGTTCTTCTCTTTATAGAACTTTCTTGAGCAAGAAAATTCATTCTAGAACCCTCATGGTCTAGAATGAACATGGTCTATGTTTTCCATAGGCACTCTATTTTAAAAGTGGCATTTCTTGCTACCTGCAGGGCAGGTTGAGAATTGAAATGCCCACGGTTTCCTTCCTCCTTAAATGTTTGCATTCCATCTTTCTTTCCTTTTTTAATAGAACCTTCTTGAACAAGAAAAGTCATCCTAGACCCCCTCATTCTAGACCTCCTCATTTCCATGGTCACTCAGGGCACCCTCTATTTTAAATGGCATTTCTTGCTACCTGCAGGGCAGGTTGAGAATTGAGATGCCTGCAGTCTTAAATGTTTGCATTTCATCTTTCTTTTTCTCTTTATAGAACCTCCTTGAACAAGAACCTTTCTTCTCTTTATATAACCTTCTTGAACAAGAAAAGTCATTCCAGACCCTCTCATTGTCCTGGAGCAAGAAAATTCATTCTAGACCCCCTCATTTCCATGGGCACTCAGGGCACCCTCTATTTTAAATGGCATTTCTTGCTACCTGTAGGTCAGGTTGAGAATTGAGGTGTCCATGTTTTCCTTCCTCCTTAAATGTTTGTATTCCATCTTTCTTTTCTTTATAGGACTTCCTGGGACAAGAAAATTCATTCTAGACCCCCTCATTGTCTATGTCTTCCATAGGGCATCCTCTATTTTAAGTGGCATTTCTTGCTACCTGCAGGGCAGGTTGAGAATTCAAATGCCCGTGGTTTCCTTTCTCCTTAAATTTTTGCATTCCATCCTTCTTTCTTTTTTTTTTATAGAACCTTCTTGAACAAGAAAAGTCATTCTAGTCCCCCTCATTGTCCATGCGTTCCATAGGCACTCTATTTTAAATGGCATTTCTTGCTGCCTGCATGCCAGGTTGAGAACTGAGGTGTCCATGCTTTCCTTCCTCCTTAAATGTTTGTATTCCATCTTTCTTTCTTTATAGAACCTCCTTGAACAAGAAAAGTCATTCTAGACCCCCTCATTGTCCACGTTTTCCATAGGCACTCAGGGCACCCTCTATTTTAAATGACATTTCTTGCTACCTGCAGGGCAGGTTGAGAACTGAGGTGTCCATGCTTTCCTTCCTCCTTAAATGTTTGCATTCCATCTTTCTTTCTTTATGGAACCTCCTCAATCAAGAAAAGTCATTCTAGACCCGCATTGCCCATGAAAAAAAGACATTTTGTCGGCCGAACCTCGATGGCAGCCAAGGAGGGTTGTGGTGCCCCTCTGGCTGGCCGGCGCTGTGCGCAGCCTTACCTACATCCCAGCGGTGCCAGAGAAGGAAATGGATTTCTTTCCCCTCTTGGCAGCTCCTGGGGAGGTTCGCTATTGTGTTCTGGGAGCCCTCGTTCCCCGGGGCTATTGTGAGGAGCGCAGTAAACAGAACTTTGAGCACCAGGATGCGAGAACGGGATGCAAGGCGGGGAGCAGGAGCCAGCAGGGGATGTGACCGCTGCCCCATTGCGGGGACGGCCCGGCCTCCACCGCAGCTGCTGCCGGAGCGCGTTCCCTCTCCAGGGGGACAAAGGTGGCAGCGCCGGCCGCCAGCCCGCGCACAACAGCACCAGGATGTGGGAAAATTTCCTTCCCATCAGGGCAGGGAGGAAGAGTGGATGTGGATTGCAGATAGGGGCTGCGGCTCCATTGGTGTCAGCAGAGTCCCAGCGAGCGTGGGGAGCCGAGGGCAGCGGGGATCGGGCCCAGGGCTGGGGCTGGAGGGCTCACAGAGCCCCAATGAGGGTTTGGCACAGGGAGGCCAAATGTTCATTTTATATTTCATATATAAATATATTTCATTTTATATATTTATAATATATTTCATTTATATATTTCATATATAAATATATTTCATAGAGGAGCAGAAAGGGGTGAATGTGCGTGGTTAGGGAGCTGGGGTTCAATAGAGTTATACAGAATTAAGCTGTAATGCAAGAGTTGTATTGTGTATTGAATGGAATAAAATATTTCGTCGTATATCAAATGAAAAGTAATATTTTAATAATGAAATATTAATAATGAAAGGAATCATTTCATTTTATATTTATTGGAGTATTTGTTATTTTATAATAAATAAATTGAAAAATAACAAAAAAATTAAATTATTTCATTTTATATTAATTTTCATTTATTGAAGTATTTGTTATTTTATAATAAATAAATTGAAAAATAACAAAAGAAATTAAATTATTTCATTTTTATTTATTGAAGTAATTTATAATAAATACAATGAAAAATAATAAAATTAATTGAATTTTCTTATTTTATATTTATTTATAGTTATTGAAGTATTTGTTATTTTATAATAAATAAATTGAAAAATAACAAAAAAAATTAAATTATTTCATTTTATATTCATTTTTATTTATGGAAGTAATTTATAATAAATATATTGAAAAATAATAAAATTAACTGAATTTTCTTATTTTATATTTATTTATAGTTATTGAAGTATTTATTGAAGTATAAATTGAAAAATTTATTTATTATAAAAAAACCAAATTGAAAAATAACAAAATACATTTAATTATCTTATTTTATATATATTTCTATTTATTGAACTATTTATTACTTTATAGTAAATAAATTAAAAAATAAAATAGATTTAACTACCTTATTTTACATTTATTGACATTTATTGAAGTATTTATTATTTTATAATAAATACATTTTAAAATCACAAAATAAATTTAACTATTTCATTTTATATTTATTGATATTTATTGAAGTGTTTATCACTTTATAATAAATAAATTGGAAAATAAATTTAGTTATTTCATTTTATGCGTATTGAATTATTTACTATTTTGTAATAAATGCATTGAAAAATATAAATAATATAAAAGGGATAACCAATAAAATACCATGAACAGCTCTAAAGCCAAGTGTTCTGTGTTAAGTTTGCTTCGGACATAGAGGTGTTCTTGTAGCTTCAATGAAGGAAATGTGATGATAAATTTAATGTATAGGGAAAGATTACATGGATTTTGCTAATCATGAAATTATTCAGCACAGAGGAAAAATGAATGAAAGCAACTCTGGCAGAAGGAAATTTGTTGCTTGGCACTACCAGTCTTTAACACTCAGTCACATAAATAAATAAAGATATCGGGGTGTTGAAACAGCAAAGGTTTGATCAGATTTGATCCCAATCTTTACCTTTACCTTCTGGGGTCACTCCGAGTCCCCGCTGCCTCCAGGCCACACCAAAGCTGGAAATTGCTTTTCCTTTCTTCCACACACTGTCAAATACCCTCAGGTTGTACCAACATCCTTCCAGTGGCCTTTGCAATGTGGAAGCCCATTTAAATTGCTAATTAATTCAGAAAAAGCCGTCACCTGTTTTTACTGACATTTCATCACTCCTCGTGTCACTGTTAACTGGATTATTGGGTGGTGTTGACACCAAACCTAGGGAAGCTGCTTGCCGTGTCTGCAAGGCCATTCTGGCCCAAACCAGAGCCCTGCACGGACCAAAATCCTTCTGATCATGTGAGATGATCATCCTCCTGCTCTGTGCAGAAATGCCAGGGCCTTTTCTCAGATTACCTCCTCACCAGGAGCCACCAACACAGAATATTGGGCACAGTTACCAGGGAGAGACAGAAAAGAGGAGCCAGGGAGGAGATGCCACAAGGAGGGCAAGGTGAGGGTCAATTCCAGAGGTAAATTATCCCTTGAGCAAAACAAGAGTGCACAGAGCATCTCTGAGAACTTCACACCTCTGTGGAAGCTGCTGCTCTCCCCTCATGAGTTTGTCACCTTCCTCACCCTCAGGAAGGAATCGTGTGCTGGAATCCAAGAAAAAGCTGGCTCAAAATTCCCATTCTTGAAGGCATTTTCCTTCTGTACAAAAGTGGTTGGGGTTTGAGCAGGAACGGATTTTTCTGCCTCAGAGAAAACCCCCTCAGAGCCTGCTCACACTTCTGAGGAAAGGAGCAGGAGTCTGAATTCTGCTCATCTTTTTGTCATAAATGAGCTGAAGCTTTAATTCCTGCAGCCCCTGACCCCCAAATCACCCCATGAATATCAAATATTCCGTGGCAGTGACAGCAGACACGTGTCAGCATGTGACGCATTGGGGGACAAGTACTGATACCACAAAGATATTTTTAAAAATTGAGAGAAAATACAGAAAAGCTTTGCTGACAGAAAACTTCTGTAGCATTCAAAATCCAGCTTTATCCTTCTGCTCTGTCCTTGAAGGAAATCCCTGAAAAGGTCAAATCACCTTGCTGGTTTAAAAAAAAAAACAACAAAACAATAAAAACCAATAATTTATGGAAATGTCTTTATTTTCTTATATTCTAGGAATAACTAAAGGAATTTCCCAAATTCTGCTTTGAGCAGAAAACATTCTGGAAACTTTGGCTATGGCAACGCTTTAAAAATTACCCCCAGCCTAATTAACATCTGCTTCAGGAGCTGAAGTTATTGCAGGGCCATTTATCTGCTCCAAGGATCTTGTTCACAACTGATTTTTAATGTTTAACATTTTAATGTTTAACATTTCTGCCCATAAACCACCAACGAGAGCCACTCACCTGAGGTTGCATGTAAGGGGTAATTCAGGGCTGTGTTCCTCATCAACATTTCCCACTAATTCCAGATTTTCTGCTCCCAGGAGAGCTGAGAGCACCCATATCAGAAGTGCAATTCTTTTTAGAAAGCTCAGAGAAGATCTTGAGATTTTAGCACTGGAGGATAAACAAAAATAACAAAAAATATTAAAATATAAGTATTAAAAACCAAACTGAATATTCAATAATTGAGAAAACTCTTTCTGCAAAAGGCCTGATGTGAATGGCGTCAGGTGCAGTAGGTTTATGAGGAAATAAATATGGAAATATGTTTTGCTCCAAAATGCAGCTTTGCCCACCTGCAGCCTGGCTTTTCTGGGACATGGCTGGTCAGAAGGTGACAACCAAATCTTCTGCTACTTCAATTTTGGGGGAATTTTTCCTCTATCAGGGGAATTTCATTTGTTAGACTGGCCAGGAGAAATGGAATTTTGGGGCACGAGGCACAGGGTGCACCATCCAGGCAGGGAATAAATTCCAGAATTTGAGAAGGTTCATTTCCCTCAGCTCAGGCAAACTGCAGCACATCCATGGTGTCTCCAGGACCCAGAAAGCTCAGATTTTACCAAGGGTGATTTCAAATTCAAGAGATCTGAAGTCAACCCTTCCTCAATTAACTTTGGCTTTTCCTAATGTTCTCATTATGCAAATCAACCTAAAGCCTTTGCAAGGACTTTTTGATCATTATTCTGCCTCTTCCTTCAGTTTTGGTTTGGTGTTTGGGATTTTTCTTCTTATTGCTGTGCCTTACATAATGAGCATAAATTTCTAGAGTAAGGAAGTATTTCTTCTACCTGGTTGGTGTAGAAACAAAGGGTAAAAAGAGGATTTTTAAAAGTCTTGGGGGCTGCTGATGTTCCTGCAGCTGAAACCCAACAGGTAAAAGGTGATGGGTGAGCAAATCAAAGATCCCCAAACAATTTTTTTAGTCCTGTCTCACTTAAAAGGGATTTTAAGCCTGGCTTAAGTCCAGAGCAACTCTCTACCTTTGAGTCACACATTTGAATTTGAAATGAGTGCTGGGGAAGGTTTGTAATTTATTTAAATGGCCATTCAGAAGAGCTCCAGCAGCAGCTCCATGGGTGTTATTTAAGCTCAAGGGGAACAGATAATTGGCTTCTGGAAAAGCAGAGCTCTGGGAAAGTGGGAAGGAAAAGTGTAGCTGGAAGCCAACAACACTCCAGAAAAAAAAACATCTATAAACCAGGGTTTAGACAGGTGAGGAAATAATTATCAAATATTGTCTCATAAATAACTTGAGCAGGTATTGGAGAAACACAAATTATTTAGATAATCATTTTTAAAAGATGGAAATAAGTGAATTTAACAAGTGGATTTGCTGCCATGCCCACAGGTCCCAGAGCAGCTTGTGCACATTCCTACTCTCACCTGGCCACCAGAAATCATTATTTATTTTCTCAATTTAAGCAGTTTCAGAGTTTTAGAGAACCAAATAAATGTCTCTGGGAAATAAGTTTTAATGCTGTCTAGTTGAAAAAAAAACCCAGATATTTTTATAGAAACTGTTTCTCAAAAATACAAACATTAAGTAAAAGCAGTTTAAAACCATTTAAAAACCTGAGCTGGTAAATGGATCAGACCATCAGAGATCACATCACACAAGTTAAAAACAGGAATATTGTAAAATTAAAACAGCTGAGGCAAAATATCAATGGAGCTGAAATTCCCAACAGCATTTAAAAAAAAATCAATTAAATTAAAATGAATAAATGACTACGAATATGAATGAATGTGAATAAAGTTTTATGAATAAAACTCCAGCCAAAACCAGCCTGGAGCTGCATGATGAGTAAACAGGAAACTGGAACCAGAGAATGGGAGGAGGCTGCTGCCATAGGTGAGAGCAGTGACCCCAAGTTTTTTCCTTCTCCTGACCCAAGATCAGCAGGTTTAATCACTCAGTTCCAAGAAACAGCCTGAATTCTTAAAACAAATAAATTTTTCTCCCAATTTCTAGTAATTTTTTGGATGTATATCTGCAGACAAAGGCAATTTTTAAATCTTTTTTGTTCTCCTGATCTTAACGGAAGTTCAAATCCTGCATTACTCCCGCTCTGCATTGCTGCGTGGATATTAAATCTGAAATTCTGCTTCTCACTTCTTGGGCATTTATTGTCCTGCTTTTTAAATTCCATTATGAATCCTTGTTATTTTATCCTGCCAAAATGTCCTCGTAGAGCAAAGCTGCCCGAGCCCCAGCACACTTTTCCCCCAAAAAAGCCATTTTCCCCCCAAAAAATCTCTCCTGTTGTAACTTCCCCCTGCTCTCAGTAGTGACCCATCTATTTCTAGGAGTGAAAGTGAGAACTGTGCCCAGTGAGCTGAAACTTCTGTGCTCTGGCTGGAAGGAAAAGGTGTACATTGGTTTTTACTCATATTTAAATAAATGTTTTGCTCTCTGGAAGCAGCTGTAAATTATTCCTGAAAAAAACCCCAAAATTATGGAAAAGCAGCTGGTACCAAAAAAGTGATTTCAGTTGTGACCTGATTGGAACTGTCACACTCTGAGGAGAGGGGTTATGATAAGATAATCTTGATTTCTGATACTCTTTATTATCTGTATTTTATCCTTTAAAAACTCAGCTTTTCAGTGATTTATGACAGAAATTGATTTACCTAAAAAGTCTATCTAGAGAAAAAAAAATTCAGCAAAGGGCCAAACTCCACCCAATACAAAAAGTTTTTACAAGTAGATAGTTTGTTGCTAAGCATATCTGTGCAGGAAAATAAATAAAATAAATGATTCAAAGGCACAATAAATTACAATGTACCATGAGAATTTCCCACTAGAATCCAATTTTCTGTCCTACCATTCTGCCCCCATTTTTGCACTTTTCTTCCACAGGTTTGGCTCCAGGTTCAGCTGCTGGAGCACAGAACAACGACCAGGCCCAAACCTGCACAATTCTCAAACAAAGCAGGGAATTGATATTAAATTTACTGTGGTTCACTGAAACAGCAGTGGGTTGCCAGGTTCTACTCCATGGTGTACTGAACTGCTGCATTTTGTTATTTATTGCTTTATATAAAACTCAAATGCAGAAATCAGCACAACGTCCTCTGTAAATTGCCAGAATTTCATTGTTTTGCTCACACAACCACAGGGGAAGAAAATACTCTCAATGAAGTTCACAAAGAAAAAGGTTTCTATAGGAAAAATGAGTTTGATGACATCTGCTCCACATCCCACAGAAGGGATGCTTCTATATTAACTTATGCAAATAAAATTAAGCATGCTAGAGTATGCAAATGAGCTATTAATAAAAAATTACCATACCTCACATGTGTATAAAAGTCTTTTTGAAGAGCTTTTTCAGCTCTCCTCTGCTAATAGTGAGGGCTGAGAGCCACAGAGAGCAATTACAATGCTATTACAATAAAAATAACTCCAATTTCATTCTGAAAAACATTTTAAAAAATGTTATTTGCATTATCAGCTAGATACAATCTGAGGGAATAAAAAATCCCAGCAATGTGGAAATATTTTTAATTGGGCTTTGAAACATATTAAAGCCATCAACCACCACTACCCTCTACTCTAGAGCTGCCTTTATTCAATCAATTGCATCTTGTAACAAAGAAATTTTCAGCGGGGAGTATTTATATCCCAAATTAGAAATACCAGGTTTCTGGCTGCTTTGTGTGTTGTTCCTGACCCAGTGTTATTTTTCCTCCATTTCTGATCCAACCAGCTATTTAAATTCACCAGGATGTTTGCACATGCTTCCTAACTCACTTTATAACTTAGCTAGCACTTTTTTTTTTTATCATTTTAAAACCTTTTTTGGCACTCAACCCTCGACATGAAAAGGCAAATTCTATAGAGCTCAGGTTGAGTCAGCAGAAAGGCTGCTGCTATAGAATGGCCAAAAAAACCTCCACAGAAACTGTCAGATGTCCTGAGAGAGCAAAACATGACAAACCCAGGAGCTTCTCCAGTGATGATGAAGGGTTTCAGGCACACAGTGGGCAGAAGTCCTAAAACACTTGAAAAATATTTAACTGAACAATGATGGAGCAGAGCCAAATACTAAAAGTTACCAAAGATAATTTTAATTGTTGTAGATATAATAGTGTTCAATGACAGCTGTTTTGGAACAAAAAGGTTATTTCCTGAAAATTATTGTAATATTTTTCTCCCCAAAATAGCCCCTGATTCACTGCTCAAGTTACCTGGCATCCTCCAATGCTCAGCACAGCCTAACAACCAGTTATTAACTCTATTTTTTAGGAGTCTTCAGATCTTAAATGAAAATAATGACTTATTTGAAGGACTACCAAGAGTCAGTTGAGCAGGGGAGCAGACAAAGCAGGAGAGCAATTTGCATGGCTGGAACACGATGCCTTTAATGTAACACCTATCCCAAGCTGCTTTGCCTGGCCATATTCTGTTTGCTTGCACTTCTGCAAAGCATCATTCAAGTAAGGATTAAACTCCCTGTTTCTCCGCCCAGCAGAATTCCCTGCACGTTTTTATGATGAAGGTTTAATCACGGAGTAAGGAGATATTTATTACACTTTTTAAAATCTCATCTGAGGCCTTTGGGTTCAGCATCTGAGTGCATTTACACAAAAAAAAACCTGGGAATGGATGAAAAGGATAAATATTGGGGTGCTTTTTCACTGAGTTCTGTCTGGATCTGCCACTCCTGACTGGATAAATCAGAAGGCAGAGTTTGGTGTGTATTTTGTCAGCTCACAACACCTGTGGATAAAGAAAAGGATGCTCACATTTTATTGTGATCCTTTCAGAACTGACAGGACTAAAATGACATTGTTTTAGGGTACTCAGGGTTATAATAATGCATATTAATTACAAAAACAATCAAGAAACTGCTGTATTCAATCTTTGGTCTTTTATCAAAAGCCATGCAACCCATTCACTGTAAAGACTAATGAAGGCATTCCAGCAAACATCATTAAATCCATAGGATAAGCTGAATATCGTCTACTTCTCTTTCAGTCTTTGTCACCTAAATAATTCCAAAATGTCTTTAAGCCTTTAAGTCAATAAGTCTCATTCACAGGACATTTGGAAGAGATCCTGATTTCCGTGGTTTAGAACCTCTTTGCAGCAGAAATGCAAACTGTGGTGATGGGAATGAGAGCTCCAGGACAGGAGTGCTGAGAGCTGCTCCTCAGAACAAGGAGATGTTCCCATTGCAGGATTTCCCTGGGATTGGGGAGCTGCAGGCAGAACTGCTGCTCTGCAGCATCACCAGCGTTTCATGGGCAGGCAGCGTTTCCTACGTCCATCCCAGCACCCTGGAGATTTGGGGAAAATATGTAAAAAGCAGGGGGTTTAAAAATAGTGCTCCAAATTAACTCCATCACAACAATGTATAAAAACTATAAAGCAGGACAAAGGTTATAGGAAATGGAAGTACCAAGAGATCTTCAAGCAGTCCTCCAAAAGAAACAATGGCGGGGGGGGATTAATTATTTTTTCACGATTATGAGGGAGTGAGTACCTTTCTCATACTCTGACAAGGAAAACACAATCCTCCTCGTGAGCAAATGTCTGATTGCAATCTGGAGGCAAAGTTCTCCAGGTATTTTGAGTAAAAGTTTGTACTTTGGAGGTTTTTTGTCTTTACTGGAATCATTGACTTGCTGTGCAAGACAGCAAATTGTCCACAGGAGTTACTTTAGGAATGTAGCTTTATAACTAGATATATATTCCTAAAAATTTGTGAATATAGCTTTATAACCAGATATATTCCTATGAATTTAGGAATATAGCTTTATAAGTAGATATATTCCTACAAATTTAGGAATATAGCTTTATAACTGTATACACTTTATAAATTTAGGAATATAGCTTTATAACTAGATATATTCCTATGAATTTAGAAATATAGCTTTATAACTAGATATATTCCTATGAATTTAGGAATATAGCTTTATAACTGTATACACTTTATAAATTTAGGAATATAGCTTTATAACTATGTATATTTCTATAAATTTGGGAATATAGCTTTATAACTAGATATATTTCTATAAATTTGGGAATATAACATTATAACTAGGTATATTCCTATAACTTTAGGAATGTAGCTTTATAACTAGGTATATTCCTATAACTTTAGGAACATAGTAGTGATCTGCTGATACAATTATACACAAATAATGAGCATAAAATAATTGTATAGACAGCAATGGTTTGGCTCACAGTGCTTTAGCAATGCAATATTATTTCTATTTTGTATATGAGTAAAATGAGCAGTCCTCCAAAGGAAATAATGGGGGGGGATTAATTATTTTTTCACAATTATGAGGGATTGAGTACCTTTCTCGTACTCTTACAAGGAAAACACAATCCCTCCCATGAACAAATATTTAATTGGAACCTGGAAGAAAAGTTCTCGAGACATTTTAAGTTAAAATTTGTATTTTTGAGGTTTTAGTCTTTAGTGGAATCGTTGAATTGCTGCATAAGACAGCAAATTTTCCAAAAGGAGTTACTTTAGGAATGTGGTTGTGATCTGCTGACACAAATTTCTTTTCTGAGCATAAAACAATGGTACAGACAGCAGCGACTTGTCTCGCAGTGCTTCAGCAATGCAATATTATTTCTTTTTCATAAATGAGTAAAAGGAGACAGAGCTCAGTGACTGCAGTGACCCACAGGAAGTCAGTGACACGACCAGGAATAGAAGCAGGACCTCTCAGCAGCTCAGTCCCATGCTTTAACCACAAGCCAGCCACCTCCTTCCCATCTCAGATTAGCACAACCCTGAGCCCTGGTTGCATCAGCTCCTCATTTCAGACGCCTAAGCATGTATAATTGTAGAAATCTGGATTTCTGAAGTTAACTTACATTCATAAATCTGTCTCAGCTCAATCAGCCAAGAATAAACTGGTTTTAAATGAGGCTCAAAACCACCTTTTGGTTGCTTTAAAAGGATTCCTTCAGAAACGAATTTGGGATGGATTAACACATCTGACACATCAGTTTGTGCCTGAGCTCCTTATTCCTGTATTTCCTTTTGCCTGCCAGCTGTCTGTGATGTGCAGTTTGGGCCCATTCAATCAGAAAGGGACTGGAACAGCAATATCATATCCCACTAGAGAAGAGCCAGGCAGTCCTAGGGAGAAAGTTATTCCCTCCAAGAAGAAATCAGAGAAGAGCTGGGGGGAGACTGAAGGTGAGGAAGAAAACCATTCAAATCAGACAAGAAAACCTCCCTAAAATTAGGTAGGCAGGCTGGTGTGATCTTGGCTTGAGTGCATTTAAAGCAGGCATGGGTTGGATTTTGCTCTCTTTTTTATCCAGGCCTGGAAGTTCAGGCAGAGGAGGCTCCTTTCGAAGGGGTTCTTGTTTTGACCCGCTCTGCAGTTATCTGTGCAAAATCTGCACCGTGCCTGCCGCTCTCCCTCCTGCAGGATCCCAGCAGGGACTCACCCAGCTCTCTCCCCTGCCCAAGGAATTCACCTTACACCGAGCTCATGCAGTGGATCTGTGTGAAATGCCACTGATAGCAGCCGAAACTCGGAATTCCCTGCAAGAAAAGAGTGTGCAAGCCGCAGATAGCAGCGTGCTGTGATATTATGACTTGCCTTTTCAAAACAATCCCTTCCCAGACCAAAAACTGCCAGAATGAGATATGCTGAGGCAAATAAGATATGCTTTTTATCAATAAAAGGACGCCAGATATACGAATTAAAATATTGCATTACCCAAGAGACAGAACACGGGGTAGCTTTTAAAAAAAGGCAGCAATACAGGACATTTTTAAGTTATTGAAACTCCATTCCTTTAAAGCATTGCATTTTGCACAATCAGGGCTTGCTGCTGAGGCTGTCAGATTTCTGGCTGCACTCTCAGAGCAGGAGATTGCCCTCTAGATGTTCAAAGTTTGGCTCCTTCTCCACTGCATCCCAGAGCACCAGGATGGGACACACTGCGTGAGGGGCGGTTTGAAACTTGAGTAATGCACCCAGAGACTGAGCACAAGCCCAGGGGAAGCATAAAAAGTCAGTAAAAGATGGAATTTGTGTCTTTGCAGAGATGGGAAGGGGTAGAAATCCTTGCGAGGTTGCCAGCGTGTTCAAAAAAATTGTCAAAATCACAGCATCACCTCCAATAAATTAGTTTTTCTAACCATAAATGCCTACCTGGAATTCCTTAGGAATTGTTGCACAGAAATTCCTTCACCAAGATGGAAAAGAGAAATGAAACCACTCAGGGGAGGTTATTTTGTCATTGCTAACACCCTGATCCATCTGGAGATTCCACAAAGTCCTCATTTCAGTTTCTCATCTCAGTGAGAACTATTTTTGCCACATGATTCAATTTAATCTACTTCAAATTTTCTGAATAATTGAAACACATCATGTACAGCCAGTCAGTAATAACTGCAAGCAGAAATAATATTTTTTTTCAGATGCAATAAATGCTTCAAAAAGACTCACCCTGAAAAACGGGCTGATTAAAGTGAGTTTAAAATGCAATTCTTTCACATGAAAAGAATTAGCTAATGCTTTTATACCCAATAAAAAAAACACAGAGTATAATTGATCTTGTGTGAAGGCAAATTATCTTCTAATTTTAAAACCAGAACTGATGCTGAGAGAGTCTTTTCTGCTTGTCTTTGAACTTAGAGGAGAGCTGCCCATGGTTCAGCAAGGCCTGAGCCTGACATTTCATTCTTGTTTCATAACTCCCAGAGCTCCCAGCCAAACTCAGGAATCCTCTCAGATAAGCAGGGGAGAAAGTCTGGATCATCAGAAACTGCACAGCCAAACAATGCAAACAAAAACTTACCAGAAACTGATAAATGTCTTTATTATGACCATTTCAGTACTGTATAAAGCAACTTGATTACAGAACAGATAATGCATTTGTAGCCTGTTTTATTTCTTTGCCAGTAGAGAAATTACTAAGTTTTTCTACAAAAAACACACTCTTTGTTAAGGAAAAAAAAAAGAAATAAAGAGATTAATTCAAATAATAAGTAAGGCATGCTTTTAATTACCAGAGAAAATGTATGGGCTCTTCATCTCTTCATTCTTAGCTGTCCAAAAGAAACATTTAATAGGATATCAAATCCTACCTAAAAATCCGTGTTAAGCAGGAAATCAAAGTAAGTAATCTTTTCCTTTCCTATCTCAACCTGCTAAAATGCATATTTACAAAATCTAAGTAATTTTTACATAAGTTATCACTCTGGTTTTGCTTTATATTTAATGAGTTCTGTTCAAAAGATGAACTTGCTAAAGAAAGCAACGCTTAGCACAGAAACAAACTGAGAGTGTATTTGCAATATTTCTGTGAAAGCTGTGTTTGGCTGATTTCTCTGGACTGACAGAGATATCGGTCTCACCCGTGCCATTTAATTAAAATCCAAACTGTGCTTTGTATTTCTGCCGTTATTAAAAGCCTGGGCTCAAAGCAGGGCTGCCCAGTCCCCACTGGATGTTATCAATACCTGCCAATTTTTGGAATGCTTCCAGTTGCAGGGGGTTGGAAAGAGTTTGCAGGTTAAAACCTCGATTTTGGGGAGGAATCCCCTTTTTTCAGACACTTAAACTAAATGGGGAATTCTCCAGCAGCAGAGCAGCAGTTCTGCTCTCACCAGGGATAAATCAGAATTCTGTGAGGGTCCAGCTTAGATCCTTCTCCTTTTAACTTTCTATTGAAACTCCACCTCTGCTATTGCTGTAAAGTGGTAGAAATATTAATAACTGAGGCATTTAAAACCCCTTTGTTAAGATTGTTTTACCCACATTTGCTTCTTTGTTCATCCATGGTAATTCTGAGGGTTTGTTTTACTTGTTTTCAGGACCTGGCTTCTAATTCTGAGCCAGGGTATTACTGGAATAGGTTATTACTGCAGTATGTTAAAATAATTTTTCAAATACCCAACCCAAACAATAAAAAAGAACCACTTAAAAAAATATTTCCACATTTCCAAGGCTAAAAAAATTTCAGATGAAAGGGAAAAAGCAGGAATTGAAAAAAAAAAATCCTTGATCTGTCAAGGCAGAGGTAACACCTCAAGCCTATACAAATAGACAGATAATTCTCATAAAAATTAACACAAGGCTTCAAGCCTCTGCAGACAGAGAGATTGTTCTCATAAACAAAAGGCTGGAGGCAAAGTTAGTATCTGTAGGTAGTCCAGGTATTTTGACGTGTTCAACCCTAATCTATAAATTGCCTTCAGTATACAAATAATAAAGCAAATGTGGGCTCTCTTTCAAAACTCTTGATGACTAAGAGACATAATGAGGCAAATTTGGGATCCTCTCAACCTTGCAGTGATGTCCAAGGGATCAGGAGTTTTTCAAGATAAACTGTTGTATCCCGGGGCACCTCGAGTTCCAGGATGACTCTCTTAAAGCCTGTTGATCTTATGCCTTTTTTTCCACATCTGACTTCTTTTTCAAAGCCTCAGAGGCTGAGATAGAGGAGGTGACAGGCTTGTCGGGGCTTGCTGCCTCTGGAGAGAGGTACCGAGCACAGCCTATACCATAGCTCGGCTCTGCATTCCTGGCAGGGGGGAAGAGCGCCCACAGATAATCTCAAGCAAAAAAAAAAAAAAAAAAAAAAAAAAAAAAAAAAAAAAAGAAGAAAAAAAAAAGTTAAAAGAATTTGCTTTACCTCCGTTACTGCTAAGAACCTTGTCAGAAAAGCCTTTACTCCTGTCACAGCAGGACACAGCCTGACGTGAGGCGAGCCGGCCAAAGCAAACCGCGCAGCGCGGAGCGGAGCCGGCTGCAGCATGGCAAGGCAAAAGAGAAAGCAGCCGGCAGGCGGAAAAAGTGAATTTTCAGTTACGGGAGATTACAGGGAGCAGAGATCAAACTCCAGCTGCGCTGCGGGGCCGCGCTCTGCCCTCGGCTCCACGCGGCCGATAGCGCTGTGCGGGCCGGGCCGGGCCGGGTGCAGGACGGCCCGAGGGGACAGCGAGGAAGGAGCCGCCTCCTTCTCATCATCATCCTCACTGCCCGCTGCCTGTCCCGTCCCGCTCTGCTTCGCCATCCCCCGGTCCCCATCCCCATCCCTGTCCGCGTTCCCGTGCCCAGCCCGGCCCGTTCCCGGCCCGGCCCCGCTCGCTGCCAGCCCCGCTCGCCGTGGGCCGGCGGAGGCGGCGCCGGGGGGAGGCGGGCCCTGCCCGGGAGGCCGGGCCGAGCGGGGGAGTTTATCCCGCTGGAAGGGAACGGCTGCTCCCGCTGAGAACTGACAGCGCCAGCGCCGTGCGGCTGCGGGGACCGGCCCCGAGGTGAGGGGCGGCGCGGGCAGCGCGGGGCTGAGGGAGCCGCGGGCCGTGAGGGCACCGCGGGCTGTGAGGGCAGGGCCGCCGGGGCTGCGGGGCTGCGGGGGCTCGGGGCGGGCAGGACGCGGAGCCCGGGGCCGCCGGGGATGGATGCTCGGTGTGCCGGCCGGGCGGGCCGGGCCCCTTGGAGCGGGCAGAGCGGAGCGCTCGCTGGCGGAGCCCCGGCGGGATGCGGTGCCCGGAGCGCCCCGGCCGCGCTCCAGGTGCGCTCCCGGCGCTGCGGCCGGGGCAGCCCGGGCGCTGTGTCCATGGTGCTGCAGCAGCGGGTCCGGCACGGCGGCAGCGGGGAATGCTCGGGGCCGCCCCGCTGAGGTGAGGCGGTGATGGGCAGGAGGATGCATGGATGGATGGAGGGATGGAGGGATGGATGGATGGATCCGCTGCGCGCCCTCCATCCCTGCCGCCCGTGGGGGAAGCACCGCCAGGGCACTGCTGGGCTCACCTGGCTGCTCCCGTAATGAATGAACAGCTCGTTCCTCTTTTTTTTTTTTTTTTTTTTATCCTTTCCTTCAATTTCCCAATCGCAGAAAGTCGGGGAGCCTCTCACAGCCTGCAACAACCGAGATGCTATGTTGAAATATATTGTGTCTTGATGGCATGCCTCAGGTTCGCAGGAGCGTTTTGTAATCTTCCTGGTGTCATTTCTCCCCAGGGGATTCTGCAGCTAGAGAGTGCAAGTTCCTGTGGTGTTGTAACTTTGTGGCCCTGTGTACACACGACAATACTATGCTGACTTAACAGGGATGCGTTATTAATATCGGTGATGTAAGGCTGGTATTTATTGTCATCAAAAGCTCAGGGAATTATCAATTTCTGGATGTCCTGTGGAATTTAGGTTCCTTTAAATCAGTTTTAATTCTCCTTGAAATAACCAGGGGTTTGGATTTATATTTGTGATTGGCTATCCCATCTCTGAACAAGCTTTTGCTGTAGAACATTGTTACAATGTTCCATTTAAAAATATCTATTTTCTAGTGGGAATAAGCCTATCATTTAATAAGTAATTTACCTTTTAAAAGGTTACTATGATTTGTTACTAGTTAACCAAAAATTCCCAGCGTACACCAAGCAATTGTGGCATATGATACTGAGTGCTCTCCTGTGAAAAGAAGTTTCACGTGGTGTGCTCTCGTTAATATCAGAATTGGGTGCATCAAGTGATGTGTTTGACATCATTATTCACTTTGGCTGTCACAAAAAAAAAATTGCTGCAAAAATTGCTCAGAGATTTAATTATGAGATTACAAGAAATCACTGCTAGCAGTGTGTTAAGGCATGTGGCACAATATAAGCATGGGCTTGTCAAGGGGAGAGAGAGCTGAAAAAAATAGTTGGCACTGACTTTGAATGATAACCAATCAGAAATATAATATAAAGGCATTTTTACACAGACAGCTTTTAAATTTGAATGGTTTTAGGCATCAGTTTTGTAAAATATCTCACTAACTTGTAGTGGTTCAGAGATTCTGTTCTTCCAAACAGCCTTAAGATGGTCTGTGTTCCTTAGAAATGCCAAATTCCTGGATAATACAATGTATTTAACATCAACATTCAATGAAACATCCATTATAACACAGAATATACAACTAATATTTTTCCTGATATAAATTTGTGTTCCATGTAACGAATCTGAAATGAAGGCAGTGAAATATTAGAATTTAATTGAAGGATATCGAAGCTGTGCCTTTTAACCTTCCTTGTGGGACTGATAAATGCACTCCTTATCAACAGTGCTTCTGAATCTGACTCTTTTGTGGACTTTTTTAAATAACCATAAGTCCATTTCTAAGTCAATAAAATAAATTTAGGCACTGTTTCAATCACTTTTAGTGTAATTTCCTCCTTATAGCAATGGCTAATAAAATGAATTTTGAAAACGATTTTGTTGTAAAAACAAGAAAAATTTAAAAGTGGAATGAAAACTTTGTCTTGTACAAAGCCAGATCAAACAATGAAAAGTGAAATTAATGCTTTTTTTCACCTTGATTGGTGAGGCCCTCTTCAGGTTTTTTTAAATGTAATCTGCTCAGAGTGGAGTTGAAGATCTTTCCTAGGCGAATTGTGAATCACTAACTGTGTGTGTTTGATATTGAGAATCTGAGTTCCTTTTACAAGCTTTTTCACAAGGATTGTTCCCATGTCCTTCTCTGCCAAGCAGTAAAAGTTTGCAGTGCAGTTACTCAAGAGGAATCATCCCACAATTACAAATTCTCCATGAGGCTTTTGAAGTCATGGACACAACACTTTCCATTAGTTATTGCTGCTGGTTTCATTTTTTAATCACTAACAGGTTTGTTAAATCCAGCATGGTATTAGGTGATGAGTGCTGATTATTTCACTCTGTATTTCCATAATGGTGTCTAGTTTTTAACAGCAGGATCTGGTTTTCAGGGACTTTGTGCCACATGTTCTTTGTGTGTCAGGTCACTTGGTGTGAACTAACAAGAGGAAGAGTTAGAAACAATCCAAAGCAAGAGAACATTGATGCACTCAGTTCTACTCCTCACGCCTCAGACAGAACTTGGGGGTTCCCAATAACAGGACAAGTTAAAGGAGGTAATTTACAATTTAAAGGACTCCATTTACTTGGGGAAAAGTCTCCTCCTCACCCCTGTCTTTTTCCCTGTGGAGGCTTTTCCAAGGCAGCTTGAAAAATGGAAAAGCCGTAAGATTTGTCTTTGGATTCTTAGGAATAGGAAACATCAATTGATTCCTTCATTAAATTATAAACCTTTTCTATTTCTTTTGTCTCTTCCCCCTTCCACTTTTTATTTTCCACAAAGAGAAGAGCTCAGGGAGTTTTTCCAGTTGTGCTTTGTTTTAAATGTAGGGTAGTCCACCTTTTTCCAGTGGTGCTGCTCTCAGGTGCCAGGGACAATGCAGAAAATGCTGGTGCTAAGCAAATTATCACCCTGGTACTCAGCCCTGTGGTGAGTGGGCTTGGGATACTCCCAGGTCTTGCAGGTATAAGGAAATAGGAAGGAGAAAATAAATGTGGCAACCATAGGAAACATTAAGTTTCTACTTCAGCATCAGCTCTTCTGCTGCAGCATGCGCTTCCCTCTTCCTCCTGCTGCAGGGTTGTCAGCTCTGCTCACACTGCAGGGCAAATTATAATAAATCTGTCGTGGAGTTTTGCTCTGTAAATTTAGAGGGGGAAAAAAAAAAAATTGAAGCAAGGCCTATTCTGCAGTCTTCCCATCCGGAAACTTTCGCAGAACTGAAGTCAATTTGATGATGTTCACATTTTTCTCCCACTCCACCCACACCTTCCATTATATTATTTGGCCTGTTTGCCCTCTCATAAACCACTCTATAGAACTGAACTAAACAATGACATCATTCCCCAATTAAAATTCGTGATACATGAACTATATAGATATTTTTAATTACCTGTGTTGCAGTAGTACCGAGCAGCCTAGTCAAGACTGGGGCCATCTTCTTGCTCAAATGAAATAATTGAATAATTGCCCCTGTCCTCAATACAGTGTGATCTGGGATGTGAGAATGCAAAGAACTCCCCATTTGCAATGGAGAAACAATACAGGAGTGAGACTGAGGCAAAAAATGAAATTTAAAATTTTAGTGTGTCCATTTATGCTTGCAAGAGTAAATGATGCTGATAATGGTAATAGATTCTAATCAGCATTATAACAGAAAAAGTTAGGGGTTTGTGTAATAAATCTCTAAATTTGCAGCAAAAAAACATCTCAACTTTTAAGCAGCATCCTCTTTTCTTTGCCTGGCAGTTTCTAAGCTTTCCCTGGAGACAGGGGAATATCCCCCTTGGACAGGGGAGGAGGAGGAGCAGCTCCAGAGCCGGGCTGTGAATTTCTGGAATGGACTAGCAGGAGATGCTCTGTGGACTTGCATAAGCCACCCCCTTTCCTCATGACTAAGCAGATCTCCTCCATGCCATGCAGGCTGCACATTCAGGACAAAGTCTATGAATCCAAGTCTCTGAATCCCAAAGTCTACTCTGCTGGTTGATAATTAGCAGTTTACAAAACACAAAGTGCCGCAGCTCTGGGGGTGTACGTCCGGCCCTGCGTGGGGTGAACATCCCTGAGGGGTTCTGGACATGCTTACAGGGGATGTGTGTGTGTAGGGAAGGGATTAACCCTGTGGTAGGAATGGCTTCCTGCTAATCTCAGCACTGCTGAAAGGCTCTGTGTAATTTCTGATAACACAGGATAATAAATATTAGGTAATATCCCAACAGAAAATACACAGAGCACTCCACGCCAGCGAAGGAACTTCTTGGTTTCGTGGGAGATGCATAGAATCTAAAAACTGGATCCAAATCCCAGCTTCCTTGAGGTCAGTGGTGGATGTGCTGTCTCAGAAGGATCAGGTTTGCAGTGATAAAAGTTCAGTGCTCTGTACAGTTTGCTCCCTTGCAATTACTGCTGGATTCCTGCGTGGCTGTGGGTTTAGCGTGCTCAAAATTGAGGCTCCGGCTCTAAAGGAATTACTGCTTGCCCTGTGAGACTAAATGCCTGAAATTAAATAACCATGAGTATGTATTATAGCTCAAGTCCTACATATTTTGCTTTAAAACTTGTGAGAAATGCCAGTGTAACAGGAGGAGTAAGTTCATCTGCCTTTTACGTGATCAATTGCTTAACGTATTTCAGCTGCAAATGAAACGCCAGCATTTTGGTGCAGACGTTGCAGTTGGTGTTAGTTTATTCCAGACTTCCAATTAGGCATGGATTCTACTTTTGGTCTTCTCACAGCTCTTATTGTGCCATTGTAAAATCCTCTCCTTCGTGCTGCTTTACGGGCTGCCGGAATTTCATGGGCTCCATGGGGATTGGTGTCTTTCCTCTTTATCACAGATCAGATTGGGACATTTTTTAGATCCCCTTTTGCCAGAATCCTAGAATATTTTGTAGACCTCCAACTTCTCTAACTCACCTGTGTGTATAAAATCCAAAATATGTGATTTGCATCAGTCATACTTTCAGCTGTATGGAATATTTATAGGATAAGGCAGAGCAGTGGAAGTTTTCTTCTTGCATCTCGTGTTTCCCTCTGAGTTTCAGCATTTACAGATGAGATTGGGACATATTTTAGAATCCCTTTTGCCAGAATCCTAGAATCTTTTCTAGACCTCCAACTTCTCTAACTCACCTGTGTGTATAAAATCCGAAATATGTGATTTGCATCAGTCATACTACTTTCAGCTGTATGGAATAGGATAAAGCAGAGCAGTGGAAATTTTCTTCTTTCATCTCGTGTTTCCCTCTGAGTTTCAGCATTTACTCTGCAGAGAATTTCATATTTGCACAGAGCAGTCCTGCCCAGAATTATGATCTCGTCTTAAACTTTTTACACAATACATGATTACAGCGCGTTGCATAAAATGGGATTTTTTATGTTATAATATTGCATGAGGAGTCCATAGTACTTGTGTGTTTGTTTAGATTTATTGAACTGAGAGGTTGTGTAACTGCTGTTAGTATTTGTGGCCGTGCAGCAGCAGCTCTGAAGTTTGAGAGGCTTTGAACTCAGGTGCCATCTGTGTACAAACAGGAACATTTTCACTCCCTGCGCTGGGGGAGGATTGAATATTGCTGTGAGCTCACCCATGGCGCTGTGAGAGAGATGTCAGCCTACCAAAAGACTCAGATTGTTCCACCAAAAAAAGGAACTATGGAAAGAAAAATGTTAATTACAGGCTTTAACACTCACACCAAGATCTTCTAGAAGGGGTGGTCAGAAAAACAGGTTTTACTACCTGGACCTGGTGCTTTGTGGTGCTATCTAATATGGGGGCTTGTGGAAAAATGCAGCCACTTCTATTTACTGCCTTTCATAATGTACATATTTCCTCATGATAGGTTTAGGTCCTGACTTTTTATGTCTACAGTAAATAAAACTGAGAGTTTATCCTTCCATCTCGAATGTGTTTTCCTTGGAGTTGCTGTTCCCTACAGTGGTATTTCAGTATTTCAGCTACAGCATTTTATGCTGAATCTCAGTTTTTAAGCTTCATGGAAGCATGTTATTATGTGGTACGTTGCTAGATTGATTTTGAATCCTACCTATGAATGTAAAAAAAAAACCAAGAAACCCAAATTTTATTTTCAGTTACACCCAAAGAAATCTATAGATAAGCAAGTACAGAAGTACATGAGGGCAAAAGGTTGCTTTATTTACTCAGAGTTTATCTGTATTCCCTAAACTTATTCAGGGAGAAATTTTGAATAGCCTGCAGCAGAGGGTCTCATTCCCTTCAGGATTAGGAAAAAAATATAATATTTATTTGCTTTCTAGCAGTTATTATGTCTAAAACAAATTAATGAATTAATGATGAATGCTCCAGTCCCTCTGGAGTTAACCAGTGACAGGGGATGGATTTATTTCATGGAGTCACTGAAGTCCTGCAAGGCTTTCACTGTTTTTCTTCCCTGTTGTCACTCCCAGATGCCAACATTTGCACTTAAACTGCATTTCTGGCATGCCTTGTTTGTACATCAGGGCATGGTAACGTGTTTGAGGTTTGAAATTATTGGGAATACTAAGAAAAACAGGCAAGCGTTTTATTTCTTTTAAAGATCCCACGGTATTGGCAATATAAATTGAATTTTATAAATGGATGCATATTTGGGGGTACTCATATGGAGGTGTAGACTTTTAAATTTTTTCCTAGAACAGGATTAGAGAATGTGGAAACAAAAGTTCTGCAAATGTGCTTTCACTTTCAGAATTTCCAGCTGTTGCTGAAGCTGGTTTGAGAGGATAAACAAGAGGAAACTTTAAGCCTTATTTAAAACAAAAGGATTTCACATTAAATCAGCTCTCTGAATGAAACAAGCACCATTTAAAAGGTTTATTTTCCTGCATTTGGATGTTTTTGCATTTACATTACAGCTATTGCCAGAATTGCTGAATTGGCCTGGAGTGGATTCTTTAGTAAAGATCTCATCTAAATAGGAGTTGTTCATTTGAGTACAGAAAACAATTCTCCAAATTGGTGCTGCAAAAGTTTCAGGTCTTGAATTTAAAATAGGAAAAAAAGCAAATATTCAAGAATTCTATTGAAAGGCTCGGGGTTTTTACCAACAACTTCAATGTATTTTTCATTAGTAAGGCAAAATAATTTTTTTTAATCTGATGGAAGCTCAATTAGTCGTTCCTACCTTGCTTCTTTGGGTTATTGTTGTTGCTGTTATTAGTATTATTACTATATTTAATTAATGCTACTGGAAGCAAATTCCAGCCCTGCTTTGCCAGCTTTTGGAGCATTATTTGTGATGTGAGCTCGCCAGTTGTCTCAAGCTGGTGGATTGTTTTTGTGACACAGAACATTAGGCCATGATGAACAGGAAACTCAGGAGGGTTCCTTGCACGGCTTCCTTTGGGCACTGCCCAGATTTTGTTCCCTGACCCTCCTGTGGCCAATCCAGCAGGATATTTATGTGCCCAAAATCTGCTTTAGTGTCAGGTTTTTAGCAGGGATCCAAGCCCTTGGATAAAACCCACACTTGGAATCCTTGCACTGCTCCAGGTTTTCAGACAGGGTAACGCATCAGGTTATGCAAGCTGCATTCTGACACAGGTAATGACATTTGAGGAATTATTTTCTTAGATCAGGATTACTGATTTATTAAGAAATCAGTGATTACAGCACAGCTGGCGTGGGCAGGAATTCTTGACAGTGCTTGAAGTACTGGGAAACCCTTCAGCACCAAGAGCCCACTTTTCCTACAGCAGAGATATTTTCTTGTAGACATCTTCTTGAAAAAATGTTGGCAATGAAAATCATAATCCAAAAATAGAATATTAAAGATCCACATGCTTCATTTATATAAAAAACCCACTTAGCAGGGGAATGTCAGAGTCCACAGCAGCAGGTCCCATTATGAAATGAGCCTATCACTGTTTCCATTGGTATCTGTCAATTTTTTCATGAGTCACAGTTTTGTTGAGAAGGGCATTTTTTATGCAAGGGAAGAGTTGCAGCTGTGCTGTACACTGTGAGCTGTACACAATCTGCTGTTTCATCCCTCATGATGTAACACCGAGGATGTGGAAGTCATGTGCACTTCTTGCCATTCTTCATTTTGGTGCCAATTTCGAGTAGGTGAGAGATCAGACAAAAGCCCAGAGAACGCCTCTGTATATTCTCAATTCTGTTTTTACAAGACAACAATATCACCAGTGCCCTCCTCTTTTCTAATATTCAGAAAACAGAATTCATGCAGAATAGGTGGAGTAATGTGTGATGTTAAGATTGGCTCTGGCTTTTTTAATCTTGTGAAATAGCAAGATTATCTTTAATCTTAATGGAGGCTACTGGTGTGCAGCGTGATTAGATTAATTGCAGTGGTGGATTAGGGCAGGGATCGAAGGCCAGTGTGGGACTCTGGAGGCCCAGCAGAACAGGGACTTGGGAAAATGGGAAGAAGCTGTCCACAGTGAATATCAGGAAAGGAAGTTAATTGATTAATTAATTAAAGGAAATTTCAAAGGAAGGCAGTGGGCAGATTAGTTATGCCTGCTGGGTTTCTGTATTTGTTTAGCCCTTTTTTTTTTGCCAATGAAAAGTATTAAAAAATGGGAAAATTCTTTAAAAAACTAGAGATGTTTGAATTTCTTTCTCAAAGCCTAAAGTTTATTGTTGGAACCTTCTTGATTTTGAATTCTTCTCTCTGGTCTCTTATGAGATTTTCAGCTTTTCTTGGTTTCAGATATGCTGACAATGCCATAACGTGGTCTTTCACTGTATTTTGGCATCCTTGCTCATTGTTCTTTTTCTGCCCAAGTTTGCTCTGTTTTTCAAATCTAGCCTTACTTACGACTCCTCAGAGAACAGGAACTGTGTGATCTGCTAACAACAAGTGACAGCTTTCCTGTCCCTGGGGACAGCAGGGCAGGCAGGGAGCGTTGCCGCGCTCGAGGTGAGTTCAGAACAACAATAACTCGTCCGTAGCCCCAGTTGTGTGTGCTGAGCGTGCCTCTGACGCAGGCTGGCCCGCAGATTCCTGTCTCCTCCCCAGGAACAGGAAGGCACAGCACACAAACCATGTGGCAATTTGGAGTTTCTGCTCCAGCTTGACCCTTAGACACGAGGGTGACTCTTGGTGAAAGAGCTGGACTGGGCATCTCCACAGAATGGCAGAGTTTTCATTTGAATTTCTAAAAAAAAATTTAACATTTTTTTTATATTTAAAAAAAAAACCAAACCCACAACAAACTGCTAAGTGTGAAAACATCAGGACCATCTCTCCCTTTCCTCCCCAAAGTTTTGAAGAGAGGAATAAAGGGAGGAAAAGGGTTGAGGTGAACAAAGGAAGAGAAAGTAGAGAGAGCCTTTCATTGTCCTGGAAGGCAAGCAGGAAAAAGCAAGGAGGAAGAAGGAATTGATGCAGGCATGGCTGCCACTTTCCTGACAATTACTCCAGGAAAGGCTGATGAATGTAGTAATTATACCTGGCAGTGACTCTGTGAAATAAAGGGATTCTCTGGAGTTCAAAACAGCCAGAGTGATAGAGCACTCATTTAGCTATGAATATGGAAATGAAATAAATGAAATAAAGACAATGTAGGCTAAGTGCTAAATAGCACTGCTGTCTACTTCCAGGGTGTCATTTAAACAGAGGAAAACATCCTCTGAGTAAGAATTCCTGAAATTAAATCAGAGAAAAAGAAATTGGAAATATGCTGCAAAAGGGAGGGTGGCAGTGGGAAGAGATACTGACAGAACCCACACGATTTTCCTCCCTTCATCTTCTAAAAGCCATTCTTCAGAACAAATTCCCTTATTTCCTTTGGTGCTGAGCAGCAAATCTGGTGAAAAGGGAATTTTCCTCTACATCCATGGAGAATGTGTGTTATCCTGGAAGCTGGGGGTGATTTTGGGGTGCCAGTATGTAATTCACTATTTCCAGAGTAGGAGATGAGATTAATATTTAGAAATATGAATCATTAGAAATATGAAGACTTAAAACTGCTTTCCAATTCACTGCAGTATTGCCATTCTTACATTGTGGAGTCTTGAAGCAGCAAAATATCTCCTGTGTTTTTATGAGACATGAAGATGGATGGGTAAATGCTTCTGTTGGATGGCAACTACAGGAATTTGATCATTATCAAGAATGGAACTTGTGTTTTAGGGTTTTCCATCTGTACAGGGGTTTCTGCACGGATATTTCACTGAAATGAACTGCAAATTTGGGATAAAGAGGTCAGTGCCTTTGTTAGTGCTCAGTAAAGTGATGGACAAGAGAAAACCATCCTGGTGGGATTCAGGAGAGCCCTGTTCATGTTCACACTGGGGCTGAAGCTCCAGAGAGGGGAGAACCCCCCACAGCAGAACTGGCAGCACGGGTAGGAGAAAAGCTGCTTCACAGTTGAGTAAAATTGGAGTTAAACCCAACAAAACCCCAAAGCAATGATGTTCCCCAGTCTCACCAAAGCCTTGGAGCCACCAGTAAATCAGAGAGTGCTGAATTTGGGCACAGCTGCAGGAGGGAAGGTCCAATGGATGCATCCTAGACCTGTCCCTGCTCCAATTCTAGCCCAGCTAATTAAGAGCCACTCAATCACTGCCCTGAAATAATTTAGGAGCCAGCAGAGCCCATGGACCATTTGCAAAAGGCCATTCACAATTTCCACCCAGGTTGATAGCATGGCCAGAGTGGGAGCCCTGGTGAAATTCCTCAGTTTGTGGACATGGAATCTGCTGAAACATCTCCCAGAGCTGTCAGCATTTCTTGTTCAGTTTCTTCCTGCCCTCAGAGCAAGATGATCTCTGCTTAAAATTCTACTCCTAGATTTTTAGCTCTAAAAGAGGAGTGATTTGTAATGTGGAGATCTTTCTAAAAGAGCTTGTGGCACCCAAGACATCATTTGTATGTTTAGTAAAGTAGAGGTTGGAGTTTCACGAAAAGAAAAATCTCTGGAGGTCATTTTAGTCTTTGTTGCCTGTTTATTTGGCTGCCATGTAAATAAATAAAAGAGATAAAGCCCAGAATTTTTTAAATTACTCCAATTTTTTTCTCACCCCTGATGAAACAAGTTGCAGGAGTTTGTGGTGTGAATAAAGAGCAATAATTTGAGCTAAACTTGTAAAAAAATCTGAATTAAAAAATCCAAATGAAGAATTCCAAAAAAAATACCCATAGGCAACAAATGGAATTGGTTCTGATGCTGAAAGAACTCTTTGGATAAGGGCAGAGACCCACTTTTTAACAGCCACAATATTTGCCAGATTATTCCTTTTATTTCTCCTTTTGTGTTACTCAGTCTTATTATAAACCATTGAAGTTGGAAAATTTTGGTTTTATATTAACACCCCAGATATCCATTTTTATGTTTAGCTTAAGTAAATACAAAAATTTATTCTCTTTATTCATCTGTCCTGAGCAGATCTTAGTGCAGTACTCGTATAGGATACAGTCACAGCTCTGAAAAAATAATTTGAGTTTTTTATTATCCTACTGTCTGTTCCAAGAGCCAGAGACAACATTGTAACTCACCTGTAAAGAATATATTACAAACTGTTTGCTCTGAAAATTCCTGCTGGCTCCAGTGAAAGCGCAGAGGGCAAACAAAGCTCGGAAATGTGTGCACAAGGTGTGAGAGCAGGGGGTTAGGCCTGGCTTTAATTCCTGCTCTGCTCACCATCCCCTGCCCTCACTGGCATTGCAAAGGGCAGCAGGGCCAAACTGTGTCACCAAATAAACCATGGAACTTTAATTTGGTGGTCATTAAATAGAAAGCATTTCACGCAGAAGTGTAAAATCTAAAAGATGAATGTGTATTTTAACACCTGAAAATTTGAGAGCTGAAATATTTGACAGTGTCGGCGCTGTTTGAAATTTCATTTTTACCTTGAAAGTTGATAAATATTTTAAGTGGTAAATTCTTTCAGCTCTGTGATCACTGATTCAATTAAAGGAGCTGAAATTATCATGTTTTGTTGAGACTTAAAAAGAAATGTCAAGAACCTTGTATGGGTAATGAAACAGGTGAAGCATTCAGGAAGAAATGCAAAATAAGCTGTAAGATTTTTCAAAATAATTAGACATTTAATTCATAATAAAAATTGGGCAATTCAGAGACTCAAAGCACAACTTTAGGAGAAAATTTTAATATTTTAGCTTCAAATAATTGACTGGGAGGAGGAATCTGTTTCTCTTTGTAAGGCTTTCCCATTGTCTTCAATGGGAAGCTAGAGATGGGGAAAGCATTTATTTCTATAGGAAAAGCATTTATTTCTATAGGGAAAACACCCCAACACTCCCCAAGCTCTTTTATTCTTAATTAAAGAGGAATTTTTAAAGGAATTTTTTAAAAACAAAACTTGTCATTTTTTACCCACTAAACTGAAAGAAGGGGATTCTGGTTGGGTATTAGAGGGAAATTCATAATTGGGAAAGTGGGGAAGCCTTGGCACAGGGAAGCTGTGGTGTTTAATAATATGTGGTGTGTTAATGTCAAATCAAAATTTTCCAACTTCATGGTTTGTAATAGGACTAAGAGTAACACAGAAGAAGAAATAAAAGGAATAATCTGAGAATTATTGTGGCTGTTAAAAAACGTGGCTCTGCCCTTATCCGAAGAGTCCTTTCAGCAGTAAAACCAATTCCATTTGTTTCCTATGGGCATTTCTTTTTTATTCTTCATTTGGATTTTTGGAATTCTTCATTTCGGAATTCTTAGTTTAATTTTTTTTTTTTTTTTTTTTTACTAGTTGAACTCAAATTGTTGCTCTTCCAGCGGTGACACCAACAATGATATCAGCCCTTTTTGTTCAACCTCCTCTACATTTTTAGCCAGTTCTGGCTGAAAAAACCCAAGAGTTTCCAAAGCCCTCAGGATGATGAGAAAGAGCCCAACAAAGACACAATAGGAGTGAATATTTTAAGCTTATTTTCTTTACAATGACATTGTCAACTGAAACATTATTTTTTAATGGGAATTATATGAATCAATCTGTTAAACAAATATTGGTGTTTTAGGATGCATTCCAAAATCTGAAGTATTCTGCATACCTTTGGGATGTGCTGGCAGCTTCTGGAGCCACTGAAATCCGGGACTTCCTACACGTTCCTCATTTCAGAATGAGGTTGGACCTGAGTATTTCCCTACAGGGAACTGGGAGCACCAGAATTCCCACAGGGAAACATTTCCCTTTTGCTAAATCAATCATGGCTTCCAGAGCAGAAGGCCCAGAAAGGCATCTAAACATTTCCACTTCAGCCTCAACTACTTTGTCCATCTTTTGAATTTCCTTCCTCGGTATCTGAACCACGAGCTGCTATTCAAAAATTGTGTCAAATCATCAATTCATAGAGCCTGAAACTTTTCCAAGAGAATAAAAAAGCAGTTTGTGGCCTCTGGGAGAGTAAATTCCAGGGTTAATTTATAACTAAAGCAAATGTATCTATAAAAAGAAGAAAAGCTCCATAAGAAATATGTTAACAAATGACAAGAAAAAAGAGGCTTGATAAAAGATATCAGGACTTGTTTGGCACCAGTGATTTTATGACTGAGGAATTCAATTATAGGTGTGTTGGGAGTAGCAAATCACAATCCTTTAAATTACTAATGGGAGACAAAGCTCTTTATCATGGCCTGAATGTGCTCACATGAAATGTTCAGTCCTGCCCTCTGTAAATAAACTTTTAGTGCCTGCACTGTGCATCTGCACCAGCCCTGTGTCACCGCCGTAAAAAAGATACCCCAGTCTGTTGAGTCACTGCTCAAACACTGCTGGAGCAGGAATGATGTTATCCAGGAGATTCCTTCCTGTAACACGGGCTGTTCAGCTGGCCCTTTTTCCTGCTGTAGTATTGTTAATTATTATTATTATTATTATTATTATTTTTTGGAGTGGTGCTGGGTTGGTTGGCAGCAGAGCCGGGCTGTGTGACCCCAGGGCTGGCGGCGATAGGCACTGAATGCTATCGGCGGGCATTTGTTTGCTCTCTTGTTGGACACACGAGTGTCACAGAGCTCCTGGGCTGCTGATGCAGATAATGACTTTGGACTTGCCCAGGAGAGGCAGATTAGGCCGGGATCAGTTGCAGATTAAGCCCTGCCTAGAGCCTGACACCATGGCAAGGCTGTCAGCTCCCTGCTGTGGGAGCAGCGAACCCGCAGCAGTGTCAGCCTGTCCGGTTTATCTCGGCTGTTTGAGGGGCCTGGAAAGGCCCGAGGTGGCCTTGGGGCAGCCGCGTATCAAAGGATGAGAAGAGGCTTCAGTTCTTCTTTCGGTTTTTATGTTTATTAATTGTTTATCTAAAAGATGTTCTTTCAGCCGAACAGAGCTCTGCTCAGCAGCCAGCCATGAGCACACTGTCTGCCCTCCGGGGCAGCCACCTATCTTTATACCCATTGTTACGTGTACAATATTTATCATTTTTCCCCAATACCATTTATTCTTATTACTCGGTGCACTTTCAGTAATGACCAATCCCAAAGTGCCACCATCACCACAGAAGATGGAGGAGAAGAGGAAGAAGAAGAAGGACAGGACACGCCCCAATTCCTCCATCTTACTTCTCTAAACCCCCCTGTACATAAATCCTAAACCCTGTGTCTCACCCTCTAATTAACCAATCCCTTCACCATTCACCCCGGTGAAGCCCTCATCCTTGTCGTCTCCTGTGTAGGACCAAAGTGCAGCCACCAGACACTTCTGGAACATTCCAGGACTCCCGAGCCCCCCAAGGTGGTCTCGGTGGCTCAGCACCTCAGGACTGAGATCCTGAGATCCGACATCAGCCCTGCGAGGAGGAAGGGCTGCTGCTGGAAATGCAAATTCCCTGCTGGGGAGATCCCCCTGCTCCCAGCTGGGCCAGGGCAGTGCAGAGAGCTCCTCCTGAGCACTCCAGACACGGAAACTCGTAAAGGTGGCGGGCTGGTTTGAGGCTCCTTTGAGTCTTTGTGGGCTTTTGTTGGTTTTGGCATTGCCGTGACCTCCTGACCCTCCCTTTCTACTGGGCCGTCCTTGCACCAATGTTTTATGCCCACCCCAACCTATTAAGGCAGCCAGTCTTACAAGTAATAGTAACAAAAATAGTAAAAGTAACAAAATGTAATTCACTTTATTTCCTCATCGCTTCCTTTTCTTCTTTTGGCATCCATATAGCTGACAAAAAAAATGTTGTTTGCCTAGCAAAGGTTCAATGCGTAAAGCTTTCACCCTGAATATCCAGAAAGCAAAACATGTACTTCTTTTGTGTTGACACTTCTTTTTGGTTGTCTCTTTATTGGCCAATGGGTTTTAATTTTAGGAAGAAAGTTATTCTCTCCTAAATAAGAACTTATTAACAGTTTTTGGTTTTTACCATCTTGAGCATTTGAAAATTTTAAAATACAAGCAACATCATTCAACTTCTAGTTATTTAACTAATTGTCTTTGTTGGTTTCATTGACATAGAGGCAGAAAGATTAAGAAGTGTTGGAGTACCCCTGTCTTAAACTATTAAGAATGTTTATTATACACAATATATAATAAGTAAGTAACCACTGTGACTGGTAGCCGGTAATCAGCCCATAGCATAAATATGGAGAATTAATTTTACAGCCTCCTGCTTTTAGAACAGGTTCACGAAATCCCAGGGAAGTGTGTGGATTTCTGAGCCAGAATCTGTACTGTGAAGAGGAAAAAGCAGTGCTGTAGAGGCAGATATTCCACACAGGAATAGGAATGTGTTCCACAAAGCCAGTGCTGCCCTGGTGCTCTGCATGCAAGCTCACAGGCCTTAAAACTCCTCACAGATGAGACTGAAAAAAAAATTTTAAAAAAAAAAAGGTGAAAGATTTAGGGAAATACCTTTGTTAAAATACTGGATTTTTTTTTTTTGTTTAACTCCCTCTCAGCCCCTAGGAATGCACTGGATGTCTGTCAAGCCCACGGGGCTGTCCATGCTGCAGGAGTGTATGAATTTGTCTCTATGCAGAACTGCCATTGCTATTTTCCTTATCTGTGAAGGAAACACAGCAACTCCCACTGGGGAAATTTCATCTTAACTTGATCTTAAAATAAAAAAAATCAAGGGAAAGGTCATATCCTAATAAGCTGTGCAAATCTAAATTCCCAGGGAGCTTCAAAATGACATTGTATGACTAGGGCATTAACAATTTTCCAGCATGTATTTTTGAACTGCTTACAATAGTGGTTTTTACATCCCAGAACAAATAGTAAAAGCAAGACACAACTGGCAGGATCCAAGATGTGATTCACAGCACGTGGCCCATTGATAATCCAGGGGAGCTGACAAACACAGCGGGATTGGCAACTTACTCTGCTTCCATTGAGATGGAGATCTCAGGAGGAAGCTTTTTATTGCTCACTCCGTGTGTTAATGTGATGGCAGGATCAATAATTTGCACTTTTCCCCCAGTGTCAGATTTTGGAGCAGTGATTCCCCCAGGCTGGCCGAGGAAGGGTGAGCTCTGTGGTACCTGCATGCTCTGGATGGAGATTTTGGGTTGTTCTGGTCAGGTATTGAGCAGGAGGCCCAGCACTCCTGTTCCAAACAGATGCTGCCATTGCTGCCCTGCAAAAGGTAAATTGAGTGCACGGGTGGAAATTTTACAGCCAGGTTCAAAGGAGCCAATGTTTGTCCGCAAACTATCTCGTCTGACTCAGTGGCCATATGCAGAGAAAGCTGTAAAAATAATCCATAGTTCTGAAGTGAACCAAGCCCAGTAGCAGATTACATCAGAAGCAGTTCAGAAATCAGAATTAGACCAATTTCTGGTTATTTTAGTTCTGCACACCACGCCACAGAGGTTTCAGCAGCCCATCCCCTGCTTTGGGAAGGTGTGCCACGAGCCCAGCACTGCTTGGAGCTCAGTGAACACCTGTCTGCCCCACAAATACTCACTGTTTAGCGTAATTTGTGATTTGCTGTATTGACAGCAGAAAGGGAAGGTGAGAGATCTACCAGGCTCTACATTCACAAGGCAGTTTGGGTGGGTGGAATGGAGTTAGATCATGGGTGTGCTTATTTCCATGCTGGTCATGTCCCTCTACACCAGTCACTGCTGGTGAGGAGTCAGCAGAGCTGCTGCAGAATCCCTGCTCAGTTTGCCCAGAGAGCAGGGGTAAGGTCTAAAGCAGATGTTCTCACTTTGTCAGCAGGGGCAGGAAGGGTGTGGGGAGCACTGGAGACCCCTTGTGACCTCAGGGACTGCAGCTGATCCCACAGCTCCAGGGGCAGCTCTGCACCAGCACAGCCTCACCCCGACATCCAACAGTGCTCTGTCACACTCCCCCTCACTGGGGGGGATCCAGCGTCCCTTCCTGCTTCTTGGTGATATTCTCAACAGTATTTTAACATAATTCTTTTTAATTACAGCTGGATCACTAAAGAGATCAACCAACAGAGAAATTTGTAACTACTGAGCTTGGTTTGGCAGCTAAAGAAAACTGAGAGCAGTAAAAAGTGCCAGGAGCTCACCCTCAGTCCACATCAGAGCCACATGTTTGGCTGTTCACACGCCTGCTCCAGGGGTTACAGAAAGTCACAGAAATCACTTTTGGTTCCTCACACCAAACTTGCTTGCCTAGAAAAGGAATCTTCTAAAAAGAAAAATAGGGTTAGGACAGTAATCATTTATTGCAAAGTTAACTGTTGGTATTCTGGCCCAATTGAAGATAAATTGCTGATTTAAAAATAAACCAGTCCAGTTATCAAATATCCCAGAGTCTGTGGGCAAAATTGCAGTGTGTGATTTGTAGTTTGTGTGTGAGAATGGCACATGCATTTAGATTAAAGAAATATACTTACACATAGTTATTCAAAACAGCACTTCTCAGGAAGTTAGTCAATATATTTTTCAGTAGGAAAAAAAAAGGGCAAGAAATTAGCTATTAATGTTATCAAACATAGTAAATTGTAACTCTAGTTTTTTTGTTTTCTAGTTTCTAGAAACTCTACATTTTTGGCTTGCATTGTGGTATATCCTTATATTTAGCACAATATGAATCTGAAGGATTTGCTTGGTTGCCCTCTTAGGTTCCTTGCAGAAGAAATTCCTACAGCAATTTAAATATAGCAAAAACCAAGACGATGACAAGAACACATGACAGAGAAGGGAACTGAAATTTTCTCAATCTCTTTCTTCCCCTCTTTTTAATGCTGTTAAAATTTAACACAGCTGCTTTGCTGGTACCACTATTGTTAATGTTGCATAACCCTATAATTATTAATCTTTTTGAAACACTGTTCAAACTTGATTATACACTTTTCTCCTCAAGTGAAAGCAGCAAATGCTGTCAAAGACAGGATGGCAGCTGAGGTTTTTAATGACAGCAGGTGAGTTTCCATGGGCTGGGATCTCTGTGAGCTGCCATCTCAAATTCAGAGTTTCAGAGGATTCCAAATCCATGGGAGCTGGGGCACCCTGAGATTGCCGCTCTCTCCATGAGATTTGTGTGTAAAACACAAACTGCAGGGGCTTTACTGCTCCACTCAAGCACTGGGAGATTCTTTCCAGCTGCAAACACATCTCCAAAAATGACTGGTTAGGAGCAGCTGTTAAAAATAGCAGAATTGTGAAATTGGCCAGAAATAGCTTTCTCCTGAGCTGCTCTGTGCGCGGATCCTCCGCTTTCCGTCGGTGTCCTCGGGTGATGTCACTTGAGCTCTTGGACATCTCAAAAATAGCAAGGCCAGTTCCCATCTCCTTGAACAGTGGCTGGGACAGTGACAGGGACCCTGGGGGTGGCACTTGCCACCTGCTGACTCTGTGGGCCAAAGATCACCAGTGTTAAGGATCACATCAAAACCATTTTTAAAATGCTTGGTTTACTGCAGAGACAAAGAACAGTAGCAAAAGCCATGGAATTCTGTTTGGCAGACACAAATGTTTCATTTATTTACATATTATAGATATTATTTTATATTTATTTATTTTAAATGAAATAAATTTATTCATAGATATTTATTTTATTTATTTAAGCAAATATGAATACAAACAGCCCCTGCTTTGGGGATGAGGGACGCTCACAGGAGTGACAGGCAGCTCACAAGTGTGGAATCATTTTCCACACCTTAGCAGGTGAAAATGTTCCTTCCTTCCTTCCTTCCTTCCTTCCGCCACTTCCGCCACTTCCTTCCTTCCTTCCTTCCTTCCTTCCGCCACTTCCGCCACTTCCGCCACTTCCGCCACTTCCTCCCTTCCTTCCTTCCTTCCGCCACTTCCTTCCTTCCTTCCTTTTCCCATGGGGGTATTGGAAAAATTTTACTTCCAAACAGACAGGTTGACAAAAGTAGGAAAAATCACACCAGATATATTCATAGGATATTAATAACACAGAGGAAGAATAACCCAACAGAAAATAAGATCAAAGAAGTTTCTTCCTTTTACTTTTCAGACACATTATAAAATCCAAGCCATGCCAGATTCTTTATTAGAAAATACAGCAGGTTTATGAAACTGTAACTAAGTCAGGACTTTGTAGATTTTCCCATTAATGTATCATTATGCAGGTTATAGTTAAGTTCTTTTTGAAGTGCATTAATGATTTTGAAATTAAATAAAAGATGAAATCGTGTCCTTTCCCCACAAATATTTTGTCTTTTTTATTGTTATAAAAGGGCTGCAGGAGGAATATTCATCTCTTAGTTCAGGTTCAGACAGCACTTCCCCATTGTGTTTTCTGTAAGTTCCTTCTGTGTTCTGAAGGGAATGGTGTCTTGGGGTTTTTTTCTCTTGAAAAGTACATTTGGAAAAAAATTCAATATTTCCATCAATTCTGGGCTGTGTTGCAGGGGAGCTTTTCTCAGAAAAATTTGAGGGGGGGTGGCAGGAGGATTCAGGTCCCCTTCTTTAATTATCACCTAAAGTGAGCTGATAATCCCCTGTCTGAGCCATGGATTGTGGCATTTTCTTTTTGAGTGTTAAAGGGGTTCAAGTTTATCAATTTCAGAAGGAAAATCACATCACTGAAAATAATTTGATTTGCGCAATGTATAAAGTGACATCCAGGACTACTTGGAATTTGGTAGGGAAACTGTTGCTATAAACTTACAATATTATCCAATATTATAAATTATTAAATTGCATTATTAATATTATAATATTAATGATAATTGTTTAGTTTGGAGCTCAAGATGAAGCAGTTCTGTTCTGGGGCTTTCTGGTATCATTGCTTCACAGAAAGTCAGATCCTGGATGCTGGATCTAAGGGTATTTGGGGTTTTTTTTCTGCTGCTCGGTAGTTACTATAGTTTCAGGTACCAGTTTGCACAAAGCTTTTCTGAAGTATGTAAACCAGAAAAATCCTGATGAAATTCCTCTGTTTTTTTGCTGAAAGTTAGAAATACAAAAGGAGGTGTCTTGGTGCTAACTTAATTCCCAGTTTTTATAGCTTTAGCATTCTTTAGAATGCTTTAGCATTCTTTCTCCCAGTTTGCTATTATTTAGTCAAATAGAGGCTTTAAAATTAATATTTCTGATACCAATTCCCAATGCTTAATTTCCTTCAGAAATTCCCCACCTCTTTTTCTTCTGGAATAAAACACTGAGCACAACATTACTTAATATTATATTTTATATTGACCCCCCTAAAAAAAAGAATGGGGAAGATTCTCTTGAAGCCTGCAGTCTAGCAGAAGACTGAAAACTGTTGAAGGCCACTTAAATCTGGAGCAGAACTGCACATTAATTTCCTGGTGCTCATGAAATCCTGCCCAGAGTGTTGCAATTGCAGTTGCAGCAGCTCACCCTCCCCATGCCCCGAGCCACCTTGACTTGAGGACACCCTGGAAAAAATTACAGCTCACAAAGAGGGAGCACACGGCAGGCAAAGAACATTGATCTCAACCTGTGATAAGCATCCAGCACTATTGAGAGCAATCGCTCTCGGATCACATGTGAAAACATGTCAACATGCTTCAGCTGGGAAATTTTTGGAGGGTCAAAAGTACAGGAGTCAGGTGACAAGGGATTGCTCTGCTGCGGGAAAGTGGCTGAGCAGGTTGGATGCTTTGCAGTCTGTACAGTTGAGAAGGTTAATTTTATTTTTTTTTTCTAATTTAAAAGATGAAAGGGATCCATTTGTGCAACAGATGATAGGTGTGCAAAAGTTCATGTGTGTTTATTATTACATTATTTAATTGTAATTAATTATTACATTATTTATCGTGTGTATTTATTATTATATTATTTAACCCTACTCAGTGTAGGGTAGAATGCCTGCTGCTGGATATAGACAATTTTGGGGGTCCTTTTTAATTTATCTTGTCAGAATAATGTTGGGATGTCACCTCAGCTTCCCCTCCAAGCTTAGGAAAATATGCTTGAAGAATTGCAGCCCCTAATGAAAATACCCTTCAATAACTGCGTCTAAAATCCAAAATCTGATGATCCCCAATGAATTAAAAACAAATCAATCCAGTTTCAAATATCCCAGAGTCTGTGAGCAAAATTGTAGTGTATGATTTGTGATTTGTGTGTGAGATGGTGAATTTGGGGGCAGCTAAAAGAGGAGAGTGGTGAATGCTCAGCCCTCTTTGGTGCCATTTATCTGCTTTCTCAGGATTGGTGTGTTGGAATTATCTTGCCATCCCAGTGGCTGCAGAGGCACACAGAGCATTGTTTTACCCTGGATGCACAGAGATCCTATAGAATTCTGTAGAGGAAAGTGTGTTTGCTGTTTCTCTGAGCTCCCTGTGTTCAATGCAGAAATGCTCAGCATGTTTACGTTCATGAATGAGTTTTGCAACATGGTTCTTTTTCACTTTTACAACTTGGTGATTGTCCAACAGATTAAATATTTAGCCAAAACCCAGCGCTCAGTCAAATCACGTGGGCCCTCCCTCCAGTCTTGCTGTATTCAAATAACTTTGCATTTTTAGTGTTGTGAAGATGAGAATGTGATGGAAACGACTCATCCCAATCAGAGAGCTGCATTTTTATGGATTATTTGCAGTGTGTTTGACTTCCAGGAAAAACTCTAAAAGTGGGATTTAATTCAAGGAATGAGTTTAAATTCATGTGGCATTTTTTTCCTCCTCCACCTCCTCCTCCTCCTACTCCTCCTCTTCCTGTGGGAGTATTCAGTACTCTGCCATGGCAGGGAACTGCATTTAGGATATTAATGAGTGTATTTCACCCCAGTCCAGTTGTGTGCCTTATTAGCTCATCTCTTGGAAACAATACTGAAGTTTACTGTCTTGTGAACATTAAAAAGCACTGGCATGACAGAGTCTGAGGAGAGAAAATAATCCCAGGCTTCTTCCCAACAGAATTCTGCATCCTTAAATTCCCTATTACTACAGCATGGATTGAGAAAACTTGGTGGGGTTAGTTCAGTACTAAAATTACAAAAATTCTTCAGGGTTAGTATCAAATTTATCACATCTACAGTGTTTTAAAAGAAGAAGATTAACTGGATATGGTGCACGTAACATTTACTGTGGAAGTTATTAACATTTCAAAAACAAATGCAAACTTTGGGTTCTGAATTCCATAATGGACTACAACCATTTAAAATCCCATCCTAAATTGATACCTCAGCTGTTAATTATTGGCCAAGCACCATTTCCAGAGAATGGAGTCTATTATTAATTTATTAAACTGCATTAAGAGACATGTTGATAATGCCCTAATGAACGCAGATAAGCAGTGCAGCAGCAGATTGTGCTGTCAATAGCTGTGTGCTCACACAGGTTTGTGCTCTGAAATCCCGGAAAATCACATTTTCATACAACACACCCTGTGTGAGCACAGGATAAACTCCTGTGTGAGCACAGGATAAACTCCATGGATGTTTTTGTGCTGTGTTTGAAGGCTTCAGACAGAGCTGTTGGCTGTTGAAACATCAGCAGGCTGCTGGCTGACAGTGCCGCTGGGACTCTGTGGTGCTGGGAGTTTGTTTCATTAACTCTGGGCACAGCCTTGCCCCTGCAGCAGTCGCTCTACACAGGAAATGGAGCATTTTATGAGCCCCTAACTTCTGATGGATGTGTGTTACGACACACATTGATTTATCTGTCTGTAGGAGATGTAATTTAATCATGTATCTTGGCCAAAGAAGTCCTTTCTTGGCCAAAAAACGAGGTTTTAGAAGTGTTTAACTTGAGGCAGGTGTTTGGATGCCATTAGCACCAATGTAATATTCAAAATGAGAGTTTTTCTCAATTTTGAGCCAAACACTGAATTTCTGTCAAAGCTGGAAAACTTTCTGTTGAGTTCAAAGCAAGTCTGACTCCTGAAAGCACAGTCACAACTCGTGCAGATGAACCTTCTGGATGGGTCACTTGCTCTTAAAATACTTTTAATGTCAAATATGATATTTTGGAATTCTATTAATTCCTTGTAGCTGGTAAAACTTTTACTAGAGCCAGCAATACGAAGCCTGCCCAGTCGAAATAAATGCCAATTATTAAAGTATGCTGAGCCTTGGAGCCAAGCACAGGCCTGAGAATGTTAACACTCTTATCAATTGAATTGTGTGCTGCTGTTCCAGCTGACAAAGCCCTGCTATCTTGTGTCCCACACGGCGTTTTTGGGGATATTTTAGAATCAATGACTTCCTTCAGCCTGGGGAGGCACCTCCAGGGCTGGAGCAGACCTTCCCTCAGCTGCCTGCCAAAGGGGGCAAAGGGCTCTCCCAAGAAGTCAGCCCTTGCTGATTACAAAATCCAAAGTGATTCATTGCCTGTCTATCAGGATCCTATTTTAAATCACAATGATTCATCGAGAGCGACGCCCACATTTTATATAATGAGGCACTTTTACAATACTGCCAGCGCAAGGCAGGGACGTGCTGCTTGTTCCTGCTTTCCTGCAATCCCTCAAAACCAACAGGAGCCACTTTTCACTTCTGCTGAGGCACAGTGTAAATGCCAATTTATGGTCTTTGCCTTCAGAATCCTGCAGGGGTTTATTCTGATTTTATATTACCAACCAGATAATACCTTAGTTTTCACATTTTTATTCTTCTTATGATATATAACATCATTTTTTCCCTCAAAGAACATAAATAATCATCTCTATTTTGAAGAGTAGGAGAGATTTTGAAGACATTTTCAAACAAAAGTCTTTGGAAGAGAAGCCTTTCTTCAGAATTACTTTTAGTTTCACACATGGTGCCTCACAAAGCACGACTGGAACTGGCAAAGTGCAGTTTCTCTGCTCAAGGATTTCTAAGAACAGTTTGAGAATTCTTTCCCACAAACTTTGAATCTGATTTAACAGAAATCGTCTCCTCATCTCCCTGTTCTGCCAGTGCTGTGGCTGCAATAGAACATTTTCTTTCTCTTGTAGTCAGATTTTACCACCAGGAGCCCAACTCTGTCACTTCCAGGAATTTCTAGTTAAGTTCTCCATGATTTTGAAATGCTTTTCCTTTTAAATATGACCTGCCTGCCCCTTTTTCAGCTCCATAAATCAGTATTTCTTATACAGAAATTTCCCATTGTCCAATATTCTCAATTTCTATTGAAGCTCCTTGAGCACAGCCTTGCAATCAGTTTCTTTCACACCCTGGAATAACCTGAAGTTTCGTGGCTCTCTATCCAGTATCAGAATGCAACAAACCCTACATTAACAAATTAAAGTAGGATGGGAAAATTTGTAGAATATCTGAGTAGCCTGTGGCATTGTTGAACTTGTTTCTCATTTGCAATTATATTTACAAGGGTTTGTGTTGCTGCAAGGGTGTAGAATGCTGCTATTCCAAGTAACCCAGGCCACTTTGTGTGAATTCCGTGGAATAGAAAATTTATTTAACATTAAACAGCTCTATTATTCCCTGAATGGGCTTTTCTTCCTTGTTTCTATTAACAACTGCCTCTTAAACATTGTGGTAAATTTTATGGACTGTGCTTTTAGTGAGCACAGCTTGTAGTTATAATTCAGCTATAGGAATAAAATACATTTCCCACTGATTTATGAGTTGCTTTCTTTTGCCCTTTCCAAGTGTTTGGATTTATACAGTTTCTCCTGGTGTTTTACTGTGCAGCCTTGCTGAGAGGATGAATGGATTACCTCCTCTTTTACCTTTTATTTGCCTTTTTGAAGGATGTGGTTTTAAACACAAGCACTCTGCAGCCCTTGCACCACTGGGATTTCTGAGACACCCTGCACTGGTCAGACTGGGAGATGGGGCAGAACTGAGCATCCCCAGCAGTGTTTGATTTCTGGACCATCCAACACTGGTCAGACTGGGAGATGGAGCAGAACTGAGCATCCCCAGCAGTGTTTGTTGGTTCTCTGGACCATCCAACACTGATCAGATGGGAGATGGGGCAGCAATGAGCATCCCCAGCAGTGTTTGATTTGTTTGTTCTCTGAGCCTCCCAGCCCTGGTCAGACTGGGAGATGGGGCAGCAATGACCATCCTCAGCAGTGTTTGATTTCTGAGCCATCCAGCACTGGTCAGATGGGACACGGGGCAGAACTGAGCATCCCCAGCAAAGTTTGTTTGATTTCTGGACCATCCAACACTGGTCAGACTGGGAGATGGGGCAGAACTGAGCATCCCCAGCAGTGTTTGATTTCTGAGGCACCCAGCCCTGGTCAGATGGGAGATGTGGCTGCAAGGAGCATCTCCAGCAATGTTTTTGTTTTCTGAGCCTCCCAGCAGTGGCCAAATGGGAGATGGGACAGAACTGAGCATCCCCAGCAATGTTTGATTTGTTTGTTCTCTGGTCAGACTGGGAGATGGAGCAGAACTGAGCATCCCCAGCAATGTTTGTTTGATTTCTGGACCATCCAGCCCTGGTCAGACTGGGAGATGGGGCAGCAATGACCATCCTCAGCAGTGTTTGTTTGTTTGTTCTCTGAGCTTCCCAGCCCTGGTCAGACTGGGAAATGGGGCAGAACTGAGCATCCCCAGCAATGTTTGTTTGATTTCTGGACCATCCAGCACTGGTCAGACTGAGAGATGGGGCAGAACTGAGCATCCCCAGCAGTGTTTGTTTGTTCTCTGGACCATCCAGCACTGGTCAGACTGGGAGATGGAGCAGAACTGAGCATCCCCAGCAGTGTTTGTTTGATTTCTGGACCATCCAGCCCTGGTCAGACTGGGACACGGGGCAGAACTGAGCATCCCCAGCAATGTTTGTTTGATTTCTGGACCATCCAGCACTGGTCAGACTGGGAAATGGGGCAGCAATGAGAATCCCCAGCAATGTTTGTTTGATTTCTGGACCATACAGCCCTGGTCAGAATGGGAGATGGGGCAGAACTGAGCATCCCCAGCAGTGTTTGTGTTTTCTGAGGCACCCAGCCCTGGTCAGAGGGTAGATGGGGCAGAACTGAGCATCCCCAGCAGTGTTTGTTTGTTTCTGGACCATCCAGCACTGATCAGACTGAGAGATGGGGCAGCAATGAGCATCCCCAGCAGTGTTTGATTTCTGAGGCACCCAGCTCTGGTCAGATGGGAGATGTGGCTGCAAGGAGCATCCCCAGCAGGGTTTTTGTTTTCTGAGCCTCCCAGCAGTGGCCAAATGGGAGATGGGACAGAACTGAGCATCCCCAGCGATGTTTGATTTGTTTGTTCTCTGGTCAGACTGGGAGATGGGGCAGCAATGAGAATCCCCAGCAGTGTTTGTTTGATTTCTGGACCATCCAGCCCTGGTCAGACTGGGAGATGGGGCAGAACTGAGCATCCCCAGCAGTGTTTGTTTGATTTCTGGACCATCCAACACTGATCAGATGGGAGATGGGGCAGCAATGACCATCCTCAGCAGTGTTTGTTTGTTTGTTCTCTGAGCTTCCCAGCCCTGGTCAGACTGGGAAATGGGGCAGCAATGAGCATCCCCAGCAGTGTTTGATTTCTGAGGCACCCAGCCCTGGTCAGATGGGAGATGGGGCAGAACTGAGCATCCCCAGCAATGTTTGATTTGTTTGTTCTCTGAGCTTCCCAGCCCTGGTCAGACTGGGAGATGGGGCAGAATTGAGCATCCCCAGCAGTGTTTGTTTGATTTCTGGACCATCCAGCACTGATCAGATGGGAGATGGGGCAGAACTGAGCATCCCCAGCAGTGTTTGTTTGTTCTCTGAGCCTCCCAGCCCTGGTCAGACTGGGAGATGGGGCAGAACTGAGCATCCCCAGCAGTGTTTGATTTCTGAGGCACCCAGCCCTGGTCAGATGGGAGATGTGGCTGCAATGAGCATCTCCAGCAGTGTTTTTGTTTTCTGAGCCTCCCAGCAGTGGCCAAATGGGAGATGGGGCAGAACTGAGCATCCCCAGCAATGTTTATTTGATTTCTGGACCATCCAGCACTGATCAGATGGGAGATGGGGCAGCAATGACCATCCCCAGTAGTGTTTGTTTGTTCTCTGAGCTTCCCAGCCCTGATCAGACTGGGAGATGGGGCAGAACTGAGCATCCCCAGCAGTGTTTGTGTTTTCTGAGGCACCCAGCCCTGGTCAGAGGGTAGATGGGCAGCAGTGAGCATCCCCAGCAGTGTTTGCAGGTGTTCCTGGGTTTGCTGGCACACCTTGAACATTCCTGTCAGCCCCAGGTCGCTGCTTTTCCTTTTGCTCTCAGGGTCTGGCCCCCGTGCTGGTTCTGCAGGTCGGACAGAGGGTGGGAGAGGAGCTTTCTTTCCTCAGCCCCCGCCCCTCCTACTCCGTGATTAACCCTTGAGGGGTGCCCTGGGCTGACAGAGCTCCAGAACCCTCCTCTGCTTTCATTGATTACAAACACTGAGTGTTTATTCCCTCCTTTCCAAAGTGTATTCTCTGGGTGGCTTCTTTTGGGGGTTTTCAGGTGGACGTGTCAAGTTTTTGGGGCCATTTTTAGATGGCTTCAGAGCTGGACCTGATGAACGGAGAGGAAAATGTCATCTCATGTGCTTGGAGTCAGCAGTGCTTTTAAAGTCATCTATGTCAAAAAATGCCATTATTGGTCATTTGTGAACTCTGTTTTTTTCATTAAATTACTTTTTATCATGGACCTGTTTTGACACCCAACATTTGCTAGAGATCCTGGATATTTTCTTTGTTTTCACAGCTAAATTAAGGTGCGGGGAACTCTCATTTGCAGTTCTTTATTTGAAACAAACCCATAAAAATTTGCTTCTTCTGTCCCATAGTGAGGTCAGTTTTCATTCCTGTGAGTGTTTTTGATAAATTCATGCTTGAAAAGGAAATTCCCAGGTCTGGTGAGGCTGTGGTGCACCAGGAGTGTGCCTGGCTCTGGGCTGGGTGCAGGGGGCAACACTGTGGCTTCAAAAACACTTTAAATTTCCAATTAAAAATTTAACTGCACTTATCCTCTCAGTAGCCTGGACCCTTTTCCCACATCCATAGTGGTTTCTAATGTGTGATTTCTTTGGGAAATTAGTAGTTTGGATAATATTTTAATCCTATCAGTATTGCTGTTCAGTGTGTTTGTTCATCATCACATCATTGGAACATTTTTGCTTCATTCTAAAAATGTTTTGAGTGTGTGTGGTGTGTGGATAAAAACTAAGAAAAAAAAATCTTTCTATCTCTCCTTTTAAATAATAAAAATTCTGTTGTGGTTTTTTTAAAGCAAGGCTTTATAGGTATTTTTTGTTGTTCCTTTGCTTTTCCTGCTGCAGTTGGCAAAACACTGATTTTGTCGGAATTGGGGGCATCAGCCACCGAGGCTCTTTCTCCTCCCTTTTCGTGCTTGTTTATTTGTTTAGGAGCATCTCTGGCTGTGCCAGCGGAGTTCTTGGAAAGAGGTGTTTTTTTTTTTTAGTTAGGTTGTGCTCCCTCTGCTGACTCTGCAGCAACAGGACACGGAGAGGTTCGGGTCCCGTGCCGGGAAATGGGGGGAAATCGGGAATGCGAGAAACAGCAACGGGCAACAGCTTTGAGTCGTTGTTTGGGACACAAAAAAATTCACAAAGTTTGGTAAATCCGAAACAAAATTATCTCTGCTTGATACAAATGATGTCTATTGGATAAAGTTCATTATAGTGGCGGTTGCTATTAGTGAGAAATATATAATTTTTGTTATTGAGGAAGGTGTCTCCTAAAGATTTAAAGCTTAGAGCTCCACTGTACTCTGGCATAAACAGGAATATCCAAAATCTGTGGGGTAATCCCACACCTGCTGAGAGGAGAGATGTTCTATGGGCAGCACAGGGAACGGAGGGAAGTTCTCTCACTGGAAAAGCCGAGAATTGAAGCAAGAATCTGAGGGGGTTTGGCCAGGAAAAATCAAATGCAGTAAGATGGGATTTTCTCTCAATAACCTGAAGTTCACATCCCTTACTGGGAGCTGAGGGCAGCGCTGATAAATGCAGAATTGAGCCGCTCCAGCATTGCCACACAGAATTTGTGTGTCAGAGGCAACGAGAGAGCTCAGTTATGGGGAGGGGAAGTGCCGGTGGAGCCATCGCTTAGGGGAGATGTGCTTTTACAAGGCACACATAAAATGTGTTGGTTTTCTTCCAAATAGATCAATAAATTGGATCTATGGGGCACCAAGCTGCCCCTTCACCGTCTCCAAATTCTTCCTAAAAGCTGAGGATGATTGTATAATCTTAACCAACTTTTGTAGAGATTATTTCACAGAGGGTCTGAGCTGCCTTAATTAAATTAATTGGGGAAAGTTCCATTAATTTCTGTAGGACTTGTATATGAGTTTACTTGACAAACTCTGACACATTTATACATGAGAGGAAATCCAAACTATTCCATGAAATTTGTCTTCATTAAGAAAAACCCACAGATTTTGAAAAACCCATGATTTTGAAGTGCTTTTCCTTTTAAATCTGACCTACCTGCCCGTGAGCATTTCAGGTCTATAAATCAGTATTTCTTATATAGAAATCATATTATTTAGTTCACATATTTATTTTAACGCATTTATACATGAGAGGAAATCCAATCTATTCCATTAAATTTGTCTCCATTAAAAAAAAAACCACTGTTTTGAAAAACCCATGATTTTGAAGTGCTTTTCCTTTTAATTCTGACCTACCTGCCCATGAGTATTTCAGATCCATGAATCAATATTTATATAGAAATAACATTATTTAGTCAGGTATCAATTTGTTCAAATTTATTTCTGCCCATGTCTTGTCATTATACCTTCCTTGATTTTAATAAAGCTGAGAGGCTTTACCTATTTATTTTTGTATTCTTATTTTCTGTAACTCCTGTCAGTTGGGATATTCTGGTTGCTTCATTAAATACCTGTAGGGTCATATTTTGGTAGTTTTGTCTGGAAAGAGCGTGTCCAGAATGCAGCACAACAGGCCCTTCAGGTTACCTGAGCCAGGCAGTGTTTATGGTAAGGAGCAGCTTGTGATCCAGGATGTTTTTCATACCATGGCGATCTCCTCTGTTAGATTTTATGTTCTCCCAGCAGGGAATAACTGTCTGAGGAGCTGGAGAGCAGATCAGTCAGGGGATGAGGAGATGAGATTTCTGCCTCTCAGCAGCAGAGTGACCAGGGCTGGCTGTGCCAGGTGAGCTCAGTGCCTTGAACATGACCCTGAGCAGCTCCAGAGGGATTGAACAGGGTGAAGGCACTCAGCAAGCTCCGTATCTCAGAATTAAATGTTACCTCAGCAGCATTATCTCTTTCACTCCCGCTCTTTTGGAGGATTAAATGCCCAAGCTCCTCCATCTGACTTCCCAAAAAACATCTCTGCTGCTGTTCTGCACAGCCTCTTGCAGGCTGAAGAGGATTTTGTACATGAGAATCTTCTAAATCAGAGAAATATTTACAGATCCATTACCTGGATGTCACAAAGCAGCTTTGAGTTATAAAAGCATTCTCTAATCTCTTTGTTGGACTTGTCCGTTGGATTTTTAATCTTGGTTTGTTGGTTTTTCAGTCTTTTAAAGCCATGGAAGACAACAATTAGTTGATTTTCTCTTTTCCGGAGGGAAATGTTGTCATTCCCCTGGCACTCAGCAAGCTCCGTATCTCAGAATTAAATGTTACCTCAGCAGCATTATCTCTTTCACTTCTCCTCTTTTGGAGGATTTAATGTCCAAGCTCCTCCATCTGACTTCCCAAATAACATCTCTGCTGCTGTTCTGCACAGCCTCTTGCTGGCTGAGGAGGATTTTGCACATGAGAATCTTCTAAATCAGAGAAATATTTACAGATCCATTACCTGGATGTCACAAAGCAGCTTTGAGTTATAAAACCATTCCCTACTCTGTTCGTTGGACTTGTCCATTGGATTTTTAATCTTGATTGTTGATTTTTGGGTCTTTTAAAGCCATGGAAGACTGCTATTAGTTGATTTTCTCTTTTCCAGAGGGAAATGTTGTCATTCCTCTTTCCTGGGGAGGGAAGTACAAAGTACACAGCAAAAATCAAGTAAAGCTACATGCAAAATAGAAGTGTTTGTAAAATAATCATTAAACATAGGAACAGTCTTCACATTTTGGTTTTCAATAATAATACAAGAATAAAAATAGCATGGAAGATGTTTCCTTCGTTTGAGTATCTCTAATATAAATTAATCTGAAAAAAAAATTATTTCTATTGTCATAGAAAATTTTGTTAAATTGAACAAGATACCCATAATTTGCTTAAATCATATGTGAAGATTGAAACTTTAAAACTTCAACAAGATGCTTTGTGTTTTATACCCAAAACCTGAGCAAATCTGGAAGTTCCCATCATTCAGAAATGCTTGTTAACAGTATAACTGTGGGATCTTGAGAGTCATGGGATGTTAACCTCTGGAAGGGGTGGAGTTTACAGGCTTTACACTAAAGGTTTGTAAAGATTTTATTACCTTGCAGCAGAAAGAGGAGCAGGATAAAGCAGAATTGCTCAGTGCCCTGCAGTGGCTGATAGGTGCAGCCACAATTCCCTGGTTTTCTCTTCAGGGTGATCTTGGCATTTGTGTTTCCTCTGTTCTCTGTGTGTGATTTGGACAGACACAGAGATAAAAACAACTGGCAGGGGAAAAACATGAAACCCAATCCCTTCCATTCAATAATGCTTAACAAGTTACTTGCTAATTATTACATTTTATTTTGTTTCTTCTAAAACATAACAAAAATCTAAACCATCACACTTGTAGGCTAGAGATACTTTTACCACAAAACCACTTTGGCATTTTTTGGTCGACTTTGCTGAAATGATTTGGCTGTGCTGACTGGGAAATGAGATTTCTGATAAGGAATTACTACAAGCTCTTAGATTTTGGAGCTTGTGAGTGGCAAGCCAGACCTCTGGACTCACCTGCTTATCTGAGTTAGTCTGAGCTGTGAGATATCTGCACCCAGGGAAGTTCCTGCGCTCTCTGGGTTGTAATGATGCAGGAGTGTCACAGAATTACTCATGTTCCACATCATGGACTTCTCCAGAACGTCCCAGCCGTGGGCTGGGTGAAGTGAAACCCAGCTCAGCTCTGAATTGCTGCTCAGCCCACAGGGGTGTGAAACTGGAGCTTTTTAACTCGAAAAGACAAAAGTGCTGAGGTCTCCAGGTTGTGAGGATGTTTCTCAGAGGTTTGATGGAGAGTGCAGCAAAACTGTTCATTCTCCAGTGGGATCAGGGGCAGGTGATGGAGTTCACCTCTCCTCAGAGAGTGGCCCCAGCTTGTCCTTGCCTTTGAGCAGGTGCTGAACCTCTGCAGGAGGGGCAGGGAGGGCAGGGAGGTGTCTGTGCAGGGGCAGCTGTGCCTGTGGGTCCTTTTGATGTTTTGGCTTTCCTTGTCCACACAGCAACCTGGGAATTCCTGGGAGGAACCTCCAGCCATCCTTCACCCTTGAGGCAGAGCGCCAGCACAGAGCAATAACCCTCAGTGTCTCTTGTCTAAAGGGCTATAAAACAATTTAAAATGTCTCTTGGTTTCTGTATTTTTTAAAGATGAGTCTGGCCATTGCAAGAAATGGGTTCCTAAGAAGGAGTCTGTCCTGGTTTATTGTTTCATTGGGAAATCTGGTTTGGGAAAACATTTCCCAGTGCTCATGGCCAGGGATTTCACTTTGTGCTCACAGAAAATGTCATCAAATCAGAGAATCTCCTGAGCTGAAGGGACCCCAAGGACCATCCAGTGAGAAAATGTCATCAAATCAAGAATCCCCTGAGCTGAAGGGACCCCCAAGGACCATCCAGTGAGAAAATGTCATCAAATCAGAGAATCCCCTGAGCTGAAGGGACCCCAAGGACCATCCAGTGCAGCTCCTGGTCACCCCAACAGTCCCACCCCGGGCATCCCTGGGGGCTCCTGGAGCTCTGGCAGCCTTGGGAATGTCACCATTCCCTGGGCAGAGCTCGTGGTTTGAGCCCTGCACTTGAAACTTGGCCGTTTGGGAGATAACACCCAACACCAAGGTACCCTGACAAGCTGCCATGGATTGCCCCAGGGATTGTGACAATTTTACATCCTGTTGTTTCCCTCCTTTTCTGAAGGATAACATCCCTGATATCCCATCCAGTGGGACTGGGGGTGGCTGGGGTGCAGCAGCCCCTGTTTGTTTTCCCACTGCAGTGAGAATCTCTCTGCTCAAATTTAAGAATTTAGAAGATCAAGGTCAAGGCAGAACAACTTCAGGGTTGTGCTGGGAGTCCCAAAAGTGGGAGGAATGCTGGGGGCATTCCTGAGGGAGGGCAAAGTGCCGCTGTTTCTGGGCACTGGCATTCAGCAGAGCTGATGGGAGGCAGGCACAGCTTCATTACCTGTCAAGAACAGCTGAGCTCCAAACTCTGGAGCGCCCCTGTTCCAATGTCTTTATTTTGCAACAGCACTTCTGGCCCTGTGACGGAGTGGTTTTGATTCAAAGCAGATCAAATCAAAGTTTCTGTTATCTGGAGGTTAAAGGCCACTCACTTGATTGGGTTTAAAGTCCAAATTAAACAGCCAAAGTGACCAAGCTATTTTAGTTCTGAAACATCTCTGCTATTTTTAGGGTAGAATGTTCTTTTTATAAATAGTGGAAAATTAAACACAGACACTGGTTATAAAATAGCCTTTGCACTTGCTGTAACTTCCAGACTTTTTCATTGTTGAAGTCTGTCTAAATCAAGGATTGTGGTTTATTTGCTGTAACTTACAAACTTTTTCATGGTTGAAATATATCTAAATCTAAGATTTTGGTTCACTTGTTGTAACTTAGAAACTTTTTCGTAGTTGAAATCTGTCTAAACAAGGATTTTGGTTCACTTGCTGTAATTTACACACTTTTTCATAGTTGAAGTATATCTAAATCAAGGATTTTGGTTCACTTGCTGTAACTCACAAACTTTTTCAGAGTTGAAATATATCTAAATCAAGGATTTTGGTTCAGCTATTTGTCAAAAGAGGACTTGGAGAAACATTTCATATCTCAAACTAAATTCACTCAACTTGCAGAAGATTTTTGCAGACAGAAGTATGTTATTTGTTTTCTGCTTTTAAGGTTTGCATGAATATATATGGAATTTGAAAAGTCATAATTTACATTTCCTTGATCCTTTTGGGATTAAACTTTTGGCAAACTCGAAGGAGCACGGTTTTCAAATATTTCTGGTTTTTTGGAGGAAAACCACCACTATTTAATACCAGCCACTTTGGGGCTTTTTCTTAATATAAAAACTCTTGAGATTTTCAGGCACTTGGGAAGAATGGTTCTTAGAGTTTGCAAAAATGAGAATTATTTGTGGAAGACTTCTAATTTTATTGATATGCATGCTATGGAGAGATGCAGTTAAAGTTTTAATGTTGAGCCTGTGAACATGGGACACTTGGAGCTCAGCTTGGGGCCGAACAGACTGGAGATAAACATCCTAAAATGTCATTTTCTTGTTGGTGTTTGCAGGGATTACAATGGTTGACACAGAAATGCCGTTTTGGCCCCTGAATTTTGGAATCAGCCCCGTGGATCTGTCAGCCATGGATGATCACACACATTCCTTTGACATCAAGCCCTTCACCACCGTTGACTTCTCCAGCATTTCCTCCCCTCACTATGAAGATCTCCCCCTTGCCAGAGCTGACCAGTCAGGCCTGGATTACAAATATGATATCAAGCTCCAGGATTGCCAAAGTAAGCTCTGCCTTTTTCTGAAGCGTTTCCCTCGTGTCTGTGTGTCCGGTTTTCGGCTGTTTGGAGGGCCTGGAAAGGCCCGGAGTGGCCTTGGGGCAGCCGCGTATCGAAGGACGAGAAGAGGCTTCAGTTCTTCTTTCGGTCTTTATGTTTATTAATTGTTTATCTAAAAGATTTTCTCTGGGCCCGACAGAGCTCTGCTCAGCAGCCAGCCATGAGCACACTGTGCTGCCCTCCAGACAGCCACCTATCTTTATACCCATTGTTACGTGTACAATATTTATCATTTTTCCCCAATACCTTTCACCCTTATTGCCGGGTGCACTTTCAGTAATGACCAATCCCAAAGTGCCACCATCACCAAAGAAGATGGAGGAGAAGAAGAAGAAGAAGAAGGACAGGACACGCCCCAATTCCTCCATCTTACTTCTCTAAACCCCCCTGTACAGAAATCCTAAACCCTGTGTTTCACTCTCTAATTAACCAATCCCTTCACCATTCACCCCGGTGAAACCCTCCTGTCCTCATACAGGTGTCGTCTCCTGTGTAGGATCAAAGTCCAGCCACCAGACACTTCTGGAACATTCCAGGACTCCCGAGCCCCCCAAGGGTGCTCTCGGTGACTCAGCATCTCAGGACTCAGATCCTGAGATCCCACATCCGTGTTCCCTTCATTCCCTGGAACGCGCGCTAGCAGCAAAGGGATTTGGGATTCAGATCTCCTGTGTCCGCAGAGATGTTCTTGAGGGCAGAGAGAAAAGGGAAAATGCTCATAGCAGACCTTCACCCTGCCAGAGCAGCAGCTGGAGCTTGGGAGAGGTACCATAAATATCCAAAATTATTGTAGACACATTTTAGTAGAACATGGACCCCTCTGTTGTCTCCTGCTCCTGCACCTCGTGTGCAGCTTTTTCTTTGAACTCAGTGCACACAGTGCAGAATAAAGTCCCTGAATGTTGAGCATAATCTGAATTATTAATATGTGCAGCTTTTCAATTCCAAACAGCCTCAGAAAGGGCTGGAGTAGAAATGTTGGCTGCATCTGAGGCACAGCATTGTTCCAGCTCCATCACAGGATGGTTTACCTGCTGTGAAACATGCTGCTCTTCCACAATTTACACCGAAAAATTACACTCAGTCCTCCTTTTAAGAAAGGAAGAGACCTATTCCTAAATAAATTGTCACTGCATTCCTGCTCTGAGTGGGAATGTGAGGTTTTTATTGAGGATCCACTTCTGCTTAGATCTGACCTCACTTTTATTTGTAGTCACCAGTACAAGAACTCTTTCAGGGAATTCTTGCTGGGGGAATTGTGGTGTTTAATTTGGTTGGTACAGTGAAGCAGGAGCTGTGTGTCTCTGCACTACTACTGTAATAAATAAATGGACATTTTTCCTCCAGACATTTCTTTTTCTTTTGTTTAATTAGAATTATTCATAACACTTTAATGCCAAGTACTTTAAAGAGTGCAGCAGAGTTTAGACAGCATAAATCCTCCTCATCTTTACTTAGATAATTTCTTCTTAGTTTATATAGGAATAAATCTTTCCAGTTTGTTAAGTATAGCCAATCTGGAAAAATAAAAATATTCACCTTCCTTAAAGTTGAATAATTCTTCCTAATACTCTTCTTTAATAATCTTCTTTCTTAATACTCTTCTAATTCTTCTTTAATACTCTGTTACATCCCCCTGATGTAATGTAACTTTCACATTTCACAGCCCTCTTCTATGACCACTGATGATTGATTTAAAGACATCCTATTTACTTGTTTGAGACCATTCAATATTAGAAATTGCTCTCTTAATTAGAAACTTTCAGAAGAGAAAATTTATCTCAAAACTGCACCCAAAGTTGAAGAGTTTTCCCCAGGAGAGAGCTAAATTTCTGGAAATGTCTGAAATTAATATATATATATATATATATATATATATATATATATATATATATATATATATATATGAATGATATATTATTGGATATTTATTGAATAATATAATAATATAGTATATGGTCTATAGTATATATACTATATACCCTATACTATATACTATATACTAAATAATATTATATAATATTATATAATATTTTATAATATTATTATATACAATAATATATTATTATTGAAAAATATATTGTTGAATATACAGCTCTATTAGACACCTGAATATGTTTTAAACTAGATTAGACATTCCAGCCCATCTCCCTGTAGGAGTTTTCAACACCTTGAAGGAATAAACCAGGTGGAGACCGAGTAAAGCCTGAGTTCTCCGTACATTAATTTTTAGTATCCATCTTGAAACCCCTGCACACTCCAGAGCTGAAAGCTGGGTCTGTAGCACCCTTTGTCCAGCAGAACCTGCCCCTTCCAGCTTTTGCAGCCACTGCAATGCAGCTCCAGCTCCCAGCCCAGCATCCCTGGGATGTTTTGGGCTTATTCCTCACTACTTCTGGTGCCTCAGGTTTTGGCTTTTGTATTTTTCCCATTCTGTGCTGCTTTAGTGTGTGGGTCTGGGTTCATATGAGGGCATGGAGAGCTCTGTGCACAGAGCAGGGAGACAAAACAATTCCTGCTCCAGCTGGGCACCAAGGACAAATGACCCAAATCTCAGCCCAGGAGCACAAACCCCGTGGGCTGGAGAGAGAAAAACAAGCAGGGTGGGACTGCCTGGGCTAAAGCTGGGATGGGACAATGAACTGCAAGGTGCAAATGGAGCAGAACTGATCCCAGGGACAGACCCCATGACTGGTTGTGCATTTTGAGACCATTTTGGGCCCATTTTGGTTCATCTTGGGTGCAGCCCTGGCTGGGCTCTTGTGCTGCCCAAGGTGCATCCATGGAGGAGATCCTTTTAATAAATCCCCTTTATTCTTTAGCTCTGCCCATCCTCTGCTCTAGCTCAGCCTTCCCAAGGCATCCCTTGCTCCATGAACGCAGCTGGAATTGACCCCTCCCCTCTCCCCTGTGCCCAGGTGCCATCAAGCTGGAGCCTCCATCCCCGCCCTATTTCCCGGAGAAGGTGCAGCTGTACAGCAAAGCTCACGAGGAGGCGTCCAACTCGCTGATGGCCATCGAGTGCCGCGTGTGCGGCGACAAAGCCTCCGGCTTCCACTACGGCGTGCACGCCTGCGAGGGCTGCAAGGTGAGCCCCAAAAAAAAACCCCTCGGGCTGACATCTGACGCTGCGTTCATCTCAGTAATCACTTGGGAAAATCACACCTTGGTGCTTTTTAAAAAAAAAAAAAAAAAAGTTTTAGGTCTTTGCGTCAGTTTTCCTGCGTGTAACTTATGGGTTAATCAGCAGGAGTTTCTTTACACCTTGTTTTTTTAAAAATCTTGCTTTTTAAAATCTTGCTTTTTCAAAATCTTGTTTTTTTAAAACCCTGCTTGTTTTTTAAAAGCTTGGTTTTTTCTTGTTGATTGTATTGATCTATTCAAATTTTTCGTGCGTTTTCCCCTCTTCTTTCAATCATGCAAGTACATTTCATTCCCTTCCTTGGGTGTCATGTGCAAAAAATCTGAATTCTTAGAACGCACCAAACTCTTGCCCAACTCCAAAGCTCTAAACAACTAAAATTCAGGCTCTGATATTCTGATTAATTCAAGTTTTTTACCCATTTTACACATTTTGGGTGACTACAGAATGGTATTGAGGAATGTGCTTGCTGCTTTAAAACCCCACTGATTTTTTATGTCAGTGATATTTAGTGTTTATAGTATGTAAAGGACAATGGTAATAATTGCAGTCCTCAAGAATGAAGGAAGAAATGTCAGAGAATTAAATTATAATATTTCATTGAATTCAAAGAAAAACATTAGAGTTTAATGTGAAAACTCCATTTTCAGTATCTTGAGGAAAATAACAAAAAGGAAACAACCCATTCAGAGCTTAAATAAAATTCTTAGCAGTGAATTAGGAGCACACATAAAGCAATAAGTACAAAGTACATTACTTAAATTACAGTTAATTATATAAATAAAAGTTGGCATCATCTTTGTACTGTTATTATTCCCTGTGAGGAAAAAATAATTTTTACAAGGAAAAAAAGGGAGATAACTGTGGATAAACTTTATTAATTAATTATGACTGATCCAAAAAAACAGCTTTAAACTGTAGAAAGAGAAATAAGAACCATTTTCATTTACCAGAAATTGAACTGCTGTTGGCAGAATTTTTGGTTTGTTGTTGTTTTTAATGAATTTTCTACACTGGTTGTGAACTTTATATTTTGAAAATGTCCCATTTGGTTTGTAATAATTTTCCCACAAGCAGTGGGACAAACAGAGCTTTGCTTCCTTTGGAGTTGTGCCCTTAAATGCCATCCCTAATGTTCTTTAAACCCCACTGATTCCTTAAAGCTTCTCGGGCTTTTTGGGAATTTTATCCCTCCATTGAATGGGGTTGGAAACACAAAAGAGGATCAATAGGAGCAGAGAGGATGGTGACAGGAGCTGTGCTTCCTTTGGAAACCCATCTCTCAGGTGTCCTGGGTGGGTGGAGCAGGGCCAGGATGCACTGGAGGCTCCCTGGTTCCACCCTTTTCCCTCTTTCCTGGTCCCATCCTTTTCCCTGTTTCCTGATTCCATCCTTTTCCCTGTTTCCTGATTCCATCCTTTTCCCTGTTTTCTGGTCCCATCCTTTTCCCTGTTTCCTGGTTCCCTAATTTTCCCTGTTTTCTGGTCCCATCCTTTTCCATGTTTCCTGGTTCCCTAATTTTCCCTGTTTCCCTGATTCCATCCTTTTCCATGTTTCTCTGGTTCCATTCTTTTCTCCATTTACTGGTCCCATCCCTTTCCCTATTTCCTGGTTCCATCCCTTTCCCTGGTTCCTGGTCCCGTCCTTTTCCACGTTTCCTGTTCCATCCCTTTCCCCTGGTTCCTTTTCCATCCCTTTCCCTGTTTCCTGATTCCATCCTTTTCCCTGTTTTCTGGTTCCCTAATTTTCCCTGTTTCCTGTTCCATCCTTTTCCTGTTTTCCTGATTCCATCCTTTCCCCTGTTTTCTGGTCCCATCCTTTTCCATGTTTCTCTGGTTCCATTCTTTTCTCCATTTACTGGTCCCATCCCTTTCCCTATTTCCTGGTTCCATCCCTTTCCCTGGTTCCTGGTCCCATCCTTTTCCATGTTTCCTGTTCCATCCCTTTCCCCTGGTTCCTGTTCCATCCTTTTTCCTGTTTCCTGGTTCCCTAATTTTCCCTGTTTCCTGGTCCCATCCCTTTCCCTGTTTCCCAGTCCCATCCTTTTTTCTTGCTTCCCTGTTCCCATCCTTTTCCCTGTTTCCTGTTCCATCCTTTTTCCTGTTTCCTGGTTCCCTAATTTTCCCTGTTTCCTGGTCCCATCCCTTTCCCTGTTTCCCAGTCCCATCCTTTTTTCTTGCTTCCCTGTTCCCATCCTTTTCCCTGTTTCCTGATTCCATCCTTTTCTCTGTTTTCTGATTCCATCCTTTTCCCTGTTCCCATCCTATCCTTTTTCCTGTTTCCCTGGTTCCATAATTTTCCCCGTTCCCTGTTCCATCCTTTCCCTGTTCCCTGTCCCTGCAGGGTTTTTTCTCTGTTCCCTGTTCCATCCTGTCCCTGTTCCCTGTCCCTGTTCCCTGTTCCATCCTTTCCCTGTTCCCTGTCCCATCCTGTCCCTGTTCCCTGTTCCATCCTGTCCCTGTTTCCTGTCCCTGTTCCCTGTTCCATCCTGTCCCTGTTCCCTGTTCCATCCTTTCCCTGTTCCCTGTCCCATCCTGTCCCTGTTCCCTGTTCCATCCTGTCCCTGTTTCCTGTCCCTGTTCCCTGTTCCATCCTGTCCCTGTTCCCTGTTCCCTGTTCCATCCTGTCCCTGTTTTCTGTCCCTGTTCCCTGTTCCATCCTTTCCCTGTTCCCTGTTCCATCCTGTCCCTGTTCCCTGTCCCTGTTCCCTGTTCCCTGTTCCCTGTTCCATCCTGTCCCTGTTCCCTGTCCCTGTTCCCTGTTCCCTGTTCCCTGTTCCATCCTTTCCCTGTTCCCTGTTCCCTGTCCCTGTTCCCTGTCCCTGTTCCCTGTTCCCTGTCCCATCCTGTCCCTGTTTCCTGTCCCCGCAGGGATTTTTCCGCAGGACCATCCGGTTGAAGCTGATTTACGACAGGTGTGACCTGAACTGCCGCATCCACAAGAAGAGCAGGAACAAATGTCAGTACTGCAGGTTCCAGAAGTGCCTGGCTGTGGGAATGTCACACAATGGTGAGTGGTGGGGACTCTGGAAAAGAGCATGGAGCTCCTGAAAGTGCTGCTGGAATGCCCACACCTTCAGCTTAGAGAGAGATTGCCCTGATTTGGGAGCCTCTCCATGATTTAAAATTGCTTTCACATCAAAATCAGATTGGTGGAGATTTGCTTTTCTTGCTTTAATACATCATGTAACATGAGCTGGTTTTACTCTCCACCACTCCTGCTCATTGGAAGTTCCTCCTGAATATATCCCTTGTGTAATTGCTATTTTTCACTTCACTCTGTCATCTTCTGACCAGACCTTTTTTCCTGCTGGAGCTCAAGATGCCTTTCCTGGAAGCCAAAGACTTTATTAGGAAATATGGATCAGAGAATCTGAAGCCTTGTGAATAACAGCAACTCGATCCTGATTTCAAATTTCTTTCACATCAAAATCAGATAGATGGAGATTTGCTTTTCTTGCTTTAATACATAGTGTAACATGAGATGGTTTTACTCTCCACCACTCTTGCTCATTGGAAGTTCCTCCTGAATATATCCCTTGTGTAATTGCTATTTTTCACCCTTTTTCCTGCTGGAGCTCAAGATGCCTTTCCTGGAAGCCAAAGACTTTATTAGGAAATGTGGATTAGAGAATCTGAAGCCTTATGAATAACAGCAACTCGATCCTGATTTAAAATTTCTTTCACATCAAAATCAGATAGATGGAGATTTGCTTTTCTTGTTTCAATACATAGTGTAACATGAGCTGGTTTTACTCTCCACCACTCCTGCTCATTGGTAGCTCCTCCTTGTGTAATTGCTATTTTTCACCCTTTTTCCTGCTGGAGCTCAAGATGCCTTTCCTGGAAGCCAAAGACTTTATTAGGAAATATGGATCAGAGAATCTGAAGCCTTGTGAATAACAGCAACTCGAATTTGCTGCACAGGTCACTTACCAAGGGCTGTTGGCATCACTGAGTTAGCACTTCTCATACTGAAACCCAACAAATTGAAATGAAAATATTCATTTTCATGAATTGTACAGTTTTAAAAATTCCCATCCTCCTCCTTCCTAGGGCACCTCCATCTGTGGTCGCCTCCTTTACCATAAGTAATGGCAGGAAGAATATCACAATCCTGCTCTAGGAGAAAATCCCTCTAAACTTTGAAATTACCAGAGCAATTCATGTGGAAATACTTATGAATGTTTGGGCAGAAGGACATAATGAAGATTCTTTGTTGCCTTGCTTTGGCAAAGCTGAGTAAAAACAGGAATTAAATGTCATAACATAGAGACTTATGTAATTCTAAGGGTAAAGAATTGCAAACATGACTGGGAAAATAATTTCTCTGTGGTTTTTTTAGAACTTTCATTATTTTCAGTATAAAAAATGAGTGTGCTGTCCCCAAGAGGGAAGCTGGATTGTGGTTTGCAAAGTTTAATACATGCACTGAATGTAAATTGGTCTGGGAAATGTTTTGCTAATAGAAAATATGGTTTTCAAATTCCTGGGATGCAACAGTAACACTTAAAAATAAATCTAATTTTGAAATGCTACTGTGGGTATTTTTATAGTAATTTTTATAGTAATTTAAGAGGGTTTTTTATTATTATTTTCAAGGTGCATGCCAAATTCTCCCCTGGCCTGGCAGCACAGCTCCCAGTGGCGTCCATGGGATCCATGGGAAGCTCCCTCAGCAAGGGATGGCCCAGACCATTCTCCCTGCCCTATAACATCTAGAACAGCTTTAAAATTCACATTTCACCTGAATTTTCTCTCTTTAGCCACTGCCCAGGCAGAAGCTGTGGCAACAAAAGGTTCTAGGATTTGGGGAGGCAGGAAAAGAGCAAAACCATTTGCCCCAGGGCTCCAAGGAACATTTTCTTTTGCTCCAACCAGGAGTTCTCCCAACAAGAACTGTGTTTTGATTCAAACATTGCTTTCCACACTTGCCCTTTTTTATTCTGCCCTCTCTGGTTACAAAACACCCTCATTCCTTCATCATTTATAAATTAATTAATCAAAAAAAAGCTGAATTTCACTTTTGAGGACCCAGAAGCTTAAAGAAACTCAGCAATGGATGTGTTCCTACCCATAGCTAACCTTTAATATCTTAAATATTCTTTTAATATCTTAAATATTCTTTACATTTCATGTAGATTGGAAGTAGAACCAGGGTGTTTCACCAATAACACTGAGACATTTTAATGTTGCATCTCCAGATTCCACTTCGGCCACTTGTGTAGGGAAATTATCAGAATTTTGAATGCTTTGAGGCAGAATGTGGGTTATTTGTGCCTCAGGGTTCCAGCCTTGTGTGGATGTATTATTGCAAAAGGATCAGGACAGAAGGGGGACTGCAAGGGGACACTCAGCAGCTACAGCCACATTTTTTCATGTAGAAATGCTCCCTAGCACTTGGCTAAAGGTTAAAAAAGACAGTGGTGTTCTCATTGCTGGAATATTGTTTTCCTTTCCTTCTCTAGCCACAGTGCAGCTCTGGCCTTAACCCTGAGTGGTGCAGACTGGGTTCTCAAGTGCCACTGAGCAGCAGCTTGGTTCTTTTTGTGTTGAAACGTCATTTATTTTGTTCTATTCTGCTGAAAGTGCTGCTGGTGTTAGCTCAGCTACTGGAATGGGAAAAAAGCACACATGGCAATGCCTTTGTCATTGGGATTGCTCAATCTGGGCACATCTCCACCACCAAAATCAGACAGGCACCCAGCCTGGCTTTACCTTGTGTTTTCTAATGTAACAAACTGCGTTTATGGCCTTTTGGGAGTCTCCTTTATGCCCAGAATTAATCCAGACAATCAGAAGAGCAGTGCCCTACAGAAGAGTCTATAAAAATCATCTTTTTTACATTTAACTTCTCCAAGAGGCAAAACTGGGGTGAGGATGAATATTGTAGTCCTTCACAGAAAGGACAGAATGCAGCACGGGGGACTGACTGTGTTCACTGTTGGCTTTGTGCTCCTGACATTTGGGGAACGCTGGGATTCAAGGAAAAGGAGGAACTGCCCAAGGAAAGAGAGAAATCCATGCTCCAGCTGCAGGCTCCTGCCCAGACCTGCAGAGTCTGGGATGGCTGGGAGAGCAGCTGGGAGAGAATCCTCTCAGCCAGATTTCCAGAGCTCTCCAGGCTTTTCCCAGCCCTCCTGATCCCTCTGCAGGCTCTCCTATCCCAGCCTGACCTCTGGCAGTGGCATCATCATCAGCTCCTCCTCCTCCTCCCATCCAAAATCCTCCTTTCCCAATTCCTCCCATCAACCTCTCACTGCCTGAGCTCTCCCTGGTTTTGTCTCTGCCCCTTGAAAATGACAGGGACAAGGATTTTTATAAAAAGAAACTGCTAGGCTGGTCCCACAAAATTGATTTTGCCCCAAGTTTTGCCGGCAATGCTCACAAACATTGAACAGAATCTGCTGCATCTGATATCTCACCAATAAAATATATTCCAAATACATTTAGAATAATTTATTCTATGGAAAAATAAATCCTACGCCTATGAAATTGTAAGATAGGATTTCTTGATTCACAAATCTCCATGTTATTAGCAAATCATTGCATTTAAAACATACTTTATAATGAAATGTTGTATTAAAAATGCGTTTGAGTCTTGATCACCTTTTCTTTTGATGGAATGGCCAGTGGGATTCCAGATTCTGAATCTGCTTTTGCAAATCTCAGCTCTCAGGAGCAGACCCACAACAGAAACATTTCCTGGTGGTGCTCAGCATCATTTAATATCAAGGACACCCAGGTAATTCTGAAATATCCAGCAGGTCTCACTCCCAGGTTGCTGAAAGTGTTCTGTCATAAAAATAAACAACTTTGTTTCTACAGCCATGAAATAAGACAGCTGATCAATAAATATAATATAGGAAAAACTGAGAGGGGGGATGTGTTCTGGCATAATTATTTATTCTTGGAAAAAAAATGTTCTGTTTGCCCATCAACACATTGCAGCAAACTCGTAGAAAAGTGGCTGCTTGTTTCCAAAATAAACATCCCCACTAAAATCATCTCTATATGATCTTAGCAGCACTTTTCCTTTATCCAAGGAACACACTAATCACTGGAAAAATATTCATCATATTTCTATTTCCCCCTAGGGCCAAAATGCAAACCTTGATTTCTTCCTTCCGTTTCTTGTTTAGATGCTCTTTTGTTCTGTTTTGTTTCCATAAAACAAAATAAATTCTGTTTACTGAAATATCATGTGATAAATCAGTCTTGATTTTGATGGCTCATTTGAAACATTCAGTCCCCACATGGGTAAATAATCTTGGCTAGGAAGTACATGATGGAAAAGTAGGAGGTGCAGAGATCTGAGCAATTTTGAGCTCATCTGATGAGGTAGAACCATTCCCTGGTTTTTCAATACTGCAGATACAACAACTCAGCCTTTTCCAGCTTTTTATTCCCTGTACAGCCTCCTTCCCCATTCCTTCATTCTGATGTTAACAATTTATAGCCCTTCAATTCTGCTCAGCTGTTTAGGAATTCCTTCCTGCAAGGCATGTGAGGGTTTTGTTTCTAAACAAATGAAGAACCTCAGATCCGTGTGGTGATTTGCCCAGAAAAATACAAAGCTCAGTGGTGGTTCCCACCCCGAGCCAACAGAACTTTCATATCTTAAATATTCTTTGCATTTTATGTAGATTGGAGGTAGAACCAGGGGGTTTGCATTTCTAAGCAAGGTATGATAATGGGCACCGAGATGATTTGTTTGTTTACATTTCTTTAAAGCTCTCCAGCTGTTTTGCCTAAATGCAGAAAATTCTCTTTCCGTGCTTGCCTAACCCCGTTCAGCACAAACTTCAGCACCGAAAGGCGACAAAAACTCAGAAGTGCTTCTTGAGGGGCAATGCAGGTGCAAAGGTGGCAGGAGAGCCCCTCGGGTGCAGGGTTTTTGGTAACCCTTGTGTTGCTCTCAGCCATCAGGTTCGGGCGGATGCCGCAGGCCGAGAAGGAGAAGCTGCTGGCGGAGATCTCCAGCGACATCGAGCAGCTGAACCCCGAGTCGGCCGACCTGCGCGCGCTGGCCAAGCACCTCTACGACTCCTACATCAAGTCCTTCCCTCTGACCAAAGCCAAGGCGAGGGCCATCCTGACAGGAAAGACGACAGACAAATCAGTCAGTTCCCTCTTCTTTCTGCTTCTTCCTTTTTTCCGAGTAAATGATTCGCCGAGCTGACAGCGCAGCTCTTAAAAAAAGCCAAAACGCAAAAACACCGAAACTAAAAAAAAAAACCACCACCAAAAAACCCCGCTTTGCTGTTGGCAGTTACACACTTCAAGCTGTCTCTGAAACACAGGAAATGTTTTTAGATAGGATAAGTAAACATTGTTTGAAAAAACTCCAAGTTCACCTAATAAAATACTTGAAACCAGGACAAGAATTTGAAGGTCACCTTAACCTTTTTGTATTCCCTGATCCTCTCTTCCCGTTTTCCCTCTCCTTGCCCAGAGGTTATCTCCCACACTATCTGTTTAAGGTGGCTCTCCAGCTGTCAGGAATTGCTGCTCCCTGAGGAATATCCCTTTTCCTAAGTGCCAAATGATTCCAGCCCCAGCACGTTCTTATGTGATGCTCGTTCTTCTGAAGCTCTGATGAACTCCTGCTTTTCTCTGGGTTAGCTCAGGTCACATCAGTGCCCTGTGTTGGTGCACTTGGGATTTTAGGAGAATGGACAGGAAAATCTTGGAAAAGCAAGGAATAGGGATAAGTGGATTTGTGGGTTGCCTTAGAAACTTCATTTGGCATCCATAATAATCTTCTGTATCAGTGAGAGGAGCATAAATAATATCTGATCATGTTGGTAACAGTATTTTAATACCTAAAGAACAAAATAGTTTTCCACAACTCATAACTCTTAGCGTGATGCATTTTCTAGAATCATTGGCAGAAATTTTATTGTCAGGATTACAGCAGAGAGTGTATTTTATTTTCCTTAATAATTTCAAAGACATCACAGAACTCAGAGATACTTCAGGCCCCAAAAAGGCTTCCTTTCCTTAAAGGCAATTAAAATAACAATTTTAATGTTGTCCAGAAATTGGTTGACCTCTCACATAAAAGATGTGATGGGCACTAACAATGTAACTTTTCAGCATAAAGTGTGAATTAACTAAGTTTATTTATTCTGCAGAAACTGATGTGCAACCTGTTCATGCCTGAAAGTTCCACCACTGCAATTCTCACCCAGTAAATGTACAGTTGCATCAATTAATTCTCCTTTTTTTCTTGGGAGTTTTTAAACTTTGGCACATTAGAAACAGCAATAAGGCAGCAAACAGAATCCAGCTTTTCAGTGCTGCCAGCTTTCAAGTCTTTCTTGAAGATACCACTGAAAGAGTGACACTCGGGATTTAATGGTTACAACTTTCATGTTTTTATCAATGGATTTGGTGCTCTGGAGCATCAAACTGTTTACTATGGGCATAGTTTAAATTCATGTTATTTTTTAGTTGCTGTATGATCTGAATTAATTTGAAATGTTTGGATATGCAAGTGAGTGTATCAAAACTAGAATGAGTTATTTATCATCTCCCAGGGTACACAGAGCTCATTTGACATAAGAGTCTACTCTCAAGTTCATCTTAATCCTTATATTAAAAAAATCTTTGACTATTTTGAGCTCTTTCTTGATTTTCATCTATCATGGATAGGCCAGTGGTGTAATATCCGCTTTCTAAAGCACGTGGGCATGGACTAATAATGGACTTTTCCTTGTACTTGGTGCTCCCAAAGAAAGAACAGGAAGAAATTGCCCACTAGAACCAAAATGTGCATTTTGAAAGCATCTGCTGCAGTTCTGTTACTCCACTATTCCACATGTGCAGATATGTATTTAATGGCTTTGCTGCTGCCAAAATGCCATTACCTGAACAATTGCTGCTCTCCTGGCTTTTCTCAGTGCACTGTGTTTGTTGTTTCAGTTTCACACTGAAATCCTCAGTGCAAGTGGGAAAATCATTTAATCCCTCCTGGAATGTCGTGGTGTGGAGCTGTAAACATAAAACCATGAGAATCAGCATCCCTATTACAATCTGCAATCATAAATGATCCACTATTTAAAAAATTATTTCTTTAGTCTGATTGTTGGAGTATGATCCCTTGTATTTTCATTAATTAATCAAGTATGTTAACAAACCTATTCCTATCAGTGAGATTTGTTCAGTGCAGCAATGAACTATTCAGTCATTAATCTTCTTGAGGAAAAGATTCTTCAAATGAATTTGAGAAATCCTCTCATAACCACTTCTTTAAACCCAGGAACTTCTTTTGCATATTCTAGAAGAGATTGTTTCCAGATCCTAATGCAAGTATTCTGGCACAACTTTTGCTAAGCTGCTTTCAAAATTGATTTGTTCCAGTTGAGTTTATTTCACAGTCAGCCTCATTTTTGTGTTCTGAATTGTGGTTTGTAGCATGGTATTTGTTTTTGCTTTCCCAAAGACGAGTTGAGTGGGTTTAAACATGTCCTAATGTTGTTATTTTTACATGAGTTAACAGCAAAAGGTCTCATTTATCAGTTAATCAATACCATAAAATTGATATTACTTGCAGTGTTTCCTAGGATAGAACATGAAAGGAACATGAAAGTAAATAAAGGAATCAAAATGAGAATTTTCTCTGTCTTTGTGGAAAAAAAAGAAGGTTCCTTTCCACTCATTAGATTCTCTTTTATAGAAGCTGGTATAATTCAGGTAAAAGTAGTATCATTTTAACCTTTTGTTCAACATTCCAAACTTTCAATTCTGGAATTATAGAAAATTCTATGAAGCAAAAAGCAAACAAACAAAGGAAAAGGCAAAACTCTGGGTACTTTAAAATAGTGCTCCTTCCCCCCCCTTTACTTGGCCTTTTTGTAAATCATTTTAACATCGTGAGGATATTTGTTTTCATAGGTTTAGGACAATTTAACTCTTTGGGGAGCCCTTGATGGGTTCCTCAGGACAATTTAACTATTTGGGCAACCCTTGATAGGTTTTTCAGGACAATTTACCTATTTGGGGAACCCTTTAGGTTTCTCAGAACAATTTAAACATTTGGGGAACCCTTTCAGTTTCTCAGGACAATTCAGCTATTTGAAGAGCCCTTGACAGGTTCCTCAGGACAATTTAACTATTTGGGAAACCTTTTAAGTTCCTCAGGACAATTTGGGGAACCCTTGATGGGTTCCTCAGGACAATTTACCTATTTGGGGAACCTTCTAGGTTCCTCAGGACAATTTGGGGAACCCTTGATGGGTTCCTCGGGACAATTTAACTATTTGGGGAACCCTTTAGGTTCCTCAGGACAATTTAACTATTTGGGCAGCCCTTGACATGTTCCTCAGGACAATTTAACACTTTGGGGAACATTTGATCCATTCCTCAGGACAATTTGGGGAACCCTTGACAGGTTCCTCAGGATAATTTAACTATTTGGGAACCCTTTATGTTCCTCAGGACAATTTACCTACTTGGACACCCTTGACAGGTTTTTCAGGACAATTTAACTCTTTGGGGAGCCCTTTAGGTTTTTCAGGACAACTGAACTCTTTGGGAACCCTTGATGGGCTCCTCAGAGATGTCTGGGGAGTTGCTGCTGAGTTCTCTTGGGGTTCCTCAGGAGCCCGGCGCTCTCGGGGAGGACATTTGTGAGTAACTGGACTTTCCCTTTGTTTCAGCCCTTCGTTATTTATGACATGAACTCTCTGATGATGGGGGAAGACCAGATCAAGTGCAAGCACGTGTCCCCGCTGCAGGAGGAGAACAAGGAGGTGGCCATCCGCATCTTCCAGCGCTGCCAGTTCCGCTCCGTGGAGGCCGTGCAGGAGATCACCGAGTTCGCCAAGAACATCCCGGGCTTCGTCAACCTCGACCTCAACGACCAAGTGACTCTGCTCAAATATGGGGTCCACGAGATCATCTACACCCTGCTGGCCTCGCTGATGAATAAAGATGGGGTTCTCATATCCGATGGACAGGGGTTCATGACGCGGGAGTTCCTGAAGAGCCTGAGGAAACCTTTTTGTGACTTTATGGAGCCCAAGTTTGAGTTTGCTGTGAAGTTCAATGCACTGGAATTAGATGACAGTGACCTGGCAATATTTATAGCTGTCATTATCCTAAGTGGAGGTAAGTTCTCTCTTATTTATGTGGGATTTCAGAGAATTTATATGGAATTGACACCTTTAACTCCTGCCCAAACAGCAAAGTGCTCAGCACTGCAGGCTGGGAGCGAGTGCATTTACACAGAGCTCTTTTTAGTCATTTTTAAATCTCTTTTTGTTGTTCACCTTTCATTCAATTCCAGACAGAAACTGAAAATGGAAATACCCTGATATTAGTGATGGAGCTGGAAATGCCTGCTGAGCCATCAGTTCATTTAGGCACAAAACAAAATCAGGGCTATCTTTTGGAAAACAGGAAGAGTGGAATTTTGCTGCCAGGAGCTAAAATTCTGTTTTTTAAACCCTTAATTAGATTGTGTGGCTTGATAATTGCCCACAAACAGCTTTGGCTCCAGAACAATTCCAAAGCATAGGTGGTGTTGGGTTTACAGAGTTATGGTGCTTTTCATGGTTCTTCCATTTGTGCAAGGTTTTGTTTGCCTTTAAAAGAAGGGGGAAATGCATTTTTCAGGAAAATTGTGGTCCCCTAAAAAAAGAAAACAGACTAAAAAAAGAAAACACACAAAGGCGTTGTGTGCTTGTTCAGCTTTCCTCAGCTGTATCTTCACACATCATGCTTTGAGCAAAGCATGAACCTGAAATCCCGGGTATCAGACTGCCCACATTCAACTGAAAAATCACTGAATTTCAGCTTTTCTGCAGCCAGCCAGTGTGTTCTGTGCTCCTGAGGTGATGTCACTGCTCTGGTTTGGGAATTAGTGCTGCCTACCAGGATTTATTTCACTCAGACACCTCCAGATTTATTCCAGGCACATTGAAGCTCTGCTCCTTGGGCCAACGCTCCCAAGGCAGCGATGTTGCACAAATAAAATCTTGCCCCACTGATTTGTGTGTATTTTGGCCCAAGGTGGAGCTGCACACATCCATGGCAGGAATGTGCTGAATGCTCTGGATTCGGCTCCTCCGCAGAGCAGCCGAGGATTTTGTTATTAAATTACATTTCTGCAATCAGACACAACCTCGTGCTATTGTTCTAAAAGCAGCCCTGCTGCTGGGAGGACACTCTGAGGTATATCTGCATTTAAATTCACCTCCAGCTCCTCCTGGCACTGGGTTTCATTCAGGAAAAATAAGGGATCACAGTAGAATTTGTCCCACTGATTCTGCTCCCAACAAGAATTCCTCCCAGGAATTTCCTTGTGCAAACCTTGGGCTCTGTGACCTCCCAGGGCTCTGCATTCACTCAGGAAGGAAAACACCTTGCTGAGGTATTTTTGGTTGGTTTTTATGAGGAGAGGAACAGGAGAAATGGCACAAGCCTCCCAGGGCACTGCTCAGAACATGCCAATATTTTGTGGGTTTGGTGTAATGAAATGTGACAGATGAGCAAAGGCCTCTCAAAATTCACTCCCCGCTGCAAAAAGGGAACTTGTGTTCAGCAGAGCCCTGTCCTCAGCAGGGCTTGGTTTCCACCAGAGGAAACAGGAATGATGTAACCAATGTCAGGTTTTAGATTGCGGGAGGACAGTGATTCACACACAATAATTAACTGGCTTGAACCAGATTTATCAGAACCAGATTTATCAGCATGACTCTTTTTTTTTACCAGAATAATTTGTAAACAGAGGCTTGTAAAGAACTAATGAATTCCAATCAAGTCACTGTAGCAAAACTCTGAAACAAATCTGTAGAGACATATAAATCCATGTAAATATAAATCAGTCCTTTCTAGGAAGATCCTTTAATTTCAACAAAGACCTCCCTATCTTTTTGCAGAACTTATTTTTTTTCCAAAAACCGTGACATGCTTGAAAAAAAAAGTTTTTGTTTTGAAAACAATGAAGCTTTGTTGCCAATTAAAGAAAGCTTTTATCATGGAATTTACAGCCAGATATGACATCTATTGAACTGGGTGTTAAAATATCTTGTGTGATATTAAACTAGGTCCAATTTCTCAGCTGTCTCAGAGATTTCTGTAAGAGCAACACCCTTGCAAAATTGGATTTGTGTAAGAACTGTTTGAATACAGCAGGGTGATTTCACTGAGAACAGGATTTCCAAAGCAGAGCACCCCGAGGACTTGATTGCTGCAGGAACCCTGCAATGCTTAAATCCCTTTACAAAATCCTGTGTACAAACATCTCCAACACAAAACCACTTTGTGAAACACAAAAAGCCCTAAATGTCAGTGAATCTGTGATTACCTGGTGAAATTTTGCTCATTCTGCTGGCTCCAGGGGGACTGGCTCTTGTGCAGCTCTAACAGAAGGGGAGAAAGGAAAGGGAAAGATAATTCCAGCTGGAACATCACACATGGAAAGCTTTTCCTTGGGAAGTGTTTGGAATTTGCCACAAATCCTATAAAACTCTTTAGCCTTTTGATAACCAAGCAGCTGCTTGTGCATGTTATCTCAAAAGGCAAAAGGCCCAAATCACAGCAATAAGGAGCTGACAAATTAATTGTAATAGCAACAGATGGGAAATACTCCCACAGTGGATTTTACCATTCCTCAGTGCAGCCTTTCTGTGCCTCAGTTATTCCAAATGTTTCTCTGAACTCATTTCTGCAGAGCTGCTCTTACTGTTGGTGCTGTAAAACAGAGTCAGTGGCAAACGAAGTCTTGTATTCTGAATTTAACAAAGTCTTGCATTCTGAATTTAACAAAGTCTTGCATCCTGAATTTAATGCTGATCAGACAGACAGACTGTGTGAGCATGGGATTTCACCTGGTCTGTACAAGAGAAATGCTTTTGGCCATCAGCAGCAGCAGCAAACCCTCCTTACAACATCCTTCCAGCTGTGGTGACTTTAAAGGACACACTTTGGTTAAATGAGAGATTTGGAAGGATTCTTTTAGGATATTTTATTCTTCTGTGCCACTGAGACTCACCCTCAGTCAGTAGTGAGTGCTCTGCTGCACATGGAAAAGAACTGAAGCATCTTTAAAAAATCCCATCCACCCGAGCTGAAACTGAACTGTGCCACAAGAAGGTTTAGGGAGAACGAGCTGGATGGCTCAGTTTGGGCAGGAAAGATAATCCTGCAAACCTTAATGGAATAATTCACATTTGTGACCTGGGCAAACTCACTCAAGCAGGCTGGTATCAAACAAAGAAAAAGCTCAAAAGGGAATTTTGCAGCGTGGATGGACTCGAATTTTTGTGTATTATCTTCTGCTGTGGTTGGATAGAGGAGGAATGTTTGGATACAGGAATTTTGGGATACAGAAATGTTTGGATACAGAAATTTTAGGATACAGGACTGCTTGGATACAGCAGTTTTGGGATACAGGAATTTTGGGATATAGGAATGTTTGGATACAGGAATATTTGGATCCAGCAGTGTTGGGATAGAGGAATGTTCGGATACAGCAGTGTTTGGACACAGGAATGTTTGGATACAGGAATTTTAGGATGCGGGAATGTTTGGATGCAGGAATATTTGGATACAGGAATGTTTGGATACAGGAATGTTTGGATACAGGAATTTTAGGATACAGGAATTTTAGGATGCGGGAATGTTTGGATGCAGGAATGTTGGGATACAGGAATATTTGGATACAGGAATGTTGGGATACAGGAATTTTAGGATACAGGAATGTTGGGATGCAGGAATATTTGGATCCCTGTAAAGACCCACACCCTGCCTGTCCATGTGCAGTCAAACTGGTATTTAAATGCAGAGATGTTTCTAAAGCCACTTTTTCTGTTTCCTGTGTGGTTTTTACATTAATTTTAAGCCACAAGTCCCTGCTCCTGGTGTATAAAACTATTCAATAATTTTGCTGCATTCTCAGCTCAGCAAAATTTGAATTTTTATCCCTGACTATTACCAAGAAGCAGTTCCCATTTCAGTGCCACACAAACCCTGCACTGTGGTTCAGGGCCTGCAGTGATGATCTGCAGCTCTTGCTCGGATTACAAAGCATTTCTTTGTTCTGACAAACTCCCGGTGACTCCAACTCATGTGACAGTCTCAGAAGACAAAACCTCAAAGTGCTGAGTCACATCTGCCTCAGCAAAAGAAAAAAGAAGGAGCACAATGTGTTCACTCAGCCAGATCTTTGAGATTTTAAAATGGGCATTTAAAAGCAAAATGCATTTATTCAAAGATAATAAAATGTAAAGACATGCAGGTGGCAACTTCATATGTGAGGACCTGGTAAAAAATATTGTAATTATTGTTAGGGACATGAAAAAGGCATCCTAATAAGTAAGAACAAACAAATAAATTACTTTCCCCTGAGACAGTGTAGAACATCAATTTGCACAAAGTGGTGCTGCTTGCTCTCAGAACTTTGGGGTTATTGGCCTTTCCCAGTCACTGTGAACATTTTTTAAAACAATTGAAGCAGCTGTATGACAATGAATGAAAACATAAAGAAACTGTGAGTAAATAAACATGATAAATAGCAGGAAACTGTGGTGCTCTTTTTCCTGCAAGGCACATCCCTCTGCAGCTCCTCCCCACAAAAAACTCATCTTTTGGTACAGAACCAAATTGGTCTGCAGCAGATCTATATTTAAGAGCATTTTAACAGCTTGAAATATACCATAATAGCTGGATGTTTAAGCTTTTGCCTCTTATTTCCTTTTTGTCCTGATTTAGATAAGTTTCTTGGAACAGAAGCAGCATTTCCCTCTGTGAGAGGTTTTTACTGAGAAAGTAAAGCAAACTGTCAACACCCAAAAAACACTGCCCATATCCTGAAGTTCTCATTCATGAAAAATCTCCCTTGCCTTCAATGGGAATTTTCCTTCCTCTTGAATTGCCTTATACAAAAATAACATCTGATGATCTCCTAGGCTTTTGTCAGAGTCATCTTTTCTGTCTCTGGTCCCACTGGGTCATTAAAAAATCATCAGATTGGGGTTTTTCATGGGGTTTTTTCAGGATTTTATCCACTGCAGTCTCAGGCACCCAAATTCAGGGGGCTCCTGATAAATCCCAGACCCAGAGGAGATTCCTCCTGGGCTCTGAAGCCCAGTATTTGAATTGGGATTGGCTCCTGAAAAGCTCACCCCCCAAAATGTTCCCAGCCCAAAGGAGCAGGGGCAGGGGGAGCTGGATCTCAGGGGAAAGCGAGGCCACGTCTTTGTGCTCTCTGATCCACTGAGTCTGTCAGAGCTCAGCTGCAGCACACCCGGGCAATTCAAAGCTATCACATCCCCAAATGGTTACCAGCTTTGCAAAGCTGAAATCTGGCAATTTTCAGAAAGACTTCAACTCAATTCTGCAGCCCATTCAGGTAATCGGAAAATAAATATCTAATACTTATCCAGAATTCTTTAGGTATCCTTAAAAAACTGCTCAAAAATTCCTAAAAAATGAACCTTTTTTATATTTACTCCAGCCTTTCTGAACTAGATTTTGTGTTGTTATCAGTTGGATGGGATAAATAAATTATGTCTGCAAGACGAGCACACTGACAAACAAATATCCAGGTTTACACTCAGAATCACTTTTATTCCTATCTTTGAAAAAACTCTGCTTAAAGCTCCCCTCCTGGAGAGCTGAGAATCCTTTCCTGATCAGTGACCTTCGCTTTCATGGCTCCCTCACTGGTTTTCCTGCCAGCTTTGCCTTTTAGTTTACACTGCAGTTTTTCCCCCATGAGGTAAAGCCGTGTATTTATAAAGAGCTTTGTTTGCTCCCTGCCTTTCTGCCAGCACAACTCGAGCTGAGTTAGGAGAACTCTGTGCTCAGAAAGGTTACCAAGATCACAGGAAATAACAGCTTATTTTGGATGTTTTTAATGGAGATCAGCCTCTCCTCCTTGCTGAAATGGAATTGTTGCCTCAGGGAAGTGATTTAAGGCTTGCAGTAGGCACTGCTTTTCATTGATCAAGCTATGAAAATAATGTCATAGCTACACAGCAAATTTTATTCAAATTATTGACTATTTTCACGATTTATTATGATATTTGGGATGTGTTACCCAGTGTTAAGTATTTTAGCAGTAACAAATTCATGGTGGTCATTGTCATATGTGAGATTTAAAGTGAAGTATCTTTCATTGCTTAGACATTCAACATTTCATTAACTTTCCGTACTGGAGAATCAAACAATCTGCAGGAGCTGAGTTTATGCTTTCCTTTTTTTTTTTTTTTTTAATTTTGATGAGTTCACATCCACCTTAGCAGGAAACGTTTGTAGTGGCAGCAGCCACATGCAAATCCATCAGTACATATTGATTTTCCAGAAGTGAATTACCTGATACAGATTGTTTATCCCCCAACAATCTCACTCTTCTTTTCCCACACTCACTCCCAGTTTGCTGTAGAAAATCCATTCATTTAACCCACTGCAGTAGATTAAACCTAGAGAAGTGTCAGTGGATAAACCTAATTCTAGAGTATAAAACTAGTGCTAAAACCTCTCTGAGCAATCCCAGTGAAATCTTACAAACTAGCTGATGGTCAGACAGTTCTTAGGAAATGCCATCTGTAAAGGTTTCATTTGCTGAGAAATGGGTAAGAAATTAATGCATGGGATTTATGCTATGATGCTGATAAACTCCCAACCCTTTTTTATCCCCAGACCAGCTAGGGGAAACGTTTCCAATTCTGAAATTGGAATCTAAATCTAAATCCTAAAACTCCTTTGAGCAGATCCCAGGGAAAGTACCCTTTGCAAGCAGATCCCTTACCAAGTACCTTTGTAAGCTAAGAACCACATAAGAAATTAATGCAGAAAGTCAATGTTTTGGTGCTGATAAACTCCCATCCTTTTGTTCCCCAGACCACTAGGGAAAATATTTCCAATTCTAACATTGGAATCTAAATCTAAATCCTAAAACTCCTTTGAGCAGATCCCAGGGAAACCTTACAAACTGCCTGATGGCCAGAGAGCTCCCAAGCAATGCCGTCTGAATTTGCTAAGGAATACATAAGAAATTAATGCATAAAATCAATATTACAGTGCTGATAAACTCCATAAACTCCCAACCTTTTTGTTCCCCAGAGCACCTAGGGGAAATATTTCCAATTTTAAATTAGAATCTTAATCGAAATCCTAAAACTCCTTTGAGCAGATCCCAGGAAAACCTTACAAACTGCCTGATGGCCAAGCATCTCCCAAGCAATGCCATCTGAGTTTGCTGATAAACACGTAAAAAATTAATGCAGAAAATCGATGATAAACTCCCAACACCTTTTTTCTCCAGACCATCTAGGGGAAATGTTTCTAAGACTAGTCCTTAAATTCCTTTGAGCAGATCCCAGTGAAACTTTACAAAGTACCTCCTGATGGCCAGACAGCTCCCAGAAAATGCCATCTGAATTTGCTGATAAACACGTAAAAAATTAATGCAGAAAATCAATGTTATGGTGCTGATAAACTCCCAAGACCTTTTTTGCCCAGACCACCTAGGGGAAATGTTTCCAAAACTAATCCTAAAACTCCTTTGAGCAGATCCCAGTGAAACTTTACAAACAAACTTGTCTGATGGCCAGAGAGCTCCCAGGCAATGCCATCTGAATTTGCTAAGAATCACATAAGAAATTAACGCAGAAAATCGACGTTATGGTGCTGATAAGCTCCCAACCCTTTTTTTTTGCCCAGACCGCCTAGAGGAAATGTTTCCAAAACTAATCCTAAAAACCTTTGAGCAGATCCCAGTGAAACTTAACAAAGTACCTCCTGATGGCCAGACAGCTCCCAGGCAATGCCATCTGAGCTTGCTAAGAATCACATAAGAAATTAACACAGAAAATTGATGTTATGGTGCTGATAAACTCCCAACCCTTTTTTTTGCCCAGACCACCTAGGGGAAATGTTTCCAAAACTAATCCTAAAAACCTTTGAGCAGATTCCAGTGAAACCTCACCAACTACCTGATGTCCAAGCAGCTCCCAAGCAATGCCCTCTGAATTTGCAGATAAACACATAAGGAATTAACGCAGAAAATCGATCTTTTGGTGCTGATAAACTCCCAACCCTTTTGTTCCCCAGACCGCCCGGGGTTGCTAAATGTGAAGCCCATCGAAGACATTCAGGACAACCTTTTGCAAGCCCTGGAGCTGCAGCTGAAGCTGAACCACCCCGAGTCCTCGCAGCTGTTTGCAAAGCTGCTGCAGAAAATGACGGACCTGAGGCAGATCGTCACGGAGCACGTGCAGCTCCTGCAGGTCATCAAGAAAACCGAGACGGACATGAGCCTCCATCCTCTGCTCCAGGAGATCTACAAGGACCTGTATTAATGAGCAGAGCAGCTGTTAATCCCCTGACACGATGTATGTTCTTCAGATTGCACTATTTCTAAGAGGGAAAAACTTGGCGTACCTAAGAGATTACTGTGAAACAGCATTTAAAAAGAGAGAGCTTAGTATAGTAGATCTATTTTATGCATATTGTTTATAAAGACACATTTACAATTTACTTTTAATATTAAAAGTATCTATATCATGAAATTGTTGGCAGTATTTTCAGAATTAATTTTTTTAACTACGTTATTTCTTACAATCGCTTGTCTGAGTATGATCGATGCTTCACTCAAGCACGCACTTAAATTTTCAACTCAATAAAAACCTTTCTCCTTGAGCATTCCCAGGGAAATGTTTGAAGCATGAACGTTCAGTTCTGTGCTCCTGAGGCAGCAGCACAGTGAAATTCAGTCCCAGATTGGTGCAGCTTCCCAGGAGAGCCTGCAATGCCAAAGGAAGAAGTGTCAGGTGTGAAAATGTTTGTGCCTTCCACAACGAGGTTGGACACTGGCAGAGCTCTGCAAAGGTGTAAGGAGAGATCAGGGCACTCCTCTGGGGGCAAACTGAGAAATCAGATGCCATTTCAAGAGCTCATTAATGAGGAATATGCACTGCTCAGCACTCCCAGGAAACAGAGACCTTTTGATTCCTCTGCAGGTGGAGCAGCAGCTACTCCAATTCCCACCCCACAGCAGCCAGGGCTGAGCTGGAACGGGCTGGTACAAACCCCTTGGCCCAAGACCTTCCCCAGTTATTTCATAAACTGCCCTTGAACAGCAGTCAAAATATCATGGAAAACTGGGAAATTGTGACAAATTAACTCCTAAGCAAAAGCAAGGGTTAGATTAATTCTTGTGTAAATATAAAGCTGTGATGGAGACTCTGCACCCTAAATCCGACTCGAGCTCCAGGTGCTCATCCAGGGTGCTGGGAGATGTTCCTGCTGTTGAGGTTGTTGGCTTTCTTGAGCGTGTTCCCCTGTAATGTCACCTCAGAGTTCCACAGGGAGCAGAGCACAGCAGAGTGAGCAAATTTAACAGAAGATAAATTTCCTAACAATGTAATTTTGGGGTATTCTTGGTGCTGAGGTGAGAGATTCACATTCCACCTGCCCGCCTTTGATAGTTTGTGAATGTGACCCCTGACTCCATCAAGCAGGGAGGACCCACAGTGGTGGAGCAGGAGAGGGAACACTGGGGAAAAGCCACTTTTTGTAATTTATATATCAAAATCAGGAGAGGTCCCCAATACCCTTGGTTTCCTCCCCGTGTCTATATTTTATTTATGTAGCAAAAAATGTGCCTTAAACTGAGACAAGGGGAGTGGTGGTTCCCAAGTGGACAAAGAGGTGAAGTAGGTGTGAGCAGGATCTTCAGGGAGTAGAAATTGGCTCTGCTCCTAATGCAGGCCTTAAAACTCTTAAGCCAATGCAAATTATGCAATAAAGGAGCTGAGAGAGGTAAATATTAAAATTAATCCTTCAGCTCATGCCTGCTGCACCTGGAAAGGTTTCCTGCTGCAGATTCCAGGGAACCTCTGGGCCTGAGGTCAGCAGTGAGCGCTGTTCCCACCAGGAAATTTGGGGAATTGGATCGCTCAGCCCCAGGTGTGCAGCCCAGGGGTGGAATTGCACTGAGATGAATCCCTGCCAGGCTGCAGAGAGCAGCTCTGATCAGCCAGGCTGGCACTGAGGGCATCGCAGGTGCCTCAGGAGGGGTGGCCCTGGAGCACACAGAGGCTGCAGCCCACGCAGCTCATGCAGCTCATGCAGCTCATTGGAATTCATGCAGCTCATTGGAATTCATGCAGCTCATGTAGTTCATGCAGCTCATGCAGCTCATGCAGCTCATGCAGTTCATGCAGCTCATGCAGTTCATGCAGTTCATGCAGCTCATGCAGTTTATGCAGCTCATGCAGCTCATTGCAGTTCATGCAGCTCATGCAGCTCATGCTGAGCCCTGCAGCCTTGCTGCACATCCCTCTGGAGCGTTCTCCCTCTGGAACATTCTCCCTCTGGAACATTCTCCCTCTGGAATGTTCTCCCTCTGGAGCGTTCTCCCTCTGGAACGTTCTCCCTCTGGAGTGTTCTCCCTCTGGAATGTTCTCCCTCTGGAATGTTCTCCCTCTGGAACGTTCTCCCTCTGGAACGTTCTCCCTCTGGAACGTTCTCCCTCTGGAATGTTCTCCCTCTGGAGCGTTCTCCCTCTGGAACATTCTCCCTCTGGAACGTTCTCCCTCTGGCTGGATCGTTCCCCCTGTCCATTTGCAGCGTTGCCTTCCCTCCCTCGGGGGGAGGATTCCCAGCGCTGCCCTCCCGTGGCAGGGGGGTCACAGAGGGGCTGGCCCTGGGATGGGCCCCAATTCCAGCTCTCAGTTCCTGCCACAGCAGCACCCAGCAAGGACCAGGACTCTGAGCCTGCGTGTCTCAAACAATCCCATTTCCCACTGGCTTCCCTTCAAATGGAAGCCCAGAAGTGGCTTCAAACAAAAAGGAATTTTAGGGCGTGTCCTTACAGAAGTAATATTCAAATTAAATTGAAAATAAATGGCAGAGATGCTCTGACAGGGAAATTGAGTTCAGTACTTTTGTAAAGCACTGAAAAAAAATCTGTGTAACCCACAGCACATTAACCAAAGAGCTTCATCCCTCTCCTGCAAGGGGTGATATTTCTGAAACTGTCCATTCAGCAGTGACAGTGCCTGAGCCACTCAGTCCAAAAATCCTCACATTCTGAGAGTGGTGATGGAGTCAGAACCAGAAGAGTTTTGCAGGAATGGGGGTTGTTATCTTTGTGAGGATGAAGGCACTGAGTGCCCACAAGCCTCAACTTTTCTTTCAACTGTATCAGCTGCTCTAATAAAATCTGTTGTTCTCCCCACGCCCTGTCTGCTCTCACATTTTGGTATTATTCACCACGTTTTCCTCAAGCCATGCAAAGTGTTAATATTTTCTGTGAGTTACTAATCACTGACATGCTCTGATTCTGAGTGGTTACATCATGGTTAAGAAGTTTTGCCTGAAATACTTTTCTACAAGAATAGGTCTTAAGGGAAAAATGTTCATTTAATGGACAATTGCTATGTACCAATTTAGAACAAATGACTGTTATGAGGATATGAAAACATCTTCTCAAAAAATAGCATTTTCTCTTGTGAATTATATTCAGAATTTTGATCTAATTGTAAATACTTTCTGTTTCTATGGGACTTTATTTATTAAAAACACAAACTTGCTAATGGGAGTTCAGCAGTAGGTTGTAATACTTTCAGACCCTCCGGAGTTTTGGGTAGAATGGGCTGTGCCATAAATGAACAATTTGGGTTTTGATCTTCAGTGCTACTAAAAACATTTAACAACTCAAAAATAGCAGCTGGTACATGCTGCCTTTGAGGTGACCATTTCTCCAGCAAAGGTTGTTGTGAGGGCCTGGAATGGAAATTGAGAGGACAAAAAGAATTTCCAGCATCCCCATTGCTGCAGCCCAGACCGCTTTAGTCACAGTTTCCATAAAAGCATGGAAAACCTTTTTGTGCATCCCCTGGTGCAGGCGCTTCACCTCCCTTCAGCCCTCCCTGACAGAACCTTCTCCCAGCACTCCAAACCATGGGAAAATGGGAAAAAATGGGAAATAATGGGAAATAGGAAATGGCAAATGGGAAATGGGAAAATGGGAAATGGGAAATGGGAAATGGGAAAGGGGGAAATGGGAAATGGGAAATGGAAAATGGAAAATGAGAAATGGGAAAATGGGAAAATGGGAAAATGGGAAATGGGAAATGGGAAATGGGAAATGGGAAATGGAAAACGAGAAATGAGAAATGGACTTGCCAGGAGCTGCTGAGCCCCTTCCCCAGCTAACACATCACAGGTCCAGCACTCTAAAACATGGGAAATGGGAAAATGGGAAATGGGAAAATGGGAAATGGGAAATGGAAAATGGAAAATGGGAAAATGGAAAATGGGAAATGGGAAATGGGAAAATGGGAAAGGAGAAAATGGGAAATGGGAAATGGGAAAATGGAAAATGGGAAATGGGAAATGGGAAATGGGAAAATGGGAAAGGGGGAAATGGGAAATGGGAAAATGGGAAAATGGGAAAGGGGGAAATGGGAAATGGGAAAATGGGAAATGGAAAATGGAAAATGAGAAATAGGAAATGGGAAATGGGAAATAGGAAATGGGAAATGGAAAACGAGAAATGAGAAATGGACTTGCCAGGAGCTGCTGAGCCCCTTCCCCAGCTAACACATCACAGGTCCAGCACTCTAAAACATGGGAAATGGGAAAATGGAAAATGGGAAATAGGAAATGGGAAATGGGAAATGGGAAAATGGAAAATGGGAAATAGGAAATGGCAAATGGGAAATGGGAAAATGGGAAAGGGGAAAATGGGAAATGGTAAATGGGAAATGAGAAATGGGAAATGGGAAATGGGCTTGCCAAGAGCTGCTGAGCCCCTTCCCCATCTAACACATCTCAGGTCCAGCACTCTAAAACATGGGAAATGGGAAAATGGAAAATGGGAAAATTGGAAATGGGAAATGGGAAAATGGGAAAGGGAGAAATGGGAAAATGGGAAATGGGAAATGGGAAATGGGAAATGGGAAATGGGAAAATGGGAAATGGGAAAATGGGAAAGGGGGAAATGGGAAATGGGAAATGGGAAAATGGGAAATGGGAAATGGGAAAATGGGAAAGGGGAAAATGGGAAATGGTAAATGGGAAATGAGAAATGGACTTGCCAGGAGCTGCTGAGCCCCTTCCCCATCTAACACGTCTCAGGTCCAGCCACTGTGGGCACAGACAAGCCCTGAGGGATCAGCATTTAATGTTTGATTTGTAGCTGTAAACTCTGTCTGGAGGTTAAGAGCATTTCAATGGGACTTTTTTGCTTTTAAATAAGAGGCGATATCCCTTAAATGGATGTCACACCAACTTTGCAAACACAAGCAATACAAAGCTGCAGCTAGAAGAAGGAAAACAAATATGAGGGGGAAAATCCCCAGCAAACCCCTCCTGGCTCAGCAGCTCAGTCCCACACCAGTCAAACAACTCAGATTCTCATTCAAACACTGGAAAAAATTATGGGTCTCATCATAAATCCCATTCCAAGTGGCTGTTCTGAAAACCAGGGGTTAAAAATCAGCTGCACAGAGCTGTATCCAAGCCTACAGACACAAGGAATGTGCAGCTCCACTCTTCTGAGCCCTGGAAATGGTGGGAGCAGGAAAAACAATTCCTGAATTTCTGGATTTTCCTTTGGACACGCAGGGGATGCAGAGGAAATTAGGCAGCACATCTTCACTGGCCTGAGGTAAACACTCAGGAGGCAAAGACTGAGCCAGCAAAGGAAGAAAGGAGGAAATGATTCCACAGCTTTGGATGCAGTGTAATAGGGTTAGATCTCTGTGTGTGCAGGATTTTACCTTTATTTTTTCCTAAAGAGCCAGATGCCCCATGGACTTGGTGTCTGCAAGAAGTTTCAGTGCACCAAAGCCAGTAAACAGCACCTCTAAATTTATAGGCTCCCAAAATAGGAAAGGTTTCCTCAAATCACAATCTCGTTTACTGCATCTTTATTGCTGAATGTGGTGAATATTGAAGTTTTGCAAGCCTGTAGCTTGGCTGGATCCTGGGGCAGGAACTCTCTGGGCAAGTCTTGCTCTGGGCAGGCATTAGTCAAGGCAGCAGCTCTCCGATTTTTGGGGTTAAATGCTTCAGGACTCCTTTGAAATGTGCAGTTAATTTGCTTTGAGAGCTCTCTGCGAGTGGCTGAGATCAGCTCCCAGCTCTCAAGCAGGACGAGTTTCCAGTTGGGATTTTGCAAACTGAACGTGGCTCCAAGCCCTGCTTCACAAAGGGGTAAAGCCAAAAAAAGAGCTTTGGCTGCCAGTGAAAATAGCCCTTCCATTGGGACACAAACTGGTTAAGGGCTTTCTTTTCAATTTTTGAGCTCCCTGGTGGTGCTGGAAGTGGGGAGCACTTTGAGCAGAGCCAAGAGGAGCATCCATTGCTCATTCTGTGCTGTGCTGTTACCCAGGGAGGCTCTTCCAGCTCTTGGAGACAGCAGGGAGAGCTGGAGTCTCCAGAGGCAGGGAGGGAAGGAGGAGCTCGCTGCTCCATTGGTTCTCACCCTGGGAAGAGCTGGCAGAGCCGGAGAGGATCCTGTCCTGCTGCTGCAGGGGCGATTAAAGCGTTCTGTTGTGTCAGCATATCCTCAGCCTGTTAGTGCTAACTCTCAGCTGGCCATATCCTGCCAGATTTGCAAGCAAAGCCTGCCAAGCCATCTCAACAAAAATGTAGCTTTAAATATTATAAATGATGCTGCATTTTGCTGTGGAAATGTTTCCTGAAAAGGCTGTTCCAAAACATCCTTTATTGTTGGGGGAGGGGAGTGAAAGGGGCCTGGGAGAGGGAGGAGGGAGGAAAAAGAGCTACTTTTAATAGACTTTTTTTTTTTCCTTTTGAGGCCACAGATTCATTTCACATCATTCTGTAAGACCAAATGGATATTTTATTTTTTTTCCCAGTGACTATAAAACATTACAGTAATAATTTTGTATGTAAGTTTTGGCAAGTGAGCCGGAGTGGGAGGAAGGACAGAGGGCATCTGATTTTCTGAAGGATTGCAGTGAGGGATTTTGCAATTGATCAGTTAGCAAAACCTTCCTGGTGAACATCTGCTTGCTGGCAAGGGAGATCTGTCCTCTGCCTGCTGCAATAAATGAGAAACCTCAGCAGAGGGGAGGAGGTGGCTGCTGGAACAAGGGCAAGCTTTGGGTTCTGGACCTTAAAAATGGATTTGGGTCTCCATTGGTAACGGAATAATATCAGGGACTGATCAGTGAGATCCCCCTGAATCAGCTGCTCCTGGTGGGGTTTGGGCTCCCTCCATGGCACAGAACTCAAACCTGAGCTCTGACCCCCACAAATTTGTGCAGGGACACAAATCCAGAGCTGTTCGTGGTCACAGCTCCAGGGAAATCCTTTTGGGAACAATGCAGACTCCCAAAATTCCCTCCCAGCTCAAAGCAGAATCAATGAAAGGAGAGCAATGATCAGAGTCAGAAGAAAATTGAGATGCACAATCCAAAGGAATGGGATTGTTGCTGTGCGTTGGAATCCAGGTTATGTTAAACTCGCTGTCTCTTTGCTGAACTCCAGTCAAAAGATCCAGGAGCTCTTTAGCTGAATATTTCCCCAGCTGAATATTTCTCCTTTTCTCTTCAGTTTTCACATTTTAATGTGGATTAATGGGATTCATTCTAGGCTGGTAGGAAAGGCACAGGTTCCTCTGCATCTGGACTCTGCCTGAAAAGCTTGAGTAAAATATTTGATATTTTCAGTCCATGCATTTTTACAGCAAAATATAAACAGAGATAATAAAGCCAGATTCAAAGATGGGAATTCCAAGGTGCTTTGACTTTCCAAGATCAATTTATGAAATTAAATTCCCTGAGTTCTCCTGTTAAGCTTGGACTCACAGTTCTGTGGGAAAAGACAATGAAAAATGACTACCAGAGACAGGTTTGTTCTAAGTATTAAAAACAAAACTAAATTAATAGTAAATTAATAGGTTTTTTTACCTTGTAGTTGTTATTGACAAAAAATAAAAATAAATGAAGGTGGTGGAAATTTAACTGGGAGTTCTTCCCCTTCTTTTCTGGGAGGACTCTGCACTGAGGACTCTGCATTTCCCACGCAATTCCAAGGTGCAGAGTCTGCTGCAAGTGCCATTCCAGAGCTCAAATGGCCTGGGGGCAATGGCTTCACACCCAGGCGAAGTGACAGGGATGAAGTTGTGCTAAGAAATGGATTTTGGAAACACCACAGGGCTGCAAATGTGGCTTGCAGGAGTTACCTGGAGGGCTGGGTGCTGAGGAGGGCGCTGGCAGCAGCCAGCAGTGAAAGTTCTGTGTCACAAAGAGGGGATTTTCTAATTTTCTAATTTTCTGATGGCAGCTGTCGCTGGTTCCCAAAGGCATCACCTTTCATTTGCTCCTTGGACTGGGAGGTGTTCATGAGAGGTACCACAAGAAATTGTCAGTAGTGGAAATTGTACAATTTAGCCCAGATGTTGTCACAGAAAGGGTCGGGTTGGGTTGGGTTGGGCTGGGTTGGGCTGGGTTGGGTTGGGTGGGAAGGGACCTTCAGGAACATCATTTAACTCCCATGGGCTGGGATGTGCTGTGAGGGAGGAGCCAGTGGGCTGTAAGGCACCCAGTTATGAATTTTATATAAAATATTTCCTCCCTGTTTGCTCTGCACTCCCTTTGGTGCACAATTAATCGTGCTGAACCAGCACCAAGGCTGGCACAGAGTTAACCCAGAGTTTCACTGGAAACTGCTCAGTGCAGGGGCAGAGCCTCAAACCTGGGATCAAACCAAAAATGGGGAACTGCTCACGTTTGGAGAAAAATCCCATTTGTGGCACCACTTAGGGGCTCATGGTTTGGGGCCTGTCCACTCTCATTCAGAGGAGGTTTCAAGGAGAAGCCTTTGAGCCAGGATTTGCAGGATTGGCCCCCATGGGACGATGCACAAATGGGGTTTGTGTTCCTGGCAGGAGAGGTTTGGGTGCCCAAAGGGAGCAGGATTGGATCCTCAATGGAACCCTGGGGGTACCTGCCCCAAAAACGCAGAAGGGGTGTCTGAAGAACAGCAAAGGCAAAGTGATTTGAAGGATAAATCAGGCCCTGGGCAGCTCCAGCAGGGCAGAACTGTTGGGAGAGCAGCTAGGAATTGGAAAAGCCACTAGGCCGTGGCTGATTCCGAGTCCTGCACTTGCAATATAGTGAGTCCTTGGGCCTAGCTGGAGTGTGATAACAAATAGTGAAAGAGACATGAGAAAATTCAGTATCAACTTCAAAATGCCACAGACATCTTATTCACTAAAAAGCCTTTCTTTTAGGATTTTCCCTTCTGGGAAGCTGAGGCCCCAGAAAAAGAATGGAAGCAATGGTTATGTGCTGCTGTGGAGTGCAACAGGTGGATTCTTGATTGGGCCATCTTGAATGCTTATAATTAATGGCCAATCAAGGACTGAGCTCTCTCGGACAGAGCCTGAGAGAGTTGGCTTTGTTATCATTCTTTTCTATTCTATTCTTAGCTTAGCTAGCTTCTGAGGAACCTTTTCCTTCTATTCTTTTTAGCATAGTCATAATGTAATATACATATATCATAAAATAATAAATCAAGCCTTCTGAACATGGAGTCAACATTCTCGTCTCTCCCCTCACCTGAAAACCCCTGTGACCACGGTCACATCCAAATCCCCATCAGCCTAAAAACAGATTTCTAGTCCCTTCCCTTCCTCCCCATTGCATTGTTGGTACCATGATCTCTCCTACAATTTACAACTTGAGATACGGCCTCAGACCCCTGCATTACAACATTTCCCAATCTGCCATGCTCTTTGTTGCTTGGTTTTTGGGGTTTTTTTTAATTCTTTTTTAAAGTGCCCTCCAGAATTTTGGAGAAACTTCTTGTGCACATTTTATATTTTTTTTCCCCCTTTTCATTAAAAAAAAAAATGGCAACAAGCAAACAAACGAGTCCCTTGCTGCAGATCAGACGATGTTTCTTCACAGGGTTTGGAAGCTGTTGGTTACACAAACACAATTCCTGCTGCCAGCAGCGAGCTGGCACATCCCTGGCATGCCTGGGGAGCCTTAAATCAGTGGGTGAATCCTGCCTGAGGAGAAACATCCCCCTGGATAGGTGAAAATCTCCTTGGATAGAAGAGATTTTTGGTGAAAAATATTTTTTGTTGAAAATCTCCCCCGGATAGGTGCAGGGGAAGTGTTTTTGAGGAAAATCTCCCTTAGAAAGGTGCAGGGGAAGAATTTTTTTTTTTAAATCTCCCTTGGATAGGTGCAGGGATGAGATTTTTGAGGAAAATCTCCCTTAGAAAGGTGCAGGGGAAGAATTTTTTTTTTTAAATCTCCCTTGGATAGGTGCGGGGAAGAGTTTTTTATTGAATTCCCCCTTGGATAGGTTCAGGGATGAGATTTTTGTGGAAAATCTCCCTTAGAAAGGTGCAGGGAAGAGCTTTTGGTGGAAAAGGATTTTTTGTTGAAAATCTTCCCTAGATGGGTGCAGGGGAAGAGCTTTTTGTGGAAAATCTCCCTTAAAGAGTGCAGGGGAAGATCTTTGTTGAAAATCTCCTTTGGATAGTTGCAGGGAAGGGTTTTTGTGGAAAATCTCATTGGATAGGTGCAGGGACGAGCTTTTTGTTGAAAAAGGTTTTGTGTTGAAAATCTCCTTTGGATAGGTTAAAATTCTATTTCCCCAGCTCTCTGTTGACTTGGAGGTGAGCAACTCTTTGGTGTTCAAGGGTTTTTTTTGTTTGGTTGGGGTTTTTTGTTTTGGTTTGGTTTTTTGGTTTTTCTTTTTTTTTTTTTGTTTTTGTTTTTGGGGGGTTTTTTGGTGGTTGATTTGGTTTGGTTTGGTATTTTTGGGGTTTTTTTGGTTTTTTGGTTTTGACTCTTTTTTTGGGTTTTTTGGTGGTTTTTTTGGGGGGTTTTTTGTTTGTTTGTTTGTTTGGGTTGTTTGTGTGTTTTTTTTTTTGTTTTTGTTTTGGTTTTTTTTGTTTTTTTTTTTTTTTGGGTTTTTTTGGGTTTTTTTGTTTGTTTGTTTTTTGGGGGGTTTTTTTGGGGTTTTTTTGGGTTGTTTTTTTTTGTTTTTTGGGGTTTTTTTATGTGGTTGGGTTTTGGGGGGTTTTTTTGGTGTTTTTTTGGTTTGGTTTGGTTTTTTGTCTTATTTTCTCCATTTTTTTCCCCTCCTGCTGGTTTTGAGTGTCACATTCCCATGTCCTGAAGTGTCATCCAGGGTTCCCTAAATCCAGGCACCCTAAATCACCTCAGGTCCCTGCAGCCGTTAATAATTAAAACAAATCTCTCTGTAAATTAAATTTCAGTACATTTAAATTAATCCCTCTGGTGATATGTCCTGTCAGCAATGTGATGCCCCGGATTCCGGGCTGGGGGGCATCACTGCAGTTTTGTGGGGCAGCTTTTCCCACCCTGGCTCTCCAATCCAACATTTCCCTCCCGTTCGTGCAAGCCCAGGGTGGGAAATGTCCAGTGGAGTTCCAATATTAAAGCAGAAAATGACGGCTTGGAGGAGGCCTCGAAGGAGAGGAGAAAAATTCTGTGCTTTAAAACAAAGAAAAATATAAAAATCCCAGCAGCGCCAAGGGAAGACGAGGAAATTACAGAAGAATAAAGATTAATTGTTCAACGGTTTCTTTGCTTGAGCCTCCACAGCAAGAGGTTAACTCCCACCAGAATAATTCAAATTACAATGAGTGCAGAGAGGAGGAAGAGGTTAAACTGAAGAGGTTTCATTTTAATGTGTTCATCTGGGGTGGATTCACTCAAGTGAGGGAGCTGCAGGGAAATTCACCCCGGAATCTTTAGGAAATGCTGAAACGTCTGAGCATTCCATGATTATCTCTAAGAGCTCAGGATCATGGAGGCCTCAGAGGACTCAGGAAGGAAAATTTCTTCCCTTTTTTTCAATTACAGGTTATTCCAGCATCAAATAGCTGATTAATCACTGATTTATTTAACTGTCCATCTCAGCTATCCAGCCAACAGCAACAGAACAAGTATTTCTTGTCAGGACTGAAACTGTGCCATGTTAATTTAATTTAATTTCCTTTTCTGACAGAATAATTGACCTTGTGAGTGTAGGGGAAGCTGTGCAATGCAACATTCCTATGAACAAGCTGGGGAAGCACTGAAAGCTGAAACTGTTGCAGGTGTGAAAATGGATTTAAAATTATTTTTAACAGATTTTTGGAACAGTTTGCTGCCAGGCTGAGAGGTCAATCCCAGCTGGGGTGCACGAGGGGTTTCCTGGGTGCCATTTGATAACAAAATACAGGATAACAAAATCCAGAGTGCACCTAGAAATTCCGAATCCCATCAGACCTGAGCATTCTGGTTTTTAATCCCTGAGCTGCTGGGACCAGTAAATGCCTGGGACCCACCTGCCAAAAGCTCTGCTGGGTGGCCAAAAAATTGGCTTGGTGGCCAAAGCCCCTGCTTGGTGGCCAAAATATCTGCTTGGTAGCCAAAAGCTTTGATTGGTGGCCAAAAGCTCTTCTGGGTGGCCAAAATATTGGCTTGATGGCCAAAAGTTCTGCTTGGTGGCTAAAGCTTTGATTGGTGGCCAGAATATCTGGTTGGTGGCCACGACATCTTCTTGGTGGCCATAATAACTTCTTGGTGGCTAAAGACTCTGCTTGGTGGCCAAAATCTGTGCTGGGTGACCAAAAGCTCTGCTTGGTGGCCACAACATCTTCTTGGTGGCCAAAATATCTGCTTGGTGGCCAAAAGCTCTGCTGAGTAGCAAAAAGCTCTGACTGGTGGCCAAAATATCTTCTTTGTGGCCAAAAGCTCTGCTTGGTGGCCAAAACATTGGCTTGGTGGCCAAAAGCTTTGATTGGTGGCCATAATAACTTCTTGGTGGCTAAAGCCTCTGCTTGGTGGCCAAAATCTGTGCTGGGTGGCCAAAAGCTCTGCTGGGTGACCAAAAGCTCTGCTTGGTGGCCACAACATCTTCTTGGTGGCCAAAATATCTGCTTGGTGGCCAAAATATCTGATTGGTGGCCAAAACGTCTTCATGGTGGCCAAAATATCTGAGTGGTTGCCAAAACATCTTCTTGGTGGCCGAGTCTCTGCTTGGTGGTCCAAAGCTCTGCTTGGTGGCCAAAACATCTTCTTGGTGGCCAAAGCATTGGCTTGGTGGCCCAAGCCATCCTTGGCTGGCACCTGGGGCTGGCACCATCCGTGCCAGGGCTGCCCCAAATCCAGGCTGCTCCTCTTGGAGCCCCTTTGGAGCCCAACTGTGGCCGAGCCTCCCTGGGCTGAGCCGCTGTTCCCACGAATTGCTGCACGGGCAGGACTTGATGTTCCCCAGCGCAAGAAAAAGCCTCAGGAAATTGCAAAAAGTCCTAAAAAGCCACAGTTTGTTTTCATAACATTCTTTTCCTTTTAGAGAAGTCTTTTTTTTTTTTTTCTCCTTAATATTGTCTCTGATACTCCAGGAGTTAATGGGCATCAGCGATTTAATCACTGCAGAAGAAAGGATGGCACAAGTCACTGGAAAGGTGTCCTGGCTAATTAGCAAGGCTTCATTTATGTAGGAAAAAAGATGTTTAAGTTGCACCAAAAAGACCCAGATTTATTTTTTTCTGCCATCATCTCATTGTGAATGAATTTCTAGGCTCCCTCCAGATCCTCTCCTCTAACTCTTTGACTGTTTACAAAGCAAAAATGTGCATTTGTGCCATGCCTTGAGTTCCTAATGCTTAATTTACGTCTGTGCAAAAGCCAAGGAGCCAATCAGACTCATTCTGGGATGGGGAGCTCAGCCTGGCATTGATCTCCTGCAGGGATTGATGGCTCAGGCTGGGTTTGCCTGTTCTCTGGAGGTGCTGCTCCTTCTGCAGGCTCTGGATGGAAATTCGAGATGGCTGAATAAAGATGAGACAAATCCCAGTCCCCACAGCCTTGTGCCATCCCAAATCCGCTTTCCAGTCGTGTGCAGAAGCTTCTTTCTCTCATTTAATGGGTGACATTTTAAAGAAATCTGCTGCTATAACTAAATAATATCATTTATGCCTGGAACCTAGCAAAGCTCATGTCATTATTTCATTCTTCTTTCTTTCCCTTCTCACCTTTTGTAAAATAACCTTGTGTTAGGCAAAAAAAACCAGACCTGAGGCACGAGAAATTTTGGGTCTGGCTGAAAAAAATCTCAGATTTTACTCTAATTTCCAAAACCTGCATTTGATGTGGCTGAATTTGCTTCTCCCCTGCTGGAATGGGGTTTCCAAGGCTGCTCCTGAGCTTTCAGGGTGCCTGAGTTCTGCAAGGACTTTTTGGCACTGCAGGCATCTGTCCCTGGCTTTTCCTGCGAGCTGGACCAAGCCTTGCTGGAAAAGCTGGGATTTGCTCAGTCCCAGCCAGCAGGAGACCCTTGGGAGGGATTTTTACCATCCCTGGCTCTTTATTCACAAGAAGATGGCAAAAGAGCTTCCAGAATTTTCGGAAAACAAAATAAATCCTAAGAGCAGGATTCAGAGCTGTCTGTGCGGATCTCTCCCATCACAGAGGATCACAGGGAGTTTGTGGCCCAGGTGGGATCTGATGGCAATATTTATCCTAATATTCAATAAAAACTGTTCAAATCTGCCCTCCCAAAAGCCTGGCCCAGCCTTGCCTGGCTGCCCTGAGCACGTTCCTGGCCCTGTCCCAAAGCCCTGGGTGCTGGAACTGCCTGTTCCAGGTGACAGTTCCCCTCCTGTCCCCAGCTCTTGCATTTGTTAGCAGAGCACAAGCAACAATACATTAAATTCTTTCTTAATGTTTGTTTCTCTTAGGCAATGGCAGCTGCCATGGGGATAGCGTGCAATCAGGGCTGGAAGGAACAGCAGAGTTTGCAAATCGGGGGGGCTGAGCTGGAAATCCTCTCTGGGGGCAGCGGGAGCAGAAGGGGAAGGGTCTGCAAGGCTGAATTTGCACCCAGGTGTGGGGAATGTTCAAATGTGGGAATTGCTCCTTTAGCAGGAAGGACAGAAAGCCATTCACAGGTGGAGCTGGGCAGCAGATGTCACCTGCAGCTGCTGCTGGGTCCTGGAATGAGCTGGAATTTATTGCTCTCAAAGAGAGAAATGTTTGTTTATATGTGTTTATATTTATTATATTATATATTTCTTTATTGTAGATTTATTATAGATTTATATCTATTTATATATGTAAATATTTATAGATTATATTTCTATTTATGTAATATAATTATTTTAATTTTCTATTTTTATATTTGAATATTAATATTTTCTATTTATATATCCAAAAACATATTTTCTATTTATAAATGTATATATTGTATTTATATTTATTTCATATATCTATATTTATAATATCTATTTTGTATGTTTCTATATTTTATATAATATAGAAACATACAAAAAGATATATTATATTATATTATATTATATTATATTATATTATATTATATTATATTATATTATATTATATTATATGTCTATAATTATTTTTATAATAATATAATAATATAATACTTATAATATTAATATATAATACTATATAATATATATTTAGATAATATAATTTTATATTTATATTTATATTTATATTTATATTTATATTTATATTTATATGTGTTTGTTTTATATATGTTTATATGTTATTATTTCTTACACTTATAATATAATTATTATATTATAATAATCTAATGTATAATATAAATTATAATAATATAATTAATATAGTTAATAATATAAATACAATACTCTAGAAATATATTTTTATAATTAATATAATTAATATATTTAATAATTAGTGTTTTAAATATTTAATTATATTACATTGTATTTAATAATGAATAAATAATTCTATTTAATTATTATTATGCTTATAATGTATCATAATTATTCTATTTCTATTGTTATATTTCTGTAATTATTTCTATTATTTATTTAATATATATTTCCATATTTTATTTAATAGAATATTTGTATATTTATATGTGTTTATATATGTCTTTATGGTCTCACTGGCAAAGGTCTAAGCACTGAAACAAGCAGTTCCTGCCTAAATGTCCTTGATGGCAGGAGCTGCAAGCCAAGGGGTTTAATCCAGATGTGCCCTTAATTTACCTTCAATGTCTTGGGAAAGCTTCTGCTTTCCCTCTCAGCCCACCAGGAACAGCTCACGGCTCTCAGCTCCTTGGGACAGGACACTAACTAACACTTTTCTCTGAATTCTCTGCTCTAAATGTGATATTGATGTCCTTTACCACCCCGCTTTTCTCAGATCCTTCCCTGACACCCCAAGTGTTCTCGGCCGTGAGTTCCTGTCCCTCAGAACAGCACCTGGATTCTCCATTTCCCCTGAGTAACAGTGGGCACCTTGTTTCACTCAGCCTTCCTTCAAATCCTGATTTTTCCACATCATTTCTGTCCTCAGGTAACAGAAAATAAAAACCCACACAGGACTGGGTCAGCAGAGGCTGAGGGTTGCAGCCTAATAATCACCGCAGATTTCCTTTGATTTAGTGATTGATTTCAACAGAAAGAAAATAGAAGCATAAGAAAGAAATCATTCTCCTGGCTCAGTGTTCCTGGAAATCTGTTCCTGAAGCGAACCAAGGAAATCAGGGTTTATCTCTTTTTCAGCACAGCTCTTTTCCCTGGAATCAGCAGCCTGAAAAATGTGTGCAATAACCTACAGCTGAAGGGAGCCTCCCAGAAAATAAAATGTCATTTCATTATTGCTCCCACACTGCCTGGGCTCTGTTCTGGAATGCTCTGAGCCTAACACACCACTGGCCACACTGTAATAGAGGCAAGCAGGTGGAAAAATAAAATATTATTCCAGTTTCCAACCATCCACTAGCCTCTTACTACACCCCAAGCAGCAGAGAGGGATTATAAATAAGATTTCTCTTCTTGTTTGTCACTTGATTGATGAGGTGTTTAAGTAATCCTCAGTGAATGTATTTAAAGCATATTTCTCCCTGCCATGGCATGCTCTGGGGTTTCTTCTCTGGGAGATTTTGTTTACAGAGCTCTGCAAATCCTCCAGAGCCTGGAGCTGAGTGAGCAGAATCCCTTGGCTGGATGGTGCAGGACAGGAGACAAAATAGTGGAGAGACAATGTGGGAGAGCCAATATCTGTGAGCAGGGTGCGCTGCCACACTGATAGCAGCTGCCCTGCCCGCTGATAAGGAGGGCACAGCTCTCAGCCAGGGGATTTCGTGCCCTGCAGGCTCTGCTGGCCCTGCTGTGCCTGGAGAACCCGGGATGGGGAATGTGTGACCAGAGCAGGGCAAAGCCCAGCCCAGAGGGGGAGACTGATTAACTGCTGTAAGAGCTGAAATGAGGGATGTGGGACTCAGGGGCTCTCCAAAATGCAGTTTATTGTATTCAAAATGCTGTTTATTCCATCCAAAATGCAGTTTATTGTATCCAAATTGCAGTTTATTCCGTCCAACATGCAGTTCATTGTATACAAAATGCAGTTTCTTCCATCCAAGAGGTTACAGCAGTCCAGGGTTGTGGGTGACAGAGCTGTGCCCACAGCTGTCAGCTCCAGCTGCCGCCAGGCCTGGAGACCCTTTGTTTTTGGTTACAGTGCATTAGACACTTTTCTTTGCTGAGCATCTTCATACAGAAGAACCAATCTATAGCTTAACTTTTATCTATAGCCTGTCATAACTACTATAATTACCATATTCATGTTACTGTTCTCCGATCTCTAAAAGTTAATACATTACAGTTTAAGCTAGAAGTTGCTTTTTAGTTTTCTTGCTGTAGAAAATTCTGAGACCTTTTTTCTGCTTGCCACATTTGCTGCCTTGTTTGACTGTGCTGTCTTTCTGCTTGGTAAAAACATCTTCTTGTCTGAGGTGGGTTTGAGCTATAAAAACCCCCTTTTAACCAACACATCCTCTGCCTCCTTGGTTATCCAGTAAGACTGGCTCAGCAATTCTTTTCTTCTACATCAAAACTTGATTCCATCTCTATTCCTTCATCAGACTCTACATTCAAAATCTTTCTGCCAAGCACACACATCTGTGAGATTTTCTTGTTAAACTTTCATCCTTCCCAACAAGCTGGGGAGCAGAAGCTCTGCAGGAGCAGGGTGAGAGGCACAAGCTCTTCTTTCCTCCTTGTTCTGTTTGGCAGCAGGGTCTCTGTCCCACATGCACAGAAAATCCAAATTCCTTTTTCCCTCTGCTCAGAAGTGCAAGGTGCAGGCAGCTTCTCACAGGAACATCATTCCCTCTTCCCAGGCTGAGAAAAAACATACATTGTGTTGCTTCACTAAGCCAAAAACCCACGAGGGAGAATTGCTCTGAGGGTCAGAAAAAATGGAGTGAAACAGAAGCACTTTTAATAAAAATAAATGCTGTTTTGATTCCCCCGCTAGAAAATTTCCCTGTCCTTGAAGGACAGAGTATTCTGTGACAAATGTTCTCATTCCTCTTTTATTTTTAATCCAAATTCCCAGCTGTGATTGGCCTGGGGTCACATGCCATTTGTTCTGCCTGAACATCCTCAGATGGTGCAGGAGTGCTGTGAGTCATGTTCTGGAGAGGCTCTGCCCAAACCAGGGCACAACCCAGGGAGCTCCTGAGTGTGCCCAGAGGGGATTTGGGCACATTGTGTCCCCCAGAGACAGGGGCATGGAGCCCTGGCCCTGCCTTGTCACAGACATCTTTTATGAAAAATCCTTTCCTTAAGATTTTTCCTCCTGAGAAGCTGAGAGACCTCAGGAACAAAATGTAAACATTGATTATCCACTGCTGTGGAATGTAACAGGTGCATCTGGGATTGGTCTCATGGGGTTGTTTCTAATTAATGGCCAATCACAGTCAGCTGGCTCGGACAGAGAGCTGAGCCACAAACCTTTGTTATCATTCTTTCTTTTTCTATTCTTAGCCAGCCTTCTGATGAAATCCTTTCTTCTATTCTTTCAGTATAGTTTTAATGTAATAATTGAATTACATATTTAATGATATTAAATTGTATTTAATAATTAACAAATAATTGTATTTAATACTTCTTATTATACGTATAATGTATTATAATTATTCTATTTCTATAATTATTTCTATTATTTATTTAATATGTATTTCCATATTTTATTTATTATAATGTTTATATATTTATATGTGTTTATATATGTATTTATGTCCATAATGGTCCCACATGTCTTATATATAATATTATTTATTATATGGTTTATTTATTATTTTATTTAGTATATTATTATATAATTTATTATATTATTAATATTAAAGCCATTGTTTATTCTATTAGTTATTCTATTATTTTTTATATTATTATATATTAAAACTAAATTCTTTTATTTGTTATCCTAAAATAATAAATCAAGCCTTCTGAAACATAAAGTGAGATCCTCGTCTCTTCCCTCAACCACAAACCCCTGTGAACACGGTCACACTGCCTGGCTGCTCAGAGGGCAGGAGAGCCATCCTGGCACACAGGGGACAGCAGAGGGGACAGCAGAGGGGACGTGCCAGCTGGCAGGGACCCCTCCTGGCCAGGTGCTGCTCTGTAAACACAGAGTCACCCTGGGATGAATTAGTGCCCTCCTCTGAAAGCTCAGCAGGATGGGGAACACAAACAGCCGGGGAAATGCTGAGCAGAGAGGAGCTGGGACTCCTGCTTGGAGCATTTCTGCTGCAGCTCCTCTCCTGCCTCCTGACTGTGCATTTCCAGCAGCTGCTGACATCTAAACATCCTCAGTGGGCCAAGCTGCTCTGATCCCCGCGTTTCTCCTCTGCTTCCTCAGCCTGTGAATTTTGGGGGGCTGATCGCTCAGTGTCACTTTGTTTTATGGACAGGAAAAGCCTCTCCAGACGCTTGAGCAGCACTGAATTTATGGCTGGATGCCACTGCTCTGCTCCTGAGCATTTGCTCCATTAAATATTTGCTATTTTTTCCTAATTCAACAAAAGAACAACTCATTTTAAACTTCCGGTGTCATCCCCATGGCCTCTGAGGCGTTTTCTGCTCTGATGCAGGAGAGCACAGGGTGCCTCATAATAAAGGATTTATTGGGACCATGGTGTGGCCCAAGGGACCCAGGAGTTATGGGGAATGTTTTCAGCCTGGTCCTGGATGTGGTTCCACATGTGCCACCTCAGCAGGACACAGAGCTCTCCTGGGGGGTTTTGGGACATCTTTGACAGAGCCATTCCAGATAACAAATCCTCCAGATTTAATAGCCTGGATCTACCTCACACCCAGGAGCTGGGAGATTTGATAGGAAGAATTTTTATTGTATTTTCCCAAGGAGCAGAGCTAAGAAATGCCACCAGTGGGGTCAGCAGATTTTTTCAGCCGCTTCTGCCGCATTCCTCCAAGGATTTGAGGAGAATATCTGGATTTATAGAATCTTACTCAGGTTATGGCTAACCCATTTGTTTCCTCCTCTTTTTATACAGGTGAGATGGATCAAATCCCTGGGGAATGAAGCCTGCAGAACAGTGGGATCCAGCAGCAAGGCTGGCTGAGAAGTCCCTCGCTGCAGAAATCACCCTGGAAAGTCAATTTTAGGGCCCAGCTTAATCTAGAATTTTTGACCATTCTGCCCTGGTCCTGTTGAGCCTACTGACAGCAGTGCTCACCAAATTTCTGCTCCTTTGCTGTAAGAACAGGGCTACAACCAGGCTGTTTTCTGTAAATTTGGCTGTGCCCATATTTCATCCTCTGGGCAATAATCAACAGTTTTGCTGCTGTGGAAGATCTCCTGCTTCATGTCCAATACATGGGGTTTTTTTTTCAAGGAACATTTGTATGAATTTTTAATGCAATTTTTCCTTTACAAATTTTATTTTTGTAGCATTTGTATGAAGCAGAAATAACAGCTGCCTCCTGAAGCAAGGCCAGCATCAGCCTATTTTCCAGGTTCTGGAATCATCATAATTTAACTCAGTGCAATTTCTGGAATCCTTTTGCAATGAGCACAGCCCCAGCTCAGGTTCCTGTGGCAGCCACAGACACCTGCACTGAACTGGGACCCTGAAATTTTGTGCACCAGAAGCTGCAGATAACAGCAGAGCTGAGCTGCTGCTGATTAGAGATAATTATAGATTGGCCTGATGATTCCAGAGCCGTTTTAAAGCTGTCACAGAAGAAGGAATGGAATAATTGGAATATTTTTCTGTCTGATCAAATGATAGCTGTTTCTATGTAACGGTGCTAAGGAGAGCTTTGCATCCAAAGTGGTGACTGGAACAGAGCCAGAACTCAGAGGCAATCAGTGGGGATGGCAGGATGCTGGCTGAGGGGACAAGTGACAAATTTCTCCTCTTCCCATTTCACCCAGCAGATTAAATACAGAGAATTTCAGTTGCCTTGCTCTTCCAAGGCCCAGAAATTGCTGTGCCCTGACTCAGCAGAGGAGGGAAATTGCCTTTTGCAACTGCCCCACGTCAAGCACTGAGCCTGGAGAGCAAAATTAATCTTTTACAGGCACTTCTGGAAGTGAAACCTGTTGACCAAGAGGGTTCAGGGCCTTGTCACCACAGGGGTGACTCAGCAGGGGACAGGGTGGCAGAAAGGAAGTGATGGAGCAGCAGGGACAGCACTGTCAGGTGACACTTGTGCTGGTCACACGACACTGATGGCACAAGGGGCTCTGGGGTGGTGATTTCAATGGCCTGGTTTATTCTGGAATTGGATACGCAGCCCTTGTCAATGAAGAATCACCATGGGAGAAGCTGAAGGGTTCACACAGAAAAATGTTAAATTCTGCAATATTGCTTTAAAATTTGTTTAAGTTCTAGAAGAGGCTGTGCATGAAATAACAACCTGGTTATACTTTATCTGCTTGTGCCAGAGTGGAAAATAAGTTGTGGCAGGATGGTTCATGCCTTGGTTTTGGTGCTTCTTTGGGACAAGGGGACAAATGGGGAGGAGCAGGGCATCACCATTGTCAGAGCTGAGAGCCTCAGTGTAGCTGAGATGTGCCCGTGTTCACAGGGGTTCTTGATTGAGGGAAGAGACCAGGATCTGACTCCATGTTTCAGAAGGCTTGAGTTATTATTTTATGATATATATTATATTAAAACTATACTAAAAGAATAAGGGATTTCATCAGAAGGCTGGCTAAGAATAGAAAAAAAAAAATGATAACAAAGGTTTGTGTCTCAGCTCTCTGTCCGAGCCAGCTGACTGTGATTGGCCATTAATTAGAAACAACCACATGAGACCAATCCCAGATGCACCTGTTGCATTCCACAGCAGCAGATAATCATTGTTTACATTTTGTTCCTGAGGCCTCCCAGCTTCTCAGGAGGAAAAATCCTAAGGAAAGGATTTTCCATAAAAGATGTCTGCAACACTGAGACTTCTGCTTAAGTATTGAACTGAAATTCTTGGTGAATCCTGAACACCATAGCCAAAAAAACCCCTCTGGGGACACACTTGAAATAATCCTGGTGCTGCAGAAAACCAAAGGATAATTCTTGGCAGGACTGCACTTAATGAGGGCCCTTCCAATTAAACAGAAATTGCTCTGGATTCTCCTTCCTCCAAATCCCAGCCCTGTCCATGTCCATGGAGCCGCTCCTTCCTTCCCTCAGCACCCAGGCTGCCCCATAAATCACACTTGTACAGCAAATAGGATTAATTACGGAGCCAGAAATATTCCTGCCCACATTCCCACCCCTGCACAGCCCACAAAGCCCTGTGGCAATTCAAATATGTGGATTATGGGTTGCTTCCCCAGGGTCACTGGCAAGCTAAGGACAGATGCTTGGAGTCCTTTGGCTGTCAGGAATGCTGCTGCTCTTTTAGACATTAGTCCCAAATAAATAAATAATCTAAAGCCAAGTTGGTTTTTACTCTATTTTGAAACCTCACATTGATGCAACAGGGCCTTGCAATAGGGCTGCTTGAAACAGGCAGTGAAAGTTTCACCTCAGGAGCAGACAAAATCTCACTGCTTCTGTCAGCAGCAGGGCTTTGGTGCAAATCCAAGCTGGGAGGACCTGCTGGTGGTACACTGCCCTTGGTGGCCTTCCCAGGTCTGGAGAGCAATGGGAATCACAGAATTCCCACAGGTTGGGGTTGAAAGGGACCTTAAAGCCCACCCAGTGCCACCCCTGCCATGGCAGGGACACCTCCCACCGCCCCAGGTGCTCCCAGCCCCAGTGTCCTGCCTGGCCTTGGGCACTGCCAGGGATCCAGGGGCAGCCAAGGATTTTAAATGGGTTTTAAGTAGGTTTTGAAAACAGTTATCAGGGTTTCTGTAAGGAGCAGGGGAAAAAATAAATAATAACAACAAAAATAGTTAAACAACAGGCTGAATATTTGACAGAAAGCAAAAGGACTGGGATTTGATGCTGTTCTGTGGAGAAGAATTCATTGATATCCACTGAACTAAACAAGAACTTCCTGCTGCATTGCTTACATTATGGTCACCGTGGTTTAAAGGCCAGAAATTAGAATGGATTTTATTTCTGTCTTTGTTTATGTCCTGTGGTCTCAATGACTCTTCTTCCTTGCTTGCTTTGGTTTTGGTTGCTTTACATCGTTGTTGTAGCTTTGTTTCTCCTTCCTCAGGAGTAAGGCCTGAGAGCAGGCCCTCTCCATGGCCTCACAGGAGGGTGGAGAGGAGCAGACCCTCCATGCCATCACAGGGGGGTGGTGGAGTGGAGATCTTCTCCCTGGCATCACAGGGGGTTGGAGTAGAGCGTCGAGTGGACCAGATCATCTCCATGGCCTCACAGGAGGGGAGAGAGGAGGAGCAGGCCCGCTTCATGTCCCCACAGGAGGGTGGTGAGGAGCAGATGTTCTCCATGGCACCACAGGAGGCTGGACAGGACCAGACCATCTCCATGGCCTCACAGGAAGGTGGTGAGGAGGAGCAGGCCCGCTCCTTGGGCTCACAGGAGGGTGATGGGCAGGAGATCTCTTCCATGTCACCACAGGAGGATGGAGAGGAGACGGCCTCACAGGAGGGTGGAGCAAACCAGACTACCTCCAGACCCTCACAGGAGGGTGGTAAGGAGCAGTCCTTCGCCACGTCCTCACAGGAGGGTGGTGCCTTCTTCTCCACGACCGGACAAGGTGGGCAGGCCTCACAGGGTGGTGGAGAGGAGGAGCAGGCCCTCTCAATGGCATCACAGGAGGGTGGTGAGAAGGTAGGAGAGGAGCTCTTCTTCTCCGTGGCCTCACAGGAGGGTGGAGAGGAGGAGCAGGTGTTCTCCATGGCCTCACAGGAGGGTGGTGAGAAGGGTGGAGAGTAGCAATCCGCCATGGCCTCACAGGGCGGTGCAGAGGAGGAGCAGGCGTTCTCCATGGCCTCACAGGACGGTGGTGAGGAGCAGGCCTTCTCCATGGCAGCAACGGAGGGTGGTGAGAAGGGTGGAGAGGGGAAGACCCTCTCTATGGCATCACAGAAGGGTGGAGAGGAGGAGCAGGCCCTCTCCATGGCAGCACAGGAGGGTGGAGAGGAGCTATCCTTCTCCATGGACTCACAGAAGGGTGGAGAGGAGCAGGCCTTCTCCATGGCCTCACAGGAGGGTGGAGAGGAGCTGTCCTTCTCCATGGCCTCACAGGAGGGTGGAGAGGAGGAGCTGTCCTTCTCCATGGCCTCACAGGAGGGTGGAGAGGAGCAGGCCTTCTCCATGGCCATGGCCTCACAAGAGGGTGGAGAGGAGGAGCAGGCCTTCTCCATGGCAGCACAGGAGGGTGGAGAGGAGCTCTCCTTCTCCATGGCAGCACAGGAGGCTGGAGAGGAGCTCTCCTTCTCCATGGCCTCACAGGAGGGTGGAGAGGAGGAGTAGGCCCTCTCCATGGCAGCACAGGAGGGTGGAGAGGAGCAGGCCCTCTCCATGCCCTCACAGGAGGGTGGAGAGGAGCAGGCCTTCTCCATGGCAGCACAGGAGGGTGGAGAGGAGGAGCAGGCCTTCTCCATGGCCTCACAGGAGAGTGGAGAGGAGCTCCCCTTCTCCATGGCAGCACAGGAGGGTGGAAAGGAGCAGGCCCTCTCCATGGCCTCACAGGAGGGTGGAGAGGAGGAGCAGGCCTTCTCCATGGCCTCAGAGGAGGGTGGTAAAGAGGAGCAGGCCTTCTCCATGGCCTCACAGGAGGGTGGAGAGCAGGAGCAGGCCTTCTCCATGGCCTCACAGGAGGGTGGAGAGGAGGAGCAGGCCTTCTCCATGGCCATGGCTTCACAGGAGGGTGGAGAGGAGCTCTCCTTCTCCATGGCAGCACAGGAGGGTGGAGAGGAGCAGGCCTTCTCCATGGCAGCACAGGGCGGTGGAGAGGAGGAGCAGGCCCTCTCCATGCCCTCACAGGAGGCTGGAGAGGAGGAGCAGGCCTTCTCCATGCCCTCACAGGAGGGTGGAGAGGAGGAGCAGGCCTTCTCCAGGGCCTCACAGGAGGGTTGGCCTTGCCAGAGGTTTCCAGAGAGCACCCAGTGCCACCCTGAGAGAGCATTGGCACTGCAGGAGGCCACACAGGGAAGCTGCTCTGGCAATTCCAGCCCAGCCAGGAATTCCCAATTATTTCCCATCCAGCCCTGCCCTCTGGCAGTGGGAGCCATTCCCTGTGTTCTGTCCTTCCATCCCTTGTCCCCAGTCCCTTTCTGTCACAGACATCTTTTATGAAAAATCCTTTCCTGAGGAATTTTCCTCCTGAGAAGCTGGGAGGCCTCAGGAACAAAATGTAAACAATGATTATCTGCTGCTGTGGAATGTAACAGGTGCATCTGTGATTGGTCTCATGGGGTTGTTTCTAATTAATGGCCAATCTCAGTCAGCTGGCTCAGACAGAGAGCTGAGACACAAACCTTTGTTATCATTCTTTCCTATTCTATTCTTATCCAGCCTTCTGATGAAATCCTTTATTCTATTCTTTTAGTATAGTTTTAATGCAATATATACCATAAAATAATAAATCAAGCCTTCTGAAACATGGAGTCAGATCCTCGTCTCTTCCTTCATCCAAGAACCCCTGTGAACACCGTCACACCTCTCCAGCTCTCCTGGAGCCCCTTTGGGCTCTGAGCTCTCCCTGGAGCTTCTCCTGTCCAGGTGAGCACCCCCAGCTCTGCCAGGCTGTGGATGAAGCTCAGTGACCAAATGTTCCCTGCTGAGAGCTCAGGGGACGTTCCCATGGGGAAGGACACGAGGGGCTGGGTTTGCAAACACAACTGGAAATAATGAAACACAGCGAAGACAAAAAAGCTTGGGTCAAATCATCAGGGAATGCTGCAAGACCATAAATCAGAGGATTTTTTTTCCATGAAGTTCTGTTTCTTGGGATCTTAAAAGCAAATGTCTCCTGGTATTTAGGGTAAACATTGAAGTCACCTAATCTTCCTGAGGTGCCCCTTTCTTACACAGGAGTTCCTCACAACTGGCGAAGGCCCTAAAGAGGAGTCAGGGATTTGTCCACTGCATGGAATTCCTGACATTTCCCTCCTTCTTTTCTCTTCAGTCATTCCTCTGCCCTCAGATTATTCCCTCCTCCCTGGCAGCCATGTGAGGAGCAAATCAATGTTTCAGAGCCAGGAAGGGTAAAGGGCCCAAGGGTGGGATTGTGCTGGCACTGCCTGTGTCACATTGCTCAAACTCTAGGAAGCTTCAGAAACACTGAATTTTTCTTTATGGCAAGGAGCTCTTCTAGGATTTATCATTCTATTTATGTTCAGGTCGAAGAATTACACAGTGGCAGATTATGGAGCCTTGAAAGAAGCTCAAAAACATTTCAGAAAGGCAGAGCAGGAGATGATGCAGATCAGGTTTGCTTTCAAAGTCCTCTGTGATTTTCTCAGTTTTAGCAGAAGGGAGGAATTCACTTCAGCACCATCAGAAAATTTATTTTGAGGACATATTGATATTAATGATCAGTACAGACCTAAAGAGACCCAGCAATTTTACTGTAGAAAACTGCTCTGTGTGGGCTAAAAATCCTTTTTATCCCTTTCACCTCTTTTCTGCTTGTAAACATTGCAGCACTAGTTCCATAAAATGAACATTCTGGACCCTTGTCTGGAAAAACATCTCCTAGAATTAATGCCATCAACGTTGTTCTGTGTTTTAAAGCATTCATTTGCTGTGACTGCTTGGATTTTTGAGAGCAGCTGATGCACCAACACTGCCCTGAGGGCTGGGTTTACTCCATTTTCCAGAGCTGACTGGAAATTCTGCAAACAGGTGGGAAATCCCAGGTCCTGGTGATGCCAGCAGGGGATTTTGCTGTCCCTGTGTGTCCATGGCACTGCCCAGGTCAGCGCTGAGGGAGCTCCTGCTCTGGCACCTCCTCTTTGTTTTGGCTGTGCAAGGATAAGATCCAGCACACTCCTGGTTTGCTTGGGATAACTGGGCACCCACTGCCTGCTTTCTTCACTGATAATTAGAATTTAACTGTGAAAAAATGGTAAAAATGGTGTTTCACAGAACATCCTGCACAGCCACCCCTGAACTCCAACTCAGCAGCCTGGACTTGGCCATCCTGGTGCAAACAGATGTTGTTGTTGTATCTTGAACAGGAAAATCCATATCTTTAAGATACTTCTGTGCACTGGCATGATTTCACATTGCAGAGACTAAACAGTGGGGTTTGCCTTGAGCTCCTGATATGGGGAAGCACCAGGGGTGAGATTAAACTGGGCAGTCCAAATTCCAGTGAGGGGCTGCAGATCTTGCCTGCCCCTAAATCCCTTGGCTGAAAAAGGAGAGGCAGAGCTGAGCTGGGTGCCAGGCACCTTGCAGGGCTGGGTGGATCTCCTGTAGCCCTGAGTGAGCAGCTGGCACTGCAGGGAGAGCACAATTCCCAAATCCAGCTGGGTTTGTGGGCACAGAGCTTCTTCTGCTGCATCCACCCAGAGCTGGCAGCCAGGGGGGGATTGTCCCCTCTGAAATATGGGGTAACCTGGCTGGTTTTGGGTGAGAACGAGCTCAAACCCAGGCACTTCAGGCCTGTTTGTCAAATTTCACTCATTTCTCCCACAGCCATGGCTCCCATTCTAGCAGACAGAAATTTCTGCAGAAATGCAACATTTGACATTCATTTTTCACACCTTCCTTTGAAGCAGGAGGAAAGCTCACATTGCAGGTTAGAAATACCTGGGGGCTGGTACAGTTTAGTAATTCCTAAAATTCCTAACTTTTTTTTTTACTTTTTTTTTTCCTCATTTGGATAGTTCTATTTGCCATCCATAAAAATCTGGATTTCCAAGGGAAGACTTTTTGATTAAGAGTGTTTTTCAAATTCCTGCTGCTCACCTAGGAGAGCAGAGCATTCCTTATGGAGCAGGGAGGTTTATGGGGATTTTAAATGTGCATGATAGATTTTAAATGTGCATGATAGATTTTAAAGGTGCATTATAGATTTTAAAGGTGCATTATTAGATACTTAACAGATTGAAGGAGTAAATTTGCATTTAGTTAGATGCTACAATTGCTGTGAGTACATAATCACTTGGAAATGAATTTTTGGCAATTAATTGCTTTTAAAAGAGTCTTAAAAGGAATTATAAGAAATAATAAGTCTCATATAAGACTACTGTTCTCTGTTAATACCAAAGTTAGTGGAATGGGAGTGACTTCATTCCTTTTTGCAAATAGAGGAGTCAGTAACTGAGGTGTTCCTCATCCAGCTCCTGTCAGAACGGGCAACAGGACCCACAATTCAGATTTTTTATCTGCCTAGACCCTGGTGCCTCTAAAGCCTGCTGGAAAGGTGTCAGAAATGTGGCATTTTTGTGAAAGTCTGTGAGGAAAGTGTACAGACCTTGCACAAGAGCAGTTGCTGGTTTATTTATCCCAAGTACTGGAGTGGAGCCACGTTTTAATCAGCCCCTGCTCTCCTGGGGGCTCAGGCACCCATTGCAGGAATTGATGCAATCCTGCCCCACTCTTGCAATGAGCTGTGGTCAGAGTTTGCAAGAGTTTCCCTAAATTCCCTTTTCTGCCATCAGGCTGTCACTGGGTAACCCTGCTGGTAGCACAGATGGGATCCAGCACTCACATCCCAGATTTTTGCCTGAAAACAAGGATATTTCCTTTGTATGGTTCAGGTTTCCTTTGTATGGTTCTGTAGTGATTGGCACATCACTGTGATGGGTGTTAGAAGACAATAATCACATATTTATGTGTAAAAGAATTTACACTGACCCAGCACTCACATCCCCAGATTTTTGCCTGAATCCCAGGATATTTGTGTGGTTCTATAGTGATTGACACATCACTGTGATGGAGCTAAATAATCACATATTTATGTTTATAAGAAATTACACTGATCCAGCACTCACATCCCAACTTTTTTGCCTGAATCCAAGGATATTTCCTTTATATGGTTCTTGTAGTGACTGACACATCACTGTGATGGAGAACAATAATCACATATTTATGTTTATGAGAAATTACACCAACCCAGCACTCACATCTCAATTTTTCTGCCTGAATCCAATGATATTTGTATGGTTTCTGTAGTGATTGCTCATCACTGTGATGGGTGCTGGAGAACAATAATCACATGTTTATCTGTACAAGAATTTACAGTGACCCAGCACTCACATCCCCAGATTTTTGCCTGAATCCAAGGGATATTTCCTTTGTATGGTTCTGTAGTGATTAACACATCACTGTGATGGGTGCTGGAGGACAATAATCACATATTTACGTTTATAAGAAATTACACTGACCCAAAAAATCCCTTTTGTTTTGCCTGAATCCAAGGATATTTGTATGGTTTCTATACTGACTGACACATCACTGTGATAGGTGTTGGAGAACAATAACACATATTTATTTTTATAAGAATTTACACTGACTCAGCACTCACATCCCCAGATTTTTGCCTGAATCCCAGGATATTTGTATGGTTCTGTAGTGATTGACACATCACTGTGATGGGTGTTGGAGAACAATAACACATATTTATTTTTATAAGAATTTACACTGATCCAGCACTCACATCCCAATTTTTTTGCCTGAATCCAAGGATATTTCCTTTGTATGGTTCTTGTAGTGATTGACACATCACTGTGATGAAGGACAATAATCACATATTTATGTTTATGAGAAATTACAGTGACCCAGCACTCACATCTCAATTTTTCTGCCTGAATCCAATGATATTTGTATGGTTTCTGTAGTGATTGCTCATCACTGTGATGGGTGCTGGAGAACAATAATCACATGTTTATCTGTACAAGAATTTACAGTGACCCAGCACTCACATCCCCAGATTTTTGCCTGAATCCAAGGGATATTTCCTTTGTATGGTTCTGTAGTGATTAACACATCACTGTGATGGGTGCTGGAGGACAATAATCACATATTTACGTTTATAAGAAATTACACTGACCCAAAAAATCCCTTTTTTTTGCCTGAATCCAAGGATATTTGTGTGGTTTCAATACTGACTGACACATCACTGTGATGGGTGTTGGAGAACAATGCTCACATATTTATGTTTATAAGAATTTACACTGACCCAGCACTCACATCCCAACTTTTTTGCCTGAATTCAAGGAAATTTCCTTTCTATGGTTCCTGTAGTGATTGCTGGAGAACAATAATCACATATTTATGTGTATATGAAATTACACTGACCCAGAACTCACATCCCAAGTTTTTTGCCTGAATCCCAGGATATTTCCTTTGTATGGTTCCTATAGTGATTGACACATATGATGGAGGACAATAATCACATATTTATTTGTACAAGAATTTACACTGATCCAGCACTCACATCCCAATTTTTTTGCCTGAATCCAAGGATATTTGTATGGTTCCTGCAGTGATTAACACACCACTGTGATGGTGCTAGAGGACAATAATCACACATTTATGTGTATATGAATTTACACTGACTACAGACATTGCAGAAACTTTTTGGTTTGGCCTTCTCAGAAAAAACTGCACCAACAGCCTAAAAAAAAATCTGTATTTCCCACCTGGTTCACAGGCTGTCATTGGTGGAGGCAAAACTTTTGTGAGCTGTTTCCTGTGTCACACACCCTCTGATATTTCAGTTCTGAAAGGGCAGAGTGAGGACTGTGCCCACTCCTCCCCACACTTCCATAAGGAATAAATAAATAAATAAATAAATAAATTCATTAATAACAGCCTGTGCCAGGCAATTCTGCAGTCAGACCTCTACCAGGCAAGGAAATAAAATTCCTGCTCGCTCTGGCTCTCCCACCAGGAAATTAAAACCCTGGAGCTGCAGAAGTGGGAGATGCTTTCAGCAAGGTGGGAGCAGCTCTGAGGAGCTTCAGATGGGATTTCAGGGCCTTTTGTGACAGAAAGGAGCTGAGCCACAGGAGATGGATGAGCTGACAGCCAGAGTTCAAGTGTGGGGAAGTTTATTTGGCCTGCACACGTCCTGATTTCCAGCCTGCTGTCTATCCCCTTCTTGGGACTAAAAATAAACCTCCAGACACAGTAAAAAAGGCATTTGCTGGCACTTGGGCCTGATTAAAGAATTAAAAAAGAAGGAAACATTAGTTGCATTTCTGGAAAAAGCACTTAATCAGCAAACCAGAGTTCCTTTAAAACCTCACTATGGTTAATTCTCCTTCCTTTTACGAAGCAGCCTTCCCCTTCAAGCTTCAATAATCATTTCTTTTCCCAACAAAAGACAGAAATAGTTTCAGAACAACTTTTACTCATGTTTACTGTGGCATGTCGTGCTTATAAAATCTTTTTAATCTGTAACCATTTAACTTTTCTTGGCGAGATAAATCCAGGGCCATACAGATATTTTGTAAACACCGCTCCAGCTCAGCATCTGAGTCAGAGCAGATGATAAAAGAAAGTGGCATTTCAGACAGCCTGGGGCTTGCAGGGCAGCAGGACACGTTGGGAAAGCATTTGGGGATGAGGCAGAGTTGAGAGTTCAGGATGTTGTGCCCTGTGCTGCCATGGGGGCATCTCTGAGCTCAGCAGCCCTCCCTGGGGAAGTGAGTCAGCAGCAGCCTCAGGGATTTCAACACCTTTGGTATAAATTCCATCCGTCTGTCCTAGGAACTTTACAAAACTCCTGCTGACTCGGGGGCTGTGAGGGACTAACTGTGAAAATGCCCCAAAATCTGCATGGCAGCAGCACTGGGGGCTCCAGCAGCGCCAAGGGTTTGAAACCCACCAAAGTGCTGGGTTTGGAAACAGGCCCTGGCCCACAGAGCAAAGCCTGGCTCTCTGAGCCTGATCTTCACCTCTGATTTTTGTGCCAGAAATTTGCTCTGTGGCTTAGGGAAGGTGCAGAATCATCACCTGTAGCTGCACCTAAAAAGGCACAAAACACTCAAAAATCACCTTTAAATTGCACATCTCAGACACTCAAACCAGTCCTACAAGGGCTGGCAGATTTTTCAGATATTGATTATTGCTTCTCTTGCTTTTTCTAATGTTTTTCAAATTATTACGTGGTTTTTATTAACTTGTAGGAACAAACAGAAAAGGCTTTCCAGATTTTTAGTGGGTTTTTTAATCTTGTAAAACCCTCCCCAACTCACACTCAGGCACGTGAGATGCTCCCAAACCCCACAAAAAGCCCCACAACTCTGCCCATTCTTTCCAGCCCGCCTGTCCTTTACACAGCTTGATAGATGGAAATGAGATTTCCCTGCTGTTTGAACTTCCTTTTATGAGTTATTTACTTTTTTTCTTTTTTTTTTTTTAACCTGGAGCCTGGCTTTGAGACACTCCTGTGCCCACAGTTGTGCTCCTGGGGGATCCAGTGCGTGGCTGTTTGTGGTTTAGTCATTGTTTAAACAGCCCCACAGCACACTGAGCTGTGTGAAGAGAGCTGGCCTGCTTTATTCCGTTTATAGCTCTGTCCTACAGAAATAAAACTGTCTTTTTTTTGACATTATTAGACCCAAATTTGCCACAGTTACTGCATTTGCCACAACAAAAAAGGCAGGGCCAAAATAAGTTCAAACACTTCTGTGAGAAGATTTGAAAGCTCTTTGTTATTATTTCTTCCAGAGTCCATTCCAAGGAAAAATCAGCCCTTCAGTTCCAGGTTTGTGGCAATATTCAGAATATTGTCAGAATATTCTGAGCTGGAAAGGGCCCACAGGAATCACCAAAATGTGGATCCAGCAGCACATGGGTGATAAACCTTGAATCCAACATTCCCACACCAAGAGCAGCAGGTGATGGGCAAATGGAAAAAGGGATTTAAGGAAAAAAAGAGATTTAAGGAAAAGGGGATTTAAGGGGAAAGGGATTTAAGGGAAAAAGGGATTTTAGGAAAAAGAGATGTAAGGAAAAAAGGGATTTAACCTGCCCTGGAATTCAGGAGGAGCAGATCACAGGAAGGGCAGAGCCAAGGAAGTGCAAATGACACAGCCAAGGCATCAGGAGCTGCTCCCTGGGTTTATGGCAGCAATTGTTTGCCTTTGTGTGCTCATAAAGGCATTTCAAATAAACAGAACATTTCCTACTATAGGCCATGGCACTGTTTTCTTCCTGGTAAAAGTTTCAAGAATACCAGAGGAATATTAAGATGCTGACATGTGAAACTCAACAAAAGAAGCAACAAGCCTTTTCCTGTTATTAAACAAACGGAAAGTAAATATTCCAGATTGGGACAGATTCCATAAGAGGATGTTCTTGGTAGTTTTTTTTTTATTTAAGAACATATATACCTTTGGCAACAAGTTGGTTTATTTTTTTCAGTTCTTAGAATGTGATGATTTGGGGGTTTTCCTTGATGTGTTTGTTATTTTGTCCTTCTGTCAGCCGTGACAGATGACCCTAGAGAGCATTTGGGACGAGCTCTGAGACACATTTCAGGTAAAATCTGAGCTCCACAGGATTGTTCCTGGGCAGAGAAATCTTAAAGCACATTCCTGGATCGGGTACAGTCCCAATCAGAAATAGTGACACCAGATTTTGGTTTCATTTTATAATAAAAGAACCTAATCTGCTTCCTTAGCATTGTAAATGAGGTAAAAATTTTGGAGTCAAACTCAGTTTTAGATCTTGCACTCACAGCAATGGGAATTATAAATCACCAGAGCCTCATCTGCATGTGGTCCTGGAAGCTGCCTCCAAATGCTCTGGCACATAGCATTCCCTAAAATTCTAAAATATTAAATATTCTGTCCCTTACATTTAACAAAAATGCCTGGGGAACCAGAAAAAAGTCAGCAAAGAAGAAGAAGAAGAAGAAGAAGAGAAAAAGAAAAAGAAAAAGAAAAAGAAAAAGAAAAAGAAAAAGAAAAAGAAAAAGAAAAAGAAAAAGAAAAAAAAGGAAAATAAATATAAAAAATAAAAATAAAAACATGAAAGAAAAAAAAATATAAGAAAATCTGCTAGGTTATTCCTAGAAGGGAATCCAGTAATCTTAAATAAATCCTTTTTTCAGCTCCTTGGAATTCCCTGATATCTGAATGAAATCCCTGCTCTCTGGCCTCTTATTACTGAATGGGGTTGCAAATGACAAAAACAAGCAGTGAAAAACACTTTCAATAAATGAGCACTAAAGGCTGCTGCCTACAGTTTGTTTGAAATTGGGAGCATGAAAAAGTCCCTGAGTGCACAAAACTCTGCCTGCCAGCATCCATTAGACAGCCAGGAAAAGTGGGTAAATATTAGGCATCAATATTTGAAGAGAAATGTAATGAGCAAAGGAGTTATTTGACAATTAAGCAGGTGCTTCTAAAATTCTGAGTCACTGCTTCAGGGCTCTGTGCTCACCTGAATGCAAAAAAAAGGCTGTGCAGAGAAAAACTGGGAGTCAAATAAAAAAAGACTTTAAAACCCACTAAAAATCTGGAAAGCGTTTTCTGTTTGCTCCTACAAGTTAATACAAAGCATGTAATAATTGGATGTGGAATTCTTGCAGGATCCATCCCATTATCCCATCCCATCCCATCCCATCCCAGCAAACCTGGAAGTCAAATTAGAAAAGACTTTGAAAACCCCACTAAAAATCTGGAAAGCTTTTTCTGTGTGTTCCTACAAGTTAATCTAAAGCATGTAATAATTTGAAAAACATTTAAAAAAGCAAGAGAGGCAATAATCAATATGTGAAAATTCTGCCAGCCCTTGTAGGACTGGTTTGGGTGTCTGAGATGTGCAATTTAAAGGTGATTTTTGAGGATTTTGTGCCTTTTGAGGTGCAGGCCCAGGTGCACCCCTGACTGATACAAAATCTATCTCCCATTTCCATCTGGCAGTGGAGCAGAACAATTGCTGTGCATTCTGCAGGGCTGAGTGGAGCCCTAAATGAAAACTGCAGAAACATGGACACCTAGTGGAGACTCCCAACCCTTACTGTGCCCTTCCCAACTGGATACACACCCAAAAAATGAACTTTTGCTGCTCATCTTGCTGGAACCTGGAGGTTTTTGTGCCCAGCTGTGTGCTGAGCCACACGAGGTGAAGGTGAGGGAGGCAGGATTTGGCCAAAGAGAGGATTTGCCTCATTGAGCAGCTCAGCCAGGGACTGATGGAGCAGAAAAACTAATGAGGCACGCAGAAACAAATGGTTCTGCAGCTAAAGGTAAATAAATGTGGCACTGGAGCTGCAGGGCTGGGAGAAAATCAGCGGGTTTGAGTGCCCTTAATTCCCCTGGAGTGGCCAGCTCAGAGCTGTGGCCTTTGTTCCCAGGGGGAGAAGGGAAGCAGGGCTTTGGGGGGCTGGGGCAGAGAAAATCAATGTTCACATCATTTCCGTTAATTAATGTTCACATCATTTTCAATTCATGTTCACATCATTTTCAATTCATGTTCACATCATTTTCTAACACATCTGGAACAGAAATTGAGGGCAGGGAGTGACTGGGATGCCCTCAGAGAGCCCGGATGGGATGGGATAATGGGATGGGATGGGATGGGATGGGATGGGATGGGATGGGATGGGATGGGATGGGGTGGGATGGGATGGGATGGGATGGGATGGGATAATGGGATGGGATGGGATCCATGGGATGGGATGGGATAATGGGATGGGATGGGATCCATGGGATCCATGGGATCCATGGGATGGGATGGGATAATGAAATGGGATCCATGGGATGGGGTCCATGGGATCCATGGGATGGGATGGGATAATGAGATGGGATAATGGGATCCATGGGATGGGATAATGGGATGGGATGGGATAATGGGATAGGCTGGGATGGGATGGGATGGGATGGGAAGGGATGGATGGGAATGGACAATGGGATGGGATGGATGGGAATGGACAATGGGATGGAGGGATGGGATGGGATAATGGGATGGAGGGATGGGATGGGATAATGGGATAGGATAATGGGATGGGATAATGGGATGGATCCTGCAAGAATTCCACATCCAAGTGTGTTTAATCTCCAAGAACGCACAATCACTCTCCATGTCTGAAGCAAACACACCCATGCCATTCTCATCTCTAAAATCCTCTTTTCTCATGCTGCTCCCTTCACTGCCAGCCTCCTCGGGATTGCTGCTATTATGGGATTCCTCCCTGGGTTGATGCTTGGCCAGTATTTGACTTCTCTTTTTTTGTCTCCTGTGAAAACCATCTGAAACTAAGCAGAAACCAACCTTGATTTATTTCTTTAATAAACAAAATTAAGATGCTGCATGTTAATAAAAATGAAAAGTATTCCCTAGTTGTTGGTGTTTTTTTAAAGTTTCCAAAAACAGTCCCATATCTCTGTCAAAGTTAATGTAACCAGAATTTCCATGGGAATTTCTGTCAGTCTGGGGAAACTGGAGCTGGCTAATGTAAATAACTACAGCCCATCCTCCCACTGCTGTCTGCATCACCTTGTGAGAAAGAAAATCCAGAAAGGAGAGTGTCATCATGGGGGCTTTGTGGATTACAACACGGATGGGATAACAAAATTTTACAGGAACGTTCTGTCAAAGCCAGACAGAAATTATTACAATGACAAATCATGACTTGAATTTCATGCAAAACCCTTTTATTTCTTGGCACTGACTCCAAAATTACCTAAAGACACTGTAAGAACAGATCATTCTTTTATGATTTTATGAGTGGCTTTCTACATGGGCAAATAGTTTTACAGGCTGACATTTCTGTTTCTTTTAATAAGCCTAAGCATGTAAAATATGTATTTAAGGAGTACCTGGCCTGTATGTTTTGGCTGAGGTAGGACTGAGAATTAACTCCCAACTGCCCCTAAAACCCCCAAACACTCAAAAAAACCACTTTGGATAACAAAACCTCCCTGTGCCTTCCTGCACATGGCAACTCCATGTTACTGGGGTAGAAACTTCACAGCACAGCCACTTGTTAATATTAGCTGTTAAATATTAGTTCATATAATATAAAATGAGCTCCTATTTTATAAGGGGAATATTTCTTCCAGATGGGCTTCACAATGAAACAGTGCCTGTGGAAGGACACAAACCACAGGCAGGCTGAGAGCACAGCGCTGCAAATGTTGTGCAGATTTTAGAGGAAATCACCACGTGTGTGGCCACAGGAGGAGTTCAGTGAGCCTGGCAGGGACATCATGTCCTGCCACTGGAACTGGTTTGCAGCTCTGTCTGAGAAATCCTGGGGCAGCACAGGGCAGGAGCATCCTCCCCTGGAAAGGCACTGGGAGTTCAGAGGGGTTCCTGTGGATCTCACATGGATGCCATAACACGTCTGTATTTATACCCATATTTCTGGGATTTATATCTCAATTTCTGGGGCTGGCAGGGCAGACAATGGGGCATTGAGAGTCAGGCAGCAAAGGCAACTGTGCCAGGGTTGAAGGGTCACAGCCACGGTGGTTTAGGAGAGAGTCCTATCAGCCTTGGCAGGAAGCTGACATTGCCTTGGACCTTAATTTAATAATGCAATAAATCAGCCTGGTATCAAGAAATGCTGTGTGCAGTTCTGAGCCCTCAGTTCGGGGAGGACACCGAGGAGCTGGAGCACATCCAGGGGAGGCAACGAGGCTGGAGAGGGGCTGGGAACACAAAACAAACCCTGTGAGAAGCCCTGAGGGAGCTGGGGGTGCTGAGCCTGGAGAAAAGGAGGCTCAGAGGTGACCTTATTGCTCTCTACCCCTTCCTGAAGGGAGGTTGTGCTCAGGTGGGGTCGGTCTCCGACAGAACCAGAGGACACAGCCTCAGGCTACATCAGGGAAGGTACAGGTTGGATATTAGGAGAAAAATTTTCACAGAAAGAATAATAAAGTACTGGAACGCTCTTCCCATGGAGGTGGTAGAATCACCATCTCTGGATGTGTTTAAAAAAGACTGGACATGGCACTTGGTGCTAGAGTACATTTGAGGTGTTAGGGCACGGGTTGGACTCTATGATCTTAGAGGTCTCTTCCAACCTCATCATTCTGTGATTCTGGGATTCTGTGGTTCTGGGATTCTGGGATTCTGGGACTCTCAGATTCCGTGATTCCAGAATTCTGTGATTCTGTGATTCTGCGATTCTGTGATGCTGTGATTCTGGGACTCTGAGATTCTGTGATTCTGGGAATCTGAGATTCCGTGATTCTGGAATTCTGGGATTCTGGGAATCTGCGATTCTGCAATTCTGTGATTCCGGGATTCTGGGATTCTGTGATTCTGTGATTCTGTGATTCTGGGATTCTGGGATTCTGCAATTCTGTGATTCTGGGATTCTGGGACTCTGAGATTCCGTGATTCTGGAATTTTGTGATTCCGGGATTCTAGGATTCTGGGATTCTGCGATTCCGTGATTCTGCAATTCTGTGATTCCGGGATTCTGGGATTCTGCGATTCTGTGATTCTGGGATTCTGCGATTCTGAGATTCTGAGATTCTGGGATTCCATGATTTTGCGATTCCGTGAAATACCAAGCAACTGGATGCTGTGACTGAGAGCCCTGAAGCAGCCGGGGCAGCAGGGAATTCCCTGTTCCCGGTGCCATTCCCAGGGCGGGAGGGGCAGAGCGGGGATGCCTGGCAGGAGCTGCTCCCTGCAGGGCACAGCTGGAGCACTCCAGGCAGCAAAAACCCGCGCTGAGAACTGCCAGCAAAGCGATCTGCAGGGCTTTTAGCGCTGCCCCGTGTCTGGAGGCAGCATGAGCTCTATTTGTTCTGCTCCTGAGTGTTTGTTTAGCCTGTGAAAAGCCCCGGTGAGGGACACAATCCTCACTCACAGGTACAACTTTGTTTTGCTCCTCCCATATCCCAGTGGTCCTGCAGGACAATGCAGGTCTGTTCACATATTTACTAGGAACTAATATTTAAATACCATTTTATGCATTCATTTTTTTTATCTTGACTTTTTTTTAAATTAATAATTAAACCATATATCCCTACATTATCCAAATCATTTATCATCAATTGTGACGGTGTTCACAGGGGTTCTTGGGTGAGGGAAGAGACGAGGATCTGACTCCATGTTTCAGAAGGCTGATTTATTATTTTATGATATATATTACATTAAAACTGTACTAAAAGAATAGAAGAAAGGATTTCATCAGAAGGCTGGCTAAGAATAGAATAGGAAAGAATGATAACAAAGGTTTGTGGCTCATCTCTCTGTCTGAGCCAGCTGACTGTGACTGATTAATTACAAACATCTAGGATGGGCTAATTAAAGATCCACCTGTTGCATTCCACAGCAGCAGATAATCAATGTTTACATTTTGTTCCTGAGGCCTCCCAGCTTCTCAGGAGGAAAAATCCTCAGGAAAGGTTTTTTCATAAAAGATGTCTGCAACAATCAATACACTTTCAATTAACCTTCCTCTATATTTCCTAGTGTCAAAACCAACAACCAACCATCATCATCACTCCATAACCACCCCAAAACAAACCTAGAATTAACCCCAGAACTAACCCCCCCCAAAAAAAACAAACAAAAATACAAACCATGATCATAAATCATCAACCAATCACCCACCAAATTTTACATTCTTGTAGTTTATAAAAAGCAAGACACTGAAGATGTCAAGAGGCTGCCACACACACCCAAGGACAACAGACTTAGTCGTAACCTCACTGTTAGTTTTTGCTAGGTATATACATGCAAGTATCCATGCTCCAGTGTAGACACCCTGGACACCTTAATTTCTGTACAATTTCTAGGCTGGGTGATTTCAGCCTTGTGCTGTTGTATTGAGACACAGATTCTTACATCGTGGCTCCTGACAGCAGGGTGACATTCCTGGCTCCCTGGTGACCTCGAGGGCTGCAGCTCAGAGCCTGTCACTGGGTGCTGCCTCATCATCGTCAGGGACATGCAGACACTGCTGAGAGCGTCTGCACAATTATTGATACAGAAATTGATAGATAAAAGAAACGAGGTGTGACTCATCCAGAGCTTGTCCTTCAGACAGCAAGTTCTGGCTGCAGCTTATCAGGGACGAGAGCAGATAATGGGTGAAGAAACAGGAGTGTGAGTGAGTTAATTGAGGGGCTGGCCGTGGGTTCTGTCCAAGGCTGCAGGCTGATAAGGAAATGTGAGTGGCCTGTAGCTCCTCGTGTTTTGTCTGCCTCTCCCTGCAGGGAATGTCTCATAGTAAATGTGTCTGCACAAAGAGAAAATCCAGATATAGCTAGCAGAGATAAAACTGCTTTCATTCAAGTGAGACTTGGTTTGACCAATTTAGGAGGAATTTTGAATCAGAGTGACATCTTTGATGCTGGGTCACTCTCATTTTGTTGCCTGGAATATTTTAATTTGGGTATTTCAATGGCAGAGCTCTGAGAATGAACCTGAAGTTACCAGAGCATCTCTGTACTTTGGTGACAGGAACACATCAGGCCCCTCTGAGGTTTGGCTTCAACACTTTTTATGCAAATCAACATCAAAAAGTCCTGAGCTGGTGTATCAAGCACACCTCTGCAGGCGATAACTGTGAGAACACAAGCTGAGTGTTCTCATGTTTTGTGCAATAACTCCTGTCTGGCCTTGTAATTGCTATTGCCTGCCCTTTGCCTCAACATAAAAAAACAGGAACAAGATAAAATACCTCCTAAGAAGGATGTATTATTGCAGCTTTTCATCCCTGATCTCTGCTGGGAATCAGAACTCTCTGCTGAGAGTCTGCAGCCAAATTGTCTCACTCCTCTTTGGTGACAGTGGCACCTCGCAGGTGCCTCAAACAGGAGCAGGTGAAGGTGTGACCGTGGGTTGGACAAGGTGTAAAAAAAAAGAGACCAGAGACCAGATCCTAACAGTGAAAATGCTTTGTATTTTATTTTGTATTTTATTCAGGTGCTTTTATTTTATAGCTGCACAAGCCCGTCGTGCCGAGCTGGCTCTGAGCTGCGGGATCAGCCTCACCCGGCGGGACAGCGGTGCCTTGTCCCGAGTGCCACCGAGCCACGGGCTGTGTCCCGGGGCCAAACGAGCAGAACATTGTCCCTGTGTCCCCTCACCGCTAATCAACCATCTCCGCGTGTGCCTCTGCCGCTGCTCACGGAGCTCACCGCTCACTCCAAAAGCTTCTCTCACTTTGGTCACACTAAAGCCGCCAATGTGATTTGTCCCCGGGAGGGACATCAGCACATCCCGGGGGGACAGCCCGGCAGCAGAGCCGGGAGAAACATTCCCGGTCCTTCCCTGCCGGGAGCATCCCTGGCTCGGGGCCGGCAGCCGGGGCCGGACAGCGCGGCCTCACCTCTGCCGGGGCGGGGACCCGAGCGGGACCGGGCCCGCACAGCGGGGATGGAGAGGAACCGAAACCTCCCCTGGACCGGGGATGGAGCGGGACCGGGGTGAATCAGCACCGGAACCCCCCGGCAGTGACCGGATCTTCCTCTGGGCTAGGACGAAACGGGACCGAACCCCCAGGCGAGAATGGAGCGGGGCGGGGGGGGTTAGATCGGGACCGGGAATAGAGCGGGGCTGATGGGCGGGGATGGAGTGGGGCAGTGATGGAGAGGGACCGAGGATGGAGCGGGATCAGGACCGGGAGCGAGACCGGGAGCGGGACCGGGGCGGGGCTGGGAATGGAGCGGGACGGGGATGGAGCGCAACCAGGGACGGAACGGGACGGGGGATAGACCGGGACCGGGGATGGAGCGGAACCGATTGGCGAGGACGGAGCGGGACCGGGAATGGAGCGGGACGGGACCGGGGCGGGCTCGGGGCGGGGCCGTTCCCGCGCGGGCTCAGTGCGCAGGCGCGGTGGCGGCGCGGCGGTGACGGTGCCAGTGACGGTGCGTGGCGCGCGCGGGCGGCGGGAACGGCCCGGCTCGGTCTGCCCGAACCCAGCGGGACCGGACACTGCCTCCCAAATCCACGGGGACACTCCGGGACCGGATACTGCCCCTCAAACCCACCGGGATTGGACACTGCCCCTCAAACCCACCGGGACACTCCGGGACCGGACACTGCCCCTCAAACCCACCGGGATCGGACACTGCCCCTCAAACCCACCGGGACAGCCCCGGTCCGGGTGCGGGTCTTGCAAAAGGCCCGGCCGTCCTGGCGGGACTCCCGGGGCAGCCCTGAGGGATCCGGGGCAGCCCTGAGGGGATCCCGGGGCAGCCCTGAGGGGATCCCGGCGGAGCCCTAAGGGATCCCGGGACAGCCCTGAGGGGATCCCGGGGCGGCCCTGAGGGGATCCGGGACAGCCCTGAGGGGATCCGGGGCAGCCCTGAGGGGATCCGGGACAGCCCTGAGGGGATCCCGGGACAGCCCTGAGGGATCTGGGACAGCCCTGAGGGATCCCGGGACAGACTTGAGGGGATCCAGGGCGGCCCTGAGGGGATCCGGGACAGCCCTGAGGGATCTGGGACAGCCCTGAGGGATCCCGGGACAGACTTGAGGGGATCCAGGGCGGCCCTGAGGGGATCCGGGACAGCCCTGAGGGGATCCGGGACAGCCCTGAGGGATCCGGGGCAGCCCTGAGGGATCCGGGGCAGCCCTGAAGGATCCGGGACAGCCCTGAGGGGATCCCGGGACAGCCCTGAGGGATCTGGGGCAGCCCTGAGATGATCCCGGGACAGCCCTGAGGGATCCGGGGCTGCCCTGAGGGGATGTATTTTACTCCTTTATTTCTGGAGTTTCCTTCATGAGCTGTGGGCGGAGGAGCAGCCCTGTCCGATGTGCTGGGGATGCTCCAGAGGCAGATCCGAGATCTCCCGCACATCCCTGCCTGTTTGTTTGGTGACAGAATTGCAGAATTAAACCTGTGTTACCCTGCAGCATCCACTGAGAATGTGCTGCTGTAGGAGGGGTCTTGCTGAAATACAAAAAAAAAATGGGCGAACCTTAATTCCCGGGTGTTAAATCTTTCCTTTCCACTCCTTAGGAGGATAAAGTAAGACATGGCAGAAGCAGTTTTTCACCCCCCAAAAAGGAAAAGAAGAGTTTTCGAGTCCTACAAGGCTCCCTTTCCTGTGGATGTGGGGGGGAAGGATTTCAGACTCTGCCAGGCTGAGATCATCAACAACAATGTGATTGTGAGGAACCCCGAGGATATTGAACAGCTCTACAACAAGGTGCTGCACCCTGTTTGCACAGTATTTGTAGTGTTTTAAATGTAGGTAAAACATAATACTGGTTCAAATCTGCTGCCTTTATCTTATCTGCTCCTTCAGCCACCTGTGATTTTCCATATTTCCTTTCTCTCCTGAAATCACGGCAAAAAAATATATTCTGTATCAAATGTGAAAAGTTTCTTATCCAAGGAAATAAATGTTGGAATGAATTGACATTGTGATCTAAGAAACAGCTGCAAAGCCTTCATGTTTATGTCTCCTTTCAACATTTCAAACCATTTTCTTGTTTTTAAAGCTTTATTAATGTTTTATAAGTGCTTGTATAATTCTTTTAACTTCAGAGTGATTTATTCCTGTGTGAAACAAGCTGTGTTCAGTTTTTTGTGTCTGACTACCATTCTAATGCTGTGCTATCTCCTTGGTTTCAGGTGTTGTTTTCAAACATTTCCTGGGAGGTTTTAGATATTTAGAGTTCAGGGAAAAGACCCAACACTCTCCAGGCTAAATGGGATTTAACCACTTGTTTAAATCAGGTTTAATAGTGAACCAGCAGCTAAACAAGCTTTAGGCAGGGCTGACATGCTGCAGGAGTTGAGCTGTTTGTTCCAGCTGGTGTCACCATTGCACATTTTATAAGTGGACAGAAGTTGATGTGTGTGCCATGAGGTGATTTGGGGTTTTCTGTCCTTGCAGGGCTATTTTGGCAAAGGGATCCTCTCCAGGAGCCGCCCCGTGTTCAGCATTTCAGATCCTCAGCTGGAGGCCAAGTGGAGAGGTAAATGAGGGCTCTTTGGAGCCCAGCACTGCTCTGGGAGCTCTCCTCACCTTTCCTCACCCACTGAAGGTAGATTTTTATGAATTACACACAGGATAATCTGCTGGATTGGATCAGGTGAAGGATATCTGTCTCTCCCCTCTCTCGTGCCTAGGAAAAACCCAGGAGTTGGAATCCATGTGGATAATTCCTTAGGCTGAAGTAAAGGGATCACTCTGGGGCTTTTTCCCCCTTATTTTCCTTGGGTTTATTCTGCAGCTTTTGGTGTCCCTGCAATGATGAGGGAAGGATTGGTGAAGGTTTCAGTCACACCCAGCCTGCTCTTGGCCATTTATGTAAAAACTCATTTTGTACTCACCTCTGCCATGGCAGTGAAGTCCCAGAGGCCATCACTGGATTTTATCCTGTCCCTCCATAACTGTCTGGAGTAAAAAGTGTATTTAGTTCTCCTCTGTGCAGGCTGTGACATTTGTACCTTTCTGTCACTATGGTACACAAAAAACACAAACACACACCGCTGTTCTCAAGGTGAAGGAAAAGAGAAGTTTAATTCTGGCTCCAACATTTATAGATTTCCAAAAGTGGCAGTGGATTGGAGGGTGACAGTGCCACCTCTCCAATGACACTGCACAAACCAACAGCCCATCAAATGTCTCCTCCGCCATAAAAGAATGCAAAACAATGAGTTATTTACAGAAAGTGTGTGAGAAAGTTCACTACAAGAATGTCAACATCAGAAAGCTAAAAAATCTTTAAAAACCAAAACAACACATTTTCTGGTTCTGCTTCCTGCCTGAAAAATGGCACCAAAATGGCTTTGAGGACTGAAAATGGGGACAATTCCCAAGTGCAGATCACCCAGTGACCAAAATCACACAGAACCATTTTCTGTTGATGAAACAATGTGTGGTTTTTTCTTTACACAGGTGTTAACACAAACATGCCCATTATTACAGCTCAAAAGTAAGTGAATTTGCTTTTTTGTTGGTGTTTTTAGGAAACAGATTGTTGTGGTTTATATTTATATTTCAGGTTGTTTGCTGTATGAATTAAGCCAGTGACTTGCTTCCATTTCTTTTCTCATTATTTCATTTATAAATCACTTTAGAAGAAATAGAAATAAGGTAGGGATGATCCTCAGGGTGGTTTTTCATGCAGGCTTGTAGGTGTTGATTGCTGAATAGCAGCCAAAGCTCAGTGCATGCACAGAATGGGTAATTAATTAATAACAATTACAATTTATTAATAACAATTACAAGCATAATAAATGTTCTTCGGGTGAGGAGCAGGAAAAGAAATTTCTGGGGCAGGCTATTTAAAATATCTCTTCTATATCCATATTGGGTTTTTCTCTTGAACTTTTACAATGCTTTGATATTTTACCTTTTTTTAAGTCTCAGCTAACATTGGTAGTTTGTACACTTAGCAGGACTTATTGTTGGACCACATATTTATTTTTGTTCTGCTTAAATAGTGTGTAAACTGTTAAGCATGTGCAGGTGAGGTACTCAGTTGGTTTTAATCTTATGATAACTAAAAAACTTCACTGAAATTTGAAAATTTTGCTCTCAATTTTAGGTGAGAAAAACAGTAACCATATTATTACTAATGCTGCTACAGCTAGTGCTGCTTGCAGAGGCTGAGCATCAATAAAAGTGTGACTTTATTGGTGCACAAAATGCTCTGCAAGTGCAAATGAAATGGTAATTAAATAATAGGACAGAGAGGAGTGTCCTTTATATACCAAAGAGCAGAGCCCTGAATTATCCAGCTTTATCAGGAGCCTGCAGGGGCACTTTTGGTTGTGTTGACACATGGAATTTGCATTTAATGCCCTTGTTACCTGGGCTGAAATTGCTGCCTGAGGATTTTGTTCAGGGAAATAAAAATGCTGTACAAGATTTTCACCTTCACAGAGTGAAGAGTCCTGTTTCAACTGCCTTCATGTTATTTTAATAACATTAAATGTTATTAATTATTAATTAATGTTATTTTCTAAGAGAAAAGGCACTAAAAACTCTGTCATGATTGAAAACTATTAGAAGTAGTAGCTGAAAGTTGTAAATGTGTCAGTGGTGGGGTTTTTGTAGTTTCTGAGGGATATAACTGAGGGGTTTGGTTCCAAAGGGTGATTTCTGCTGGAGAATTTTCCACTGCTGTTCCTGCAGTGCCATTGCTGTTTCCAGGGCAGTTACAGCAGAGTTTGCAGCTCCTGCTCTCAGTCCTTGGCTGTGTAAAAGCTGAAGTGGGAGGGCTCTTGTTCCACGTTTCAATCCTGCAATTCCAAATTTGTGGGGAATTCAGGCTTAAGGCTTTCATGGGAGAAGGGATTTTCTCCCTGGTGAAGCTGCTGCTCCTTGAACCTGCCCAGCACTTGGTGCTCATGAGGCTTCTTAAAAAACTGGAGCCCCATTTGTGCCCACAGCTGCTGGGGGTGTTTGTGCACTGTGCTGAGCCTTGTGGGATTTGCAGTGTTAATAAAGGCTCAATCCCTGCAATTCCCCATTTCTGTGTTCAAACTGAGGGGTTTAGTTCCACAGGGTGATTCCTGCTGGAGGATGGTGTTCCTGCAGTGCCATTGCTGTTTCCAGGACAGTTACAGCAGAATTTTGCAGCTCCTGCTCTCAATCCTTGTGTAAAAGCTGAAGTGGGAGGGCTCTTGTTGCATGTTTCAATCCTGCAATTCCAGTTCCAAATTTGTGGGGAATTCAGCCTTAAGGCTTTCATGGGAGAAGGGATTTTCTCCAGTGAAGCTGCTGCTCCTTGAGCCTGCCCAGCACTTGGTGCTCGTGAGGCTCCCTAAAAAACTGGAGCCCCACTGCACTGATCCCATTTGTGCCCACAGCTGCTGGGGGTGTTAGTGCACTGTGCTGAGCCTTGTGGGGTTTGCAGTGTTAATAAAGGCTCAATCCCTGCAATTCCTCATTTCTGTGTTCAAACTGAGGGGTTTTGTTCCAAAGGGTTTCCAGGGCAGTTACAGCAGAATTTTGCAGCTCCTGCTCTCAGTCCTTGGCTGTGTAAAAGCTGAAGTGGGAGGGCTCTTGTTCCACGTTTCAATCCTGCAATTCCAATTCCAGATTTGTGGGGAATTCAGCCTTAAGGCTTTCATGGGATCAATCCTGCAGTTCCTCATTTTGTGTCCCCAGGTACCGGCGGCGCGTGCAGTGGGCTCGGAGTGTGCTGCAGGAGCAGGGCCTGGACAGCTGCTCCATCAGCAGCATCCTGGAGAGCTACACCCAGCCCCTGGGGCTGCCCTTCTGCACAGGGGATGGGGATGGACAGGCTGGGCACAGCTGCACCACAGGGAGCACAGGAAATGCAGAACTGGGCAGGAAATGTGACAGGGAGGGAACCCAAAGCCCTGAGAGTCACAACCAGCACTCCCAGGAGGGAGGAGATCCTGGGAGAGCCTCCAGGGCCCAGGAGCACCCCAGGGAAATGGCTGAGGGCTCCTGCCACAGGGACCCTGCTGAGGGGAAGCAGAGCCCTGAGCAGAGGGCTTGGCAGGGGATGGACTCAAGGGAATGTGCTCCAGAATATGTGCTGGTGCAAGAGGAGGAAGAAGGCAGCTCCTGTCCTGAAGATGACTCCACTCATGCACCAGAGAATGTAAGAAAAAAGATCTAATCTTTTAGACAAAGCTACTTTCAGAATTCAGTATTTTTTCCAGTTCAGCATTTTAATAATAGTCAATTTTTCTTGTAGCTTGTCAAGAAGGAAGTATTAGTATGCAGAAAAAACCCATTTAGGATTTTTGAGTACTTACAACTCAGCTTGGAAGAGGTATGTGTCAAACACAGTGCAAGTGAGTTTGCATTTCATCTGTAAAAGTAAACCTTAATCTGTGTCACACTGTCATTTAAAATATGTTTCTAAAATACAGAGTCCTATGTCTCCTAAGGACCTGGATTGTCTTAGTCATTAAACTTGGCTTTAATATGCTGTGCTAATTACATGAGATGGTTAAAAAATAGAGTCCAGTCCTGTTTGCTTTAGGTGAGTAATGGCACTGACACAGAGACCTGTGACAGGACTGGAACACAACATTTGTATGAATCCTCTTTCAATTCTGCTGCTTCTCATTATATTTAATGACATTGTAGGAAATTAATGAATGAAGCCTTTGTTCTTTCAAGGTTTTGTGTATAAACTGCAGGAGGAATGTAGCTGTCACTTAAACTGCTTCTGTTTGTTTTTTCAGGCTTTTTTCTTGGTGTATGCTCTGGGATGTTTAAGTATTTATTATGGGGAGGTAAGAGATTGGATTCATTTGGGATTACTGGGGATGGTTTTTCTCTGGATATGGTTTGGTCTGAATCTTCACCTGTGTGACAGTGATTTGTGCTGGTAATTCTGGAGGAGGAAATACCAAACACAGGGATTGGGAAGGTTTTCTTACAACTAATGGTATTTCTGTTTAGGCAATACAGCTCTGAAAGCTTTGAGTTTACCAAGACCAATGTAATTAAGCACTGTCTGTCTGCAGAGAAAGGATTTTTGTTGTAACTTAGGCAGGAAATACAGGAGAAATAATATGGTAAATAATCACACCTGAGATGGCAAAATTCCTTGGAGTTTTAAGCATTAGTTCTATCAAGCTGTTATACAATAATAATTCAAACTTGAGCTTTTAGTTAAAGATTTGTCACCCTTTCCTTTAACAGGGGTGTTATGGGAATGATTGTGAGCTGCCTAAAAGAGCCACTGAGTGGAGCAGCAAGGCCTGCCTTGAATGCAGGGCTTGTTTCACTGCTCTGTGGCTGTGCCATTTGGTATTTGGTGCTGTGGAATTTGGTATTTGTCCTGCATTTGTGCAGCAGGGCATGGCTGGTTTCTCTCAGTGCAGTGACCTTGCTGTGTGCTTTGCAGGAGCCCCTGAGCATCGTGAAGCTGTGGGAAGTGTTCAGTGAGGTGAAGCCTGATTTCAAAACCACCTACATGGCCTACCACTACTTCAGGGGCAAGGGCTGGGTGCCCAAGGTGGGGCTGAAGTATGGCACGGACCTGTGTGAGTGCCTCCCCCAAAATGGGGTCATTTCCTGGCCACCCCTCCTCCAGGCAAGGCAGAACTGCAGAGGGAGCTCAGTGAGGAGCTGCAGCACTGCATGGAGCAGCCTTTGCTGCCTGCATTGGCAGAGGACATTTGGGTTAGCAGTGAAGTTGGGATGTGAGTAGAAAGGAACATCCCATATCCAGGCCTGGTTTGCTTCATGAGGTTCATAACTTGTACAGGATTGCACTGAAATTCCCTTCCCAACTTCCTCTGTCCTCTCCTAAAGACATCTCCTGCAGTGTTAACAGGTTTGAGCCCAGATCCCAATCCACACTGAAGTTCATGCACCTCATTCACCCAGCTCAGAGCAGCTGAACTGCTGAACTCACTGCCAGGACTGTTTGTTTGTGTGGGGTTTGGGGGAGCTAGAGAAGGGACTTGGCTTTGTTCTGTTATTGGTTGGGGGTTTAATATTCCAGAAGTAATTAGTGGAGTCCTTGCTGAGGAACCCAGGAGCTCCATTTGGCTCCTGTCACAGAATGTGATTACAGAACATGCATTGAAGTCGGGTGTTTCTGGATGTGAGCAACCCTGCAGGTGATTCAGTGCTGCTGAAGTGGTGACACAGCTTGGGGGGTGCTGAGCAAGTCCTTGAGGTCAGGGTGTAGCTCTGGCTGAATTCACCATCCCTGCCAAGAAATCCCATCCTAAACTCTCTCCTACCATTGCCAATTCCTCTGGTTCTTCTGCCTTGCCTTTGGCCTGCCCTGCCCTGAGTCACTCTCCTGCTCCTCCCTCTCTCCACTTGCTGGGACAACCTAACTCTGAGCAGAATTCACAAGAGTTGAGGTTTTTTTCTCATGTAATTAAAATTTACAGAACATTTGACAATATTGATGGCCCTGGTGTTAAACCCACTGTAACTCTGATCTGAGGTGTTTCTGTTTCGTTTCAGTGCTGTATCGGAAAGGGCCCCCGTTCTACCACGCCAGGTTGGACACTCCTCTTTCTGCCTCATTTCCTTCACTTAAATTTCACTCACACCAATTTAGCATCTTCACTGGTTCAGCACATACTCATCACTCACAACACATTGTGTTCACACTGGGAATGTGAAACTCCTTTCAGCAGAGGAGCTAAATGACACCATTTCTTTGAATATAAATAATTCATTCAATATCCCAAGCTGCAGTGGATTCATTACTCAGATGATGATGGACTCAGGAAAATAACTGGATTTTGTAATACTGACTTAGAAAAATACATGGTCTGGGTAATTTATGTAATTTGGGAGAACTTTTAAGGGATGATAATTGTCTTTATTTGTTGGCTAGCAGGTTGAACTCCTAGATAATAAATTGGTTATAAATGTCAGCTTGGCATTAACAAAGAGAATGCTACAAACATCAGAAGGGTGGGAGGGAATGCACCACTGGGCACATGCACAACTTCAGTATTTCTCCTGTTTTCCTTATAGAAAGACTCAGTTTCACAGCTTGCAAACTGGCAGATTGTTTAATGGCAATTTTTAGCCCCTGGTTCTTGAGTTGTCCTCAGAAAATGACTGACTTTTCTGACTTTTCCTGCCTGCTGTGTTTTCAGGAAATGCCAGTTTCCTTTCTGACCTGTCCTGCCTGCTGTGTTTTCAGAAAATGCCAGTTTCCTTCTGACCTGTCCTGCCTGCTGTGTTTTGCAGTTACTCTGTCATTGCTGAGTTGGTGGATGATCATTTTGAAGGTTCCCTTCGCAGACCCCTCAGCTGGATGTCGCTGTCTGGGCTGAACAGAACAAATGCCAATGCTTCCAAGGTACAAGCTCTGGGGTAACACCAGCTTTGGCATGGTAAAGTTTGGCTCCAAAGGGCAGGGACTTGACTGAGGCTGGCAAGAGAATCCTCCTGCTGAGCAATATGTTGAGCTGCCAGTGGGAGAGAAGTTTCCCAGTGAATCCTGGAAGAATTGTTGTTAAATAATAATTATGGAAGTTCTGCCATTTGTAGGAATGTTAGAAGTTGTGTGAGGAACAGCAAGACCTGAGGACCTTTGTTTCCTGATTGCCACTTCTGTTTTTAAAGCCCTTGATTTCCCTTTGAGCAGTGGGAGTGGGATTCCCCAGACATTGTCATAATGCCCTGAAATTCTGTGTTTGCTGCTGCCCACAGGAGCTCATGCTGTGCTACTTGATCAGACCTTCTGACATGACAGCAGAGGAGATGGCAAGCCCAGAGTGCATGAAGAGAATCAAGGTTCAGGTGAGTGCTCCCTGCTTTGTCACAGCTCCCTGGGAGAGCTGGGCCTCCTTCTTTGCCTTGAGCTGGGTTTGGCACATAAAATCACATTCCTTCATGCCCCAAGTGCTTTGCAGGATCTCTGTGAGCTGAACATCTCCTGCTGATAACAGTGCATGTAAACATTTAGGGATTCCTAAAACCCTGTGGAGATGGCAGGGCTGAGGTAAGGTCAGGTATAAAAGGGGGAAAATGTGAGAGCTCAGCTCTCTTCAGGAGCAAACAGAGTCATCCACTGAAACACCTCAGTGGCCACAAAATGCACATAATCAGTTTACAGACCTGTCCCCATCCCTCACTGATTTCCTGCAGCTTTTGGGGTTTTCCCTCCTGATTGCAGGGTTTATTGCAGGAGCTGATCGTGTCCCGCTGGGTCTCCTCCCGTGAGCGCAGCGAGCACGATGAATTTTAACTGACTGCACAAGAAAACCTTTTTAAAATCCACTTTTTTGGTGGTTTTCACCTGATCTCATGATGAACTGCTGCCTCAGAACATTTTCTACCAACATAAAATGTGTGTATAAATGCTGTTTAAAATGAGGTGTATCATGTTTACTGGAGAGAATGTTTTACTGAAAAATGTGAGTGAACTGATGAAAAGCTGTGTCCTAACTCAAAATATAAAATATAAAAAGGTGCATGTTTGAGTGGTGCTTACACTGCAGTCATTAGGAACAGTGTTCCTGGTATTATGGCAGCACAAACCTGACTTCACAGTCTTGGACCCTGGAACTTACTTCTACAACCACAGCTCAGAATTGAGGAACTCTTCCCAGAATTTAAATTTATTCTGGGGCCTGGACACCTCTCCCCATCTGAGTGAGAAGTGTTTCTTCCCTTGGCATTTGCAGCTTCACATTCAGGTATCTGAACTCCACCTTGGCTTCTTTACTTTACCTTTATTTTACACCTTGGCTTCTTTACCTTTATTTTACACCTTGGCTTCTTTACTTTACCTTTATTTTACACCTTGGCTTCTTTACTTTACCTTTATTTTACACCTTGGCTTCTTTACTTTACCTTTATTTTACACCTTGGCTTCTTTACTTTACCTTTACTTTACACCTTGGCTTCTTTACCTTTATTTTACACCTTGGCTTCTTTACTTTACCTTTACTTTACACCTTGGCTTCTTTCCTTTACCTTTATTTTACACCTTGGCTTCTTTACTTTATCTTTACTTTACACCTTGGCTTCTTTACTTTTCTTTACACCTTGGCTTCTTTCCTTTTCTTTACACCTTGGCTTCTTTACTTTATCTTTACTTTACACCTTGGCTTCTTTACTTTTCTTTACACCTTGGCTTCTTTACTTTACCTTTATTTTACATCTTGGCTTCTTTACTCTACCTTTACTTTATACCTTGGCTTCTTTATTTTACCTTTGCTTTACACCTTGGCTTCTTTACTTTGCCCAGTTCAGAATGGAAAAAGAAATTTGACAGGCAAAGAGGCTGGATTTATTTGTTGGTACATTTATTAGTAATTAACAGACAGGAAAGGAAATGAACAGTCAGACAGGGATGGGATTTAGCGCACACAAGCACACGTTCCCTTTTTTCACTCAGTGTTATACTACATGACAGGAAAGGCCATTTTGGTTTGCTACAGCTGATATTCCCACAGTTCATCTGTAAATCCCTGAACCCCACAGCAGTTCAGATTTCTGCTGTGAAGTGTTTTTGCAGAACAGAGCACGCAGTGAATGTTAAATCACAGAACATTTTTCCACAGGAATAGTTCCATGGAAATTCCCCGTAGTGGGTACATTGTGTGTGTGTAACTTCCCTGAAATGCACACGCTCAGTACCCTGAGCTGCAGGGTTTAGGTAACGGTGATTTACCCACATTAAACCTTAACCCCTGCTGTGCCCCTCGTTTCCCATCACTCCTCCGGCGGGCCGTGGTTCCCAGGCAGGCTGTGCTGCTGCTGCTCAGCCAGGGGCACGATGTGGATGTCGCTGTGCCGCAGCAGCTGCTGCAGGCGCAGGTAGCGCGCGGCCTCCCTGGAGCGGGGCAGCACGAAGCGCTCCGTGAACTCCGCCCTGCTCAGCGCGGCCCCGCCCCGGGCCTGCCGCACGCGGTTGATGAACGCCAGGGCGAAGGTGAAACAGTTGTGCTGCTGCTCCTCGTACCTGGGAAACACCTCACTCAGCGGGGCGGTGTCACTGTCACACACCCCTCGGTGTCACTGTCACACACCCCCGAGCGGGGCAGTGTCACTGTCACAGCCCTGAGCGGGGCAGTGTCACTGTCACACACCCTGAGCGGGGCAGTGTCACTGTCACACACCCCTCAGTGTCACTGTCACACCCCTGAGCAGGGCAGTGTCACTGTCACACACCCCTGAGCAGGGCAGTGTCATTGATAGACACCCCTCAGTGTCACTGTCACACACCCTCAGCAGGGCAGTGTCATTGTCACACACCCTGAGCAGGGCAGTGTCATTGTCACACACCCTGAGCAGGGCAGTGTCACTGTCACACACCCTCAGCGGGGCAGTGTCACTGTCACACACCCTCAGCGGGGCAGTGTCACTGTCACACACCCCTCAGTGTCACTGTCACACAGCCCTGAGCGGGGCAGTGTCACTGTCACACACCCCTGAGCAGGGCAGTGTCACTGTCACACCCCTGAGCGGGGCAGTGTCACTGTCACACACCCCTCAGTGTCACTGTCACACACCCTCAGTGGGGCAGTATCACTGTCACACACCCCTGAGCAGGGCAGTGCCACTGTCACACCCCTCAGGAGGGCAGTGTCGCTGTCACACACCCCTGAGCAGGGCAGTGTCACTGTCACACACCCCTCAGTGTCACTGTCACACACCCCTGAGCGGGGCAGTGTCACTGTCACACACCCCTCAGTGTCACTGTCACACCCCTGAGCGGGGCACTGTCACTGTCACACACCCCTCAGTGTCACTGTCACACACCCCTGAGTGGGGCAGTGTCACTGTCACACACCCTCAGCAGGGCAGTGTCACTGTCACACACCCCTCAGTGTCACTGTCACACACCCCTGAGTGGGGCAGTGTCACTGTCACACACCCTCAGCAGGGCAGTGTCACTGTGACACACCCCTCAGTGTCACTGTCACACCCCTGAGCGGGGCAGTGTCACTGTCACACACCCCTGAGCAGAGCAGTGTCACTGTCACACCCCTGAGCAGGGCACTGTCACTGTCACACCCCTGAGCGGAGCAGTGTCACTGTCACACACCCCTCAGTGTCACTGTCACACACCTCTGAGCAGGGCAGTGTCACTGTCACACAGCCCTCAGTGTCACTGTCACACACCCTCAGCAGGGGCAGTGTCACTGTCACACACCCTCAGCAGGGCAGTGTCACTGATAGACACCCCTCAGTGTCACTGTCACACACCCCTGAGCAGGGCAGTGTCACTGTCACACACCCCTCAGTGTCACTGTCACACACCCCTGAGCAGGGCAGTGTCACTGTCACACACCCCTCAGTGTCACTGTCACACACCTCTGAGCAGGGCAGTGTCACTGTCACACACCCCTCAGTGTCACTGTCACACACCCCTGAGCAGGGCAGTGTCACTGTCACACCCCCGAGCGGGGCAGTGTCACTGTCACACACCCCTGAGCAGGGCAGTGTCACTGTCACACACCCCTCAGTGTCACTGTCACACCCCTGAGCGGGGCAGTGTCACTGTCACACACCCTGAGCGGGGCACTGTCACTGTCACACCCCTGAGCGGGGCAGCGTCACTGTCACACACCCCTCAGTGTCACTGTCACACACCCCTCAGCGGGGCAGCGTCACTGTCACACACCCCTCAGCGGGGCAGTGTCACTGATAGACACCCTGAGCGGGGCAGTGTCACTGTCACACACCCTGAGCGGGGCAGTGTCACTGTCACACACCCCTGATCACTGTCACACCCCTGAGCGGGGCAGTGTCACTGTCACACACCCTCAGCGGGGCAGTGTCACTGTCACACACCCCTGAGTGGGGCACTGCCACCCACCACCACTCCCAAGGAGCACTTACTCCAGGAATACTCTCCAGTTACTCCCCCTCCCTCCCAGTTGTTCCATATCTTCCTCACAAGTGGCACATTCTGCTCTAAATCAAATTTTCCATCTCTTTTGGGGGGTAATGTTTGCTCCCTGAAATTTTATAGTCAGCACATACAGAATTGCTTAAAAATGCTTTTGATTTGATGGGAGGGTTTTCTTTTTTCTTTAATGTTTGCATTCATTCGGTGGCACCCAGGCAGGCTCTGAGGGCCAATCCCAGGAGTGCTGCTTTCCTGCCCTGTCACCAGCAGAGCAGAGATCAGCCTGCTCTCCATTGCTCACCACAACAGCTGGGCAAGAATCCCATCACTGTGCTCAGCCTTTAAATGCAAACACACCTCAAACTGCCGGAAAAATAACTATGGAGTTGTGCCTGGACTTTTGTACTCAGCAGCATGCAGGTGATGTTTCACTGAACTGGGGCTTTAGTGCAAAATTCCCTAAAGCCACCTCTTTCTTTAGAGCTTTTATGTTCCAGCAGCTGAGTTTTACCTAAAGTTCAGCCCATTCTGTGCAGGCAGGCCAGGAATGGAGTCCTGAGTGAGCCCGGAGCCCATCCCAAACGCAGCCCTAGTGGCAGCACACACCTGTGGGGGAGCCAGGCCTCTTCCAGGGAGAACTCCTGCAGGAGGCTGTCCCAGAGCTGCAGCAGCTGCCCCGCGTCCGGCTGCAGCAGGGGGATGCTGATGCACTGCTCCCAGCCCCTGGCATCCCTGTGCACGCCCTCCTGGTCGTAGCTGTACACCACACCTGCAAACACACACACACACACACAGCCTCCCACCATCAGAGCAGGGAATGCAGCCCTGGCTCCCTGCAAACACCCGGGCTCGTTCTCACAGCACGCTTTGAAAAAAGGGTTGGCTCTTCAATAATCAGAGCAACTATCAGGCTTCATCTTTAACCCCCAAAGGAGACTGGCTCTGTATGAAATGTACATCTAAATGTACAACGTACAGGGTGGGCCTGCTCTAGGTAGAGCCCAATAGGATCTGTAATGTGGCTTTTAAAAATGTTTTTTAATTAGGGGTGTTTTAGAATTAGCAAGAACTGTGTTAAACTCAATTAAAACTGTAATTCCTTTAAAGCAAGCCTAGCCTTTCATTTCAGGGGTGGAAGGCACCTGTGTATTCCATTCAGTGCCTGTTCAATCCATGCAGGGCAATGGATCTGCTCTGGAGCAGTGCTGCAGGGTGAGACCATTCCCAATGAGCCTATCCCAGGATATCCCGAGCTGGAGCACCCGCGCTGCTCACCCTGCGAGCTGCTGATGCCCACGTGCAGGTCGCTGTGCCCGTCGTAGCCGCTGCGGGAGGGGCAGAGCGGCGCTGAGGGACAGCGGGGCCCGGCACAGCCCGGCAGGGCTGCCCCTCACCTGCCGGGGGGACAGCCTGCCCTCCGCAGAGCTGTGAGCCTGACCCGGCCCCTTCCCTTCCCTTCCCTTCCCTTCCCTTCCCTTCCCTTCCCTTCCCTTCCCTTCCCTTCCCTTCCCTTCCCATTCCCCTTCCTTCCCCCTTCCCTTGTCTTCCCGTTTCATTTCCTTCCCCCTTCCTTTTCCATTCCCTTTTCCCGCCCATTCCTGCCCACTCCCTTTCCCTCCCCATTCCTTCTCAGCGCCCGCCCCTTTTCCATCCCTATTCCCCCTCCCCTTTTCCCTCCCATTCCCCATTCTCCTCCCTCTTCCCCTCCCGTTCCATTCCCCGTTCCCTCAGTGCCCGCCCCTTTCCCAACCCTTTTCCCTCCCTATTTCCCTCTCAGTTCCCGCCCCATTGCCATTCCCCATCCCGTCCTCGTTCCCATTCCATTACCCTGTCCTTTAACCCTCCCCATCCCTTATTCCCATGTCCCGCCCCCTTCCCTCCCCATTCCCGTTCCCACTCCCCTGTCCCGACCCATTCCCGTTCCCATTCCCGGTCCCGCCCCGTTCCCTCCCCATGCCTATTCCCCTGTCCCTCCCCATTCCCACTCCCGGTCCCGCCCATTTCCCGCCCTTTCCCCTCCCGTTCCCGCCCTTTCCGCTCCCTCAGCGCCCCCTGGCGGTTACTCCAGGAAGGTGCCGCGGGTGGGCCTGATGAGGAAGGCGCGGGGCTGCCCGTGGCCGTGCCGGAAGGGGCTGTCCAGGCGCACAGGCGCCGAGGCCAGCCCGGCTCCGCGCAGGTCCCCTCCGCACGCGGGGCAGCGCAGCGGCGCGCGCCGGCAGTACAGGAGCGCGCGGCAGTGGCGCACGCGCAGCACCGCCATGGCTCGGCGCGCCGGCCTAAACCGTCCGGCCGGAAACGCGGCCGCGGGGCGGGGCGGGGCAGCGACCACGCCCCCCCGTGCCGCGGAACCTCCGTGCGCGGCGTGAGGAGCCGGGCGGGCTGGACAGTGCGGCGGCACGATGAGCACGAAGCAGGTGACGTGCAGGTGAGCGCGGCCCGGCCGGGCCAGACCCGCAGAGCCCTCAGAACCCTCAGAACCCTTACAGCCCTCAGAGCCCTTACAGCCCTCAGAGCCCTCACGGCCCTCAGAACCCGCGCAGCCCTCACAGCACTCACGGCCCTCAGAACCCTTACAGCCCTCAGAGCCCTCACGGCCCTCAGAACCCGCGCAGCCCTCAGAGCCCTCACGGCCCTCACAGCCCCCGGGCTCCCCGCCGGCACCGCCTCCGCCCCGTGCCCCGCGCCTCGTTCCGCTCTCACGCCCCCCACGCTCCGCCCGGGCCCGGAGCCCTCAGACCCCTCAAACACCGGCCCGGCCCCTGTCCCGCTCCTCACAGCCCTTCGCTCCGCTCTCCCCCGTCGGGACCGGCCCGTGCCGAGCTGGGGATCGTGGCTGCCCCCCTGTCCCCTCCTTGTCCCCAGCCCTGCGCTCCCCGGAGGCTGCCCGGGATCCCGGCCGGGGGTGCCCGGGTAACAGGCGGGGTCAGCCGGGACGGCTCGTCCAGGGCTCCTCGGGAGTTTTGTTCATGAAGGGTCGCTGGGTCCCGAGGGGCCGCCGGCAGTGCCCATCCCTGCCGTGGGGCGCTCTGCTCGGGCACAGCTCGGGCTCCAGGGCTGGGAGCGCTTTGCCAGCCCCGCTGCTTCTGTGCAAACAAACAAACAGCAAAGGCAGCGCCCGCCCTGAGCGAGCCGTGTCTCTCTCCGCAGGTATTTCTTGCAGGGCGTGTGTCGGGAGGGCAGCAAGTGCCTGTTCTCCCATGACCTGGCCACCAGCAAATCCTCCACCATCTGCAAGTACTACCAGAAGGGGCAGTGTGCCTACGGCTCCCGCTGCAGGTGAGCACCGAGCCGGGCACCGCGGGGCTCCTGGGCAGGAAATCATTTCTTACATGGGAGTTTTGCCCTCAGAGCCTAAAGCAGCTTTCACCTGCAGCGGTGCAGTTGTGCTCTGGCTCAGTGTCAGGGCGTGTTTTGCTCTGTGGGAATGGAGCTCTGGGGGAGGGCTGAGCAGTTCCACAGCTCTCCCTGGGGTCTGCAGGTTAAATCTCCCAGGGGAACGCTCTGAGGAGAACCAGGCATGGACTGGCTGAGGCTCCTGCAGCTCCCTCAGCTCCCTGCCCATGTGCCAGGCCGGGGTCAGGCCCTGGAGCTGCTCTGGCTGCTCCTGAGGGCACAGGGAGGTTCTGGCTGTGCTTCTCCTGCCTGGGGCACAGCTGGGGAATATTTCTGTCCCCTGAAAATATTGCACACGTGGCTGTGTCCATGGAGCAGCTCCTTCACTCCCCTGGCAGCTCCTGCTCTGCTGCTGCAGTGTCCCCAGTTCTACCGGAGTGTGTCCCCATCTTCCCTGCTTTCCCTGGGCTGTCCCCCCGGTCCCTCGCCCTGTCCGGGATCCCGTTCCCCCCCGGCTCAGCCATGTGTCCGGTTTCCCGGTGCCATTTCCGTGTCCCGGTTTGTTTCCCAGTGCCATTTCCATATCCCGGTTTGTTTCCCGGTGCTGTTTCCGTGTCCCGGTTTGTTTCCCGGTGCCGGTTCCATGTCCCGGTTTGTTTCCCGGTGCCGTTTCCGTGTCCCGGTTTGTTTCCCGGTTTGTTTCCCGGTGCCGGTTCCATGTCCCGGTTTGTTTCCCGGTGCCGTTTCCCCGCAGGTATGACCACGTGAAGCTGCCCCCAGGCGGAGCCGCGGCCCCGGCGCCCCCCGCGGCCCCGGGCAGCCCCCGGGCGCCCCCCGAGCCCGGCGCCGGCGCCCCCCGCAGCCGGAGGGAGAAGAGGACGCTGGTGCTGCGGGACAGGAGTGAGTGAGTGGGAGCGGCTGTGCGGCCGCGGGCAGGGAGGGAGGAGGGAGGAGGGAGGTGCTGTCCCCGGTGCTTATCGGAGCCCCAAGGCCTTGGAGGGGACAGCTCCCGTCGGGCTCCCTGGGCGAGGGAGGGAGGGAGGGGAGTGTTCTGTCCGGGGTGTCAGGCTCTGCTGCCAGAGCTGGGTGAGCCCTCAGGCCTTGGGAGCTCCAGGCCGGACATCAGGAAGAGTTTTTTCATGTTGGGGGTGCTCAGGCATTGGGAGGGAGCCCTCATCCCTGCAGGTGTGCCCTTCAGTAAGAACTGATGTCTCCTTTCTCTGTAGTTTAGTATAGCATTTCTTTTAATATAATATCATAACATAATGAATTGGCCTTCTGAGAACATGGAGTCACATTCTCATCTCCCTCCTCACCCTGGGCACCTCAGACCCCCCCAGGCTGGGCTGGCAGAGCTGCCTGCAGGAGCAGCTGGGTGCCCTGGGTGTCCCTTGCTGCAGTTCCCTCCATCCCACAGCCCTGCAGGGCAGCTCTGCCCACTCTGCCCTCCCTGGTCCTGTGCCCAGTGGGCACAGAGGGCTCTGGAGCAGCTGGGACCTGGCAGAGCTCTGCCCTTGTGGGAATGCTTCATTTCCTGCTGAGGCTGCAGTGCTCTCATGTGGCAGTGTCCCTGTGCTCCCAGTGTCCTGCTGTCCCTGTGTCCTGCTGTCCCCATGTCCCTGTGTCCCAGTGTCCTGCTGTCCCAGTGTCCCAGTGTCCCTGTGTCCCCGTGTCCTGCTGTCCCTGTGCTCCCAGTGTCCTGCTGTCCCCAGTGTCCTGCTGTCCCAGTGTCCCCGTGCTGACCAGCAGCCCCAGAACCTTTAGGACCCGCTGTGCCATGAGCTGCTGGAGCAGCTGTTGTCCCTGCAGTGCCCCCTCAGTGAGGGGGCTGCACTCAGAGCTCCCATCTTTTCCTATGGATGTGCTTCATTCTGGGCTTTCTCCCTCAGGTCCAGCTCCAGGTCAGTGTCCCCCTGACCACACTTGTGCCTGTCTCATAAATGCCTTTATCTTCTAACTCCACAAAAATGGGTTCCAAACCTGTACCCCCTCAGAGAGAATCTAAAACATCCATTTAGGGAAGTTTCCTTCTTTGAGCATCTCTCAAGTTACAAACATGGTGAAGGAAAGGTGGGGAATTATTTTCAGTCTTCTGCTCAAACAGACTTTTCTGCACAACTTTTACTCCAAATGTCACTGAAGTGACCATCAGCTCCTTGCATTTCAAAAGGCTGAGACATCTTAATTTGTGTTCTTGGCTTCCTGCTGCACTCCCAGAGCAGAGTTTGTCTCTGCACAGGGGAGCAATGATAGAATTTGTTTTATTTTTAGGGCTGTGCTTTGTTCTAGGGGGGTTGGCAGTTGCATCTAAGCCCTGCCCTTATTATGGGGTGCTGGGGCTGGTTGTAGCAGCAGTTGTAGGGTGTGGTTGACTGGTAAATTTGGGGGTTTCTTTTGTCTCCTTGTGCTTGTTATGGTTTACTATGGGGGGAATTGCTTGAGTCCAGAAGTAAACACAAGCCCTGGGTGTCCTGAACTGAGCAATTCCCCTGGAACTCCCACTAACCACACTTTTACCTGTCTCATAAATGCCTTTATCTTCTAACTCCACAAAAAAATGTGTTCCAAACATGTTCCCCCTCAGGGAGAAGGAGTCCAGGGCTGTCCTGGGGTGCTGGCTCACACCTGATGATCTCGGAGCTCTTGTCCAGCCCTGGTGATTCTGTGGTTTCCAATGGGTGTGTGACAGAGCACCCCTGAACAAATGCTGACTCCTCAGCAGGCAATCCCTGTGATTCACGAGCAGAGGGGTGTGATGGTGTTCACAGGGGTTTTCAGGTGAAGGAAGAGACAAGAATGTTAACTCCATGTTCAGAAGGTTTGATTTATTACCTTATGATATATATATTACATTATAACTATAGTAAAAAGAAGGAAAAGTTTCATCTCAGAAGGCAAGAAAAGAAAAGAAAACAAAACAAAACAAAGGCAGCTGGCTTGGACAGATAGAAAGAGCCAGCTCTGCCATGACTGGTCACTAAATCCAAACATCCACACGAGAGCAATCACAGATGCATCTGTTGCATTCCACAGCAGCAGATAACCACTGTTTGCATTTTGTTCCTGGAGCTTCTCAGCTTCTCAGGAAGAAAAAAATCCTCAGAAAGGATTTTCCTAAAAAGGTGTCTGTGACAGCCCTGGGTGCCCTGAACTGGGCAATTCCAACTGGAACTGCCACAAAGTTCAGTGCTAACATGGGAGGAGGTGTCTGTGCTGCCTGAGGTGACAGATCCCCTCTCTGGGGAGGATTCTCACTGCTGGGGCAGTCTGAGGAGGGTTGCACTGTGGGGAGGTAGCAGAGCATCTCTGTGTGCTGGGGTGCTGGGTCACACCTGATGATCTCGGAGGTTTTGTCCAGCCCTGATGATTTCCAGTGGTTTGTGACAGAGCACACCTGCACAAACACTGAACTCTTCAGCAGGCAGCCTGGGGAGATCCCTGTGATTCACAAGCAGAGGGGCTCAGAGATGAGACCCCACTGGGGAGGAAACTGTAACCCTTAAAGAGTCAGGCACTGCTGGGGCTGAGCCCAGTGCCTGTGCTTGTCCCACTGTTTTGCAGAGACAGCCAAAAACTCCACAACTTTGTGAAAGTTGTGAAGCCGATATGTTTATTACAGCGCTGGATGCATGTGGGAGTCACTCCCCTGAAGTGACATGTGTACTTCTGGGAACTTCAGGTCTCTTCTTATCCCCCTCTCAAATACATATGCATACAATTTCACAATGGGTTCATACATATTCATGTTTACGAATTTCACGTGACATTTGCTGCTAGTTCTTTATCAGAAAGAATTCTTAGGTCAGGTTGATATTCTGTCAGAGCAGTCTCTCTATCACCCTCTGTCTCCCTGCCCTTACCTCTGCCCATCATGGAAGCAGTTTCCCTTGAGCCTAGGCCTTGCAGTCAGGCCACACAGATTTAAAGACGTACATTTCACCCAAATCAGTATTTAGGAGAATCCCTGCTGTGTCTCCCGGCAGAGCTGTGCGGCTCCAGCGAGGAGCAGGCGCCGCCCTCGGCGGCCGGGGCGCTGCCGTGCTGCCCCGAGCCCGGCGATGGCGAGGAGGAGGAGGCGCCCAAGCCACACTCGTACCTGGAGGCCATCTGCAGCGGCCTGGAGGAGGCGGCGCCCGGCGGCTGCCCCGGCGCCCCCGCGGAACAGCTGTGTCCCTACGCCGCCGCCGGCGCCTGCCACTTCGGGGAGCGCTGCCTCTACCTGCACGGGCAGCTGTGCGAGATCTGCGGCCTGCAGGTGCTGCACCCCTTCGACCCGGAGCAGAGGAAAGCCCATGAGATGGTAAACGGGCAGTGGGGAGCTCGGGGCAGGGCTGGGGCTGCTCTCGCCTTAGAGTACAGCAGGTTGAGTGAAAAGTGTTGTAATGTAGGAGTCTGAGCCCGTGTATCACCTTGGAAATTGTAGGATTGGCTTGGTTTGCAAAGCCAGGAGTCTGCTAAGGAAGGAGAGCCTCTCTGGAAATGGAGAATGTAAACCATCCCCACCCCTCTGAATTGCTATAAATTTGAAATGAAGGGGCTCTGAGGTAAAAATATGGGAGCAGGAAATAACAGTTCTTTAATAGGGAAGAAAAATAAAATTATAAAATAAACAATGCAGTGCACTAGAACAACACTGACAGAGTCAGAACCCAACCTGACACCCTGTTGGTAGCAATCCAATTGGAAATGTGGCTCAGCCCTCCTGCAGTGTCAGGGGTGGTTCTGTTGGAGCAGGGATCTGTAGAGAAGGATGGATTCTTCCTCTGAAGATCCAGTGGAAGGAGAGACAGCTGCTGTTCCTCTGGGGAATCCAGTGGAGAAGCCGTGCTGGTGTCTCAGAACCTCTGGGTTATATCTGGGCAGCAATGCTTGGCTCCTCCCCCTGGGTTATATCTGGGCAGCAATGCTTGGCTCCTCCCTCTGGATTATATCTGGGTAGCAATGCTTGGCTCCTCCCTCTGGATTATATCTGGGCAGCAATGCTTGGCTCCTCCCCCTGGGTTATATCTGGGCAGCAATGCTTGGCTCCTCCCTCTGGGTTATATCCGGGCAGCAATGCTTGGCTCCTCCCCCTGGATTATATCCGGGCAGCAATGCTTGGCTCCTCCCTCTGGATTATATCCGGGCAGCAATGCTTGGCTCCTCCCTCTGGATTATATCCGGGCAGCAATGCTGGCTCCTCCCTCTGGGTTATATCTGGGCAGCAATGCTTGGCTCCTCCCCCTGGGCTCCCATCTCCCAGTGGGATGCTGTAGTTCTTATCAGCCATGCAGGGACATTCAGTAGCTGTTATCAGCAATGTCCCCTCCCAGGGAGGTGTGAATGTGGTCACTCAGAGAGAGAGATAAGGCAAACTGCCCACTTGACAAAGGTAATCTGCCATACAGGTGGGAATGGAAAACATCTGCATTGCAATCTTCAGCAAGGAAAGATCATGGTAGGAACAGTGCAATGGGGAAGAAGATAAGGGAGTACAAATCTATTTTTAGGCTGATGGGGATTCTGAAGTTTATAATGAATTTTCATTCTCAGAAGGAGGTGAGGCTTTCTGTTCTGGAGTGGATGGAGATTGTTATTTGGATTAGGCTGATTAAGAAGGAGATTTTGACTGTGTTTGTGATTGTGCTGGGAATGTTCTTGAGGCTGTTGGATAGAAGTGGAAGTAGGTGGGGTGGAGTCCTAAACACATTCATACTCTTAACACTAGGGTTGAGAGTGTGGCTGTATTTAGGACTGGTGAGAGGTGCAGCTCAGCGTGGAGCTTCTCCCACAGAGCTCCTCTTGTACTGCTGGCCCAGGGAATGGTGCTGGGCCAGCTCAGGCCTCTGGAGCTGGACTGGCTGCAGGCAGCAGTTTATGGGTTTTGCCATTTCATCCTCATCAGAGACTGAAGGCCTGCAGCTCTCCAGGGGAAGGGCTGTGGGAGGTCTCTGCCTGAGGCACCAGCTCACCCTGCAGTGCTGTGGCAGTGGGGAGGCCTCTGGATTGTCTCTGCTGGGGTGAGCAATGCTGGAGGAAAGCTGAAATAAGAGACTGATTCCTCACCTGGGTAAAAATGAGCATCTGGTGAATGAATGTGGCCTTAATTGTAATCAGAGGAGCACGAGTGTGGCCCCTACTCAGTGAGGTGTTCTTTGGGGACATTTGAAGCACCAGATCATTCAGTACCTGTCCTCTGACAGAGATACAGGAAGGGCTGGATGAAGCACCCTGGCATCTTTATTTCTGACAGCTGGGAGAGCACTGAAGGCTCAAACACATGATTGAATTTAATGTTCTTTAAATTCAACTGTGCCAGTGACAGGTGGCACTGGTGCCCTCAGTGAGTGCTCTGTGCTTTCCAGAGGGAGCTGGCTGTGCCAGGCTGGCACTGGTGCCCTCAGTGAGTGCTCCATGCTCTCCAGAGGGAGCTGGCTGTGCCAGGCTGGCATTGATGCCCTCAGTGAGTGCTCTGTGGTTTCCAGAGGGAGCTGGGTGTGCCAGGCTGGCATTGGTGCCCTCAGTGAGTGCTCCATGCTTTCCCAGAGGGAGCTGGCTGTGCCAGGCTGGCATTGATGCCCTCAGTGAGTGCCCCATGCTTTCCAGAGGGAGCTGGGTGTGCCAGGCTGGCACTGGGTGCCCTCAGTGAGTGCTCCATGCTTTCCCAGAGGGAGCTGGGTGTGCCAGGCTGGCACTGGGTGCCCTCAGTGAGTGCTCCATGCTTTCCCAGAGGGAGCTGGCTGTGCCCTGTGTCCCTGACAGTGCCCTGTGCCCTGACAGATGTGCATGGCAACCTTTGAGCACGACATGGAGAGGGCCTTTGCCATCCAGGCCAGCCAGGACAAGGTGTGCAGCATCTGCATGGAGGTGGTGTACGAGAAGGCCTCAGCCTCAGAGAGGAGGTTTGGGATCCTGTCCAACTGCACCCACACCTACTGCCTGTCCTGCATCCGCCAGTGGAGGTGTGCCAAGCAGTTTGAGAACCCCATCATCAAGTGAGTGCTGCACCTGCCTGGGGGGTGGGCTGGGCACACACAGGGGCTGAGCTGCTCTCACACAGGGGCTGAGCTGCTCTCACACACAGGGCTGAGCTGCTCTCACACACAGGGCTGAGCTGCTCTCACACACAGGGCTGAGCTGCTCTCACACACAGAGGATGGAGCTGCTCTCACACAGGGGCTGAGCTGCTCTCACACAGGGGCTGAGCTGCTCTCACACACAGGGCTGAGCTGCTCTCACACAGGGGCTGAGCTGCTCTCACACAGGGATGGAGCTGCTCTCACACACAGGGCTGGAGCTGCTCTCACACAGAGGATGGAGCTGCTCTCACACAGGGGCTGAGCTGCTCTCACACACAGGGACTGAGCTGCTCTCACACAGAGGGGCTGAGCTGCTCTCACACACAGGGGCTGAGCTGCTCTCACACACAGGGATGGAGCTGCTCTCACACACAGGGACTGAGCTGCTCTCACACAGGGGCTGAGCTGCTCTCACACACAGGGACTGAGCTGCTCTCACACAGAGGGGCTGAGCTGCTCTCACACACAGGGGCTGAGCTGCTCTCACACACAGGGCTGAGCTGCTCTCACACAGGGGCTGAGCTGCTCTCACACACAGGGATGGAGCTGCTCTCACACACAGGGGCTGAGCTGCTCTCACACACAGGGACTGAGCTGCTCTCACACACAGGGATGGAGCTGCTCTCACACACAGGGGCTGAGCTGCTCTCACACACAGGGACTGAGCTGCTCTCACACAGGGCTGAGCTGCTCACACACAGGGCTGAGCTGCTCTCACACACAGGGATGGAGCTGCTCTCACACACAGGGACTGAGCTGCTCTCACACAGGGGCTGAGCTGCTCTCACACAGGGCTGGAGCTGCTCTCACACAGGGGCTGAGCTGCTCTCACACACAGGGGATGGAGCTGCTCTCACACACAGGGGATGGAGCTGCTCTCACACACAGGGACTGGATCTGCTCTCACACAGGGGATGGAGCTGCTCTCACACACAGGGCTGGAGCTGCTCTCACACAGGGAATGGAGCTGCTCTCACACACAGGGGCTGAGCTGCTCACACACACAGGGCTGGAGCTGCTCTCACACACAGGGGCTGAGCTGCTCACACACACAGGGCTGGAGCTGCTCTCACACAGGGGCTGGAGCTGCTCTCACACACAGGGGCTGAGCTGCTCTCACACAGGGGATGGAGCTGCTCTCACACACAGGGCTGGAGCTGCTCTCACACAGGGGCTGAGCTGCTCTCACACACAGGGCTGGAGCTGCTCTCACACAGGGATGGAGCTGCTCTCTCACACAGGAGATGGAGCTGCTCTCACACACAGGGCTGGAGCTGCTCTCTCACAGGGATGGAGCTGCTCTCACACACAGGGCTGAGCTGCTCTCTCACACAGGGGCTGAGCTGCTCTCACACAGGGCTGGAGCTGCTCTCTCACAGGGATGGAGCTGCTCTCACACACAGGGCTGAGCTGCTCTCACACACAGGGGCTGGAGCTGCTCTCACACACAGGGATGGAGCTGCTCTCACACACAGGGATGGAGCTGCTCTCACACAGGGATGGAGCTGCTCTCACACACAGGGATGGAGCTGCTCTCTCACAGGGATGGAGCTGCTCTCACACACAGGGATGGAGCTGCTCTCACACACGGGCTGGAGCTGCTCTCACACAGGGGATGGAGCTGCTCTCACACACAGGGATGGAGCTGCTCTCACACAGGGCTGGAGCTTCTCTCACACACAGGGCTGAGCTGCTCTCACACACAGGGGATGGAGCTGCTCTCACACAGGGGATGGAGCTGCTCTCACACACAGGGCTGAGCTGCTCTCACACACAGGGGCTGAGCTGCTCTCACACAGGGATGGAGCTGCTCTCACACAGGGGATGGAGCTGCTCTCACACACAGGGCTGAGCTGCTCTCACACAGGGGCTGAGCTGCTCTCACACACAGGGGCTGAGCTGCTCTCACACAGGGACTGAGCTGCTCTCACACACAGGACTGAGCTGCTCTCACACACAGGGGCTGGAGCTGCTCTCACACACAGGGATGGAGCTGCTCTCACACACAGGGGCTGAGCTGCTCTCACACACAGGGATGGAGCTGCTCTCACACACAGGGATGGAGCTGCTCTCACACAGGGGCTGAGCTGCTCTCACACAGAGGATGGAGCTGGTTCCATGGGAATTGTTTTTAATTAGTGGCCAATCCCCATCAGCTGTGTCAGACTCTCTGAGTCAGGAGCTTTCATTGGCATTCTTGTTTAGCCTGCAGTGCCCCCTCAGTGAGGGGGCTGCACTCAGAGCTCCCATCTTTTCCTATGGATGTGCTTCATTCTGGGCTTTCTCCCTCAGGCACAGCTCCAGGTCAGTGTCCCACTGACCACACTTGTGCCTGTCTCATAAATGCCTTTATCTTCTAGCTCCACAAAAATGGGTTCCAAACCTGTCCCCCCTCAGAGAGAATCTAAAACATCCATTTAGGGAAGTTTCCTTCTTTGAGCATCTCTCAAGTTACAAACATGCTGAAGGAAAGGTGGGGAATATTTTCAATCTTCTACCCAAACAGACTTTTCTGCACAACTTTTACTCCAAATGTCACTGAAGGGACCATCAGCTCCTTGCATTTCAAAATGCTGAGACATCTTAATTTGTGTTTTTGGCTTCCTGCTGCACTCCCAGAGCAGAGTTTGTCTCTGCACATGGGAAGAATGTGCAGACTTTTGCTTGAGTGCAGAAACAAACACAAGCCCTGGGTGCCCTGAACTGGGCAATTGCAACTGGAACTGCCACAAAGCTCTGTGCTAACATGGGGGGAGGTGTCTGTGCTGCCTGAGGTGACAGATCCCCTCTCTGGGGAGATCCTCACTGCTGGGGCAGTCTGAGGAGGGTTGCAGTGTGGAAGGTCCAGAGCAGCTCCGTGTCCTGTCCTGCAGGTCCTGCCCCGAGTGCCGCGTCATCTCCGAGTTTGTCATCCCCAGCGTGTACTGGGTGGAAGAGCAGGAGAAGAAGAATGAGCTGATTGAAGCATTCAAGCAGGGAGTGGGGTAAGTGCAGCAGCCACCCACACCCCTCACGTTGTTCTTTAGCTGCTCTAAGGCTCAGTCAATTGCTGAGCCTTTATTTTTAAATTTAATGTAATTACAGACCCCTGTGCAGAGAGCTCCTCGTGTCTGCTCACAGCTTGCTTCACTCTGTGCCTGTGCAATTGTAGGTCAGACACTCAGCCTCAGAGTGTTGAAAATGCTCAGAAATGTTGAAGCTGCTTCAGCTCACTTGCCTAAACTGACTCTGTGTGGATCCCTCAGCCATCACTGCTGGTGCCTGAGGGAAGGAAAATGGGAATGTCCCCGCTCTCAGCTCAGTGTTAGCAGGGCACCACTGGGGCTGTGGGCATGAGCTGCACCTCCTCCCCTGCCAGCTGAAGGCAGTAACCTGTGTGTGTGATTCCCTCAGGAAAAAGCCCTGCAAGTACTTTGAGCAAGGCAAGGGGACGTGTCCCTTTGGGGGGAAGTGTCTGTACCTGCACGCCTACCCCGACGGCACCCGCGCCGAGCCCGAGAAACCCAGGAAGCAGCTGAGCTCCGAGGGCACTGTCAGGGTAAGGAGAGCCCTGCAGCCCCCCTAGAGCCCCCTGCAGCCCCAGCTGTGCTGCTGCCACTGCCTCCTGCCCTGCAGGATAAGGGGGAAAAGCCCCTCAGTGTTCCTGGGCCAAGGGTTTGTCCTTGGAGACAGAAAGTCTCATTATGCCTGGATTTTACCAGATTTCTCTAGTTATGAGCCAGATGTGTATTTCTGATCAGTATGAACTGACTCACAGACTGACTGATGTGGGAGGCATTGTCCTGTATGAACTTTGGAGCAGTTTATTAGTTGTGCATGATTCTTGCCTTGAGAAGGGGGCTCACCCCTTCAGGCTCCCTGAGGGGCTGTGCCCTGCTGTCCAGTTCTCTGGGGCTTGGGCAGAGTTCCTGTCTTAAGCACAGCTGAAGCTGGGGAAGCTTTGGTTCATTTTCTTCTCAGTGTGGTGCAGACAGATAATAATCCTACTAAACACTGGCTGAGTCTGTAAAGAGCAGAAGTGCTTCTGAACATTTGTTTTTGTGACCATTCCAAACCTTTCCTCACAGGGATTCTGCCCTTAAAGCTTTCACACACAGTGCCCACAGCTCTGCTGTGCTGGCACTCAGGGCAGCTGGAAGGGGCAAAACCTCGTGTGCCCTCCCCTGGCACACAGAGCTCACAGCCAGCTCTGGGGCTGGGGTCAGGGGGAGGTGCCAGCCCAGGGCTGGGGGGTGTTCACAGCACAGGGAAGAGATGAGAATCTTGACTCCATGTTTCAGAAGGCTGATTTATTATTTTATATTAGAAGTAAATGATACACTAAAACTATACTAAAAGAATAGAGAAAGGATTTCATTAAGGAAAGAAAAGGGATGATAAAATCTGGTGGCTGCTCACAGCCCCGACACAGGTGGCTGTCATTGGTCATCAAGTAAAAACAATTCACATGCTGGGTGAACTGAGCAAAACATGGGGAAGCTGAAGTTTCTCAGCTTCTCAGGAGGAAAGATGCTGGCAGAAGGATTTTTTATAAAACATATCAGTGCCAAGGGGTGCTCAGGCTGCTCTCTGTGTCTCTGCTGCAGTTCTTCAACTCCGTGCGCCTGTGGGATTTCATCGAGGACAGGGAGAGCCGGAGCGCGCCCGGCGCCGACGCCGAGGTGACGGAGCTGGGGGAGCTCTTCATGCACCTCTCTGGGGCTGAGCAGGAGCCCAGCGAGCCCCCAGAGCCCCTCTGAGCCCCCTCGGCTGCCTGCCTGCCTGCCAGGCTTCTCTCTCTCCAGCACAGGTAGAGCAAAACGTGCCCTGCTGCTCACTTGTGCAGTCCTGCTAAAGTTTTCAGATCGTTTTTATATGGCAACAACAACAAAAGACTAAAATATATTTAAAAGAAAAACCAAAAAAATTGGCTGCATGGAAAAAAATCCCTTAATCCCAGGAGGGTTTTGTCCCTCTCTGGCCTAACATATGCTGTCTTGTGAGCTGAGTGGTAGTGTAAATACAGGTCCAGTGAAAGCTTCAGCTGGTAAAAACTGTTGCTAATTAGAGTTTGGGTGCTTTTGGGTTTTTTTCTCCACTAAATCAGCTAAATGTAGAAGTGCAAAACCCACTGGGAATAATGGTCAGTGTAGGGTTTTCTCCTTAATGATACCTCAGGCAGTACCTGGAGCTCGGAGTGGAGGCTGGTGGGTTCTGTGGGCAGGGCTGGCATCCCAGTGCTGCCAGGGGAGCCCCCAGCCCTGTCTTACACTAATTACAGTGTGATGAGCCTGTTTCACACTAATTACAGTGTGATGAGCCTGTTTTACATCAATGCCAGTGTGATGAGCCCGTTTCACACCAGTCCCAGAGCTCAGCAGTGGCTCGTGCTGCACAGCAAATGCAGCTGCACTGATCCCTGCACTCCCTGGAGCTGCAGCAGACAGCAGTGAGGTCTCACAGAACTGGTACTGAATTCTGCTTTGTTAGAATGTGATTTCTGTTGGGTTATGAAATCTGGTACCAGAAGTTCATTCTGCCAAGGCAACTGTTCTGACTTGGAATTTAAGCCAAGAATTCAGTGAGCACTGCAGGAACAACAGCATGGACACAGCATGGCAGGAGCTGTCACTGCTCAGCCCCTTGCACAGCACTGAGCAGTGTTTGCAAACACCAACAGAGATGTGGGGTTTGTTTTACAACACCTGGGTTGCCATGGAAGGAGTGAACTCCTTTGGTTATTATCTATAGCAATACAAAAGCATAAAAATAATACTTAAAAATGTGTAAGAAAGAAAGGCCAAGGACAGGAAGGTTTGTAATCAGGGGTGGGAAATGATGAAGCAAAATGTGTTCAGAGAGCCCTGGGCACACAGGGAGGGAGCAGCAGGAGCCTCAGCCTGGCAGGGATCCAGGATGATCCACTCAGCTGCTGGTGGCATTTCTGGCTCAGGAGCTCCTCCCCTGTGCCAGCTGTGCCCTCTGCTCTCACTGGAAATTCATTTTTCCATCATTTCCCCCTGCAGTGATTGTGGCAGCGCTCACTGCACAGCCAGGGCTGTAACATCGATTCCCTCTCTTGGCCCAGCAAAGGCTGAAGTGCACTTGGTCAGCACTGATGACAAAGCAGAAGGTGAATTATCCCTGACAGGATGTCACACCCCCAGATCAGCGTGTCAGGGACACCCAAACACCCTTTCCATCCCAGAATGCTTCCCAGCCCTCACCCTCCCTCTGAAGCTCATTTCCATCTGCCCTGCACCTCAATTTTTTCCCCCAGAAATAATTATTGGCATGAATACACTAAAAAAAAAATAAAAAAATCAATGGCGAGGATGTTCTTTACCCTGCACAAGACATTCCTGATTTACTCTGCCCCAAGAAGCCATGAGGGATAGTCTGAAATTAAAAACATGACTTGGTTTTCAAAAGTACCAGGGATTTACCATGTCTGGGTTTGTTCTTCACTCAGCACCTCTCATTTAACTGGACATCAGTGCTGGTTAAAATAAACCTACTTATCCAAAATACTTCATTTTTTCAAGAGACACATGATCTGGTTTAAAAACCACAGCTTAATGGTTTCTTTTGGGAATTCAGAGTTAAAGTAAAAGCAGCTTACCTCTGCTGGGATTTTCCCTTTCATGTTTTAAGCTTATAATGAAGTGACAATTAGAGATAAATAATGTTTAGAGTTGCAGTCCAAATACAATAATACTGATAAAAACCATGCAGAACAAAATGGAGACTTCAAGTCCCAATTTGCTGTTTAGGTATCAAAGCTCACAGAATTCTCAGTTCCCAGCCAGGGGTTCACAGCCTGCCCTTGCCCTGTTCCAGAACGTTCTGAGGCCAGACTGGGGCTGGTTCCCCTCTGCCAGGAGCTCTGTGGGGCTGCAGGGCTGTGGGGCCATTCCAGGGTCACAGCCAGCCCTGGCCCCAGTGAGGCAAAAACCCCACACGGGCTCCATTTGTGCCCCAAGAACCACATTGCACATTTCAGCACCTGCTCTGTGAAAAAATCCACGTTCAGATTCACCCACCTGTTGTGTCCTCCTGCAGTTCAGCCAACACAAAACCCTCCCTTGCAGCTCAGTGGAGAAAATGGAGCCAGAGTGGGGCAGGGCAGGGGCCTGGGAGCTCCTCAGGGTGTCCAAAGCAGCTGCTGCTCAAAGATCACTGCAGCACAAACTGGCTTGTCATGACTGGAAATGTACACGCTGTTTTATCAAGTGTGGTTTTACTTGCACTGCTGTTATTTATCAGTTACTTTTTAAAACCTATTCAGAAATGTCATTTCTTGAGTTTTCCAAATGCAGATGCCCCACTAAGAACTGTGGCTGACTCCCATTAAAATGATGACATTGAATCTTAAACCTAAAATTTAATTTATTTTATTAAAATAAGATAATCAAGAGGAACCTTGGCTTACAATAAATGCATTTTCTCAGGAGCAATAAAAACAAAAACAAAAAAAAAATTAAAACCCAAATCAACAAGAAAAACTGTATATGCTCAGTTTCCTCTTGCTAGTGCATCTCTTGGACAACAGCTCCTGCTGGATGCAGCCTCTGCAGGAGAGGGAACATCCTCAATCCTCAATCCCTGCAGGAGAGGGAACATCCTCAATCCTCAGCCTCTGCAGGATGAGGGAACATCCTCAATCCTCAATCCCTGCAGGATGAGGGAACATCCTCAATCCTCAATCCCTGCAGGAGAGGGAACATCCTCAATCCTCAATCTCTGCAGGATGAGGGAACATCCTCAATCCTCAATCCCTGCAGGAGAGGGAACATCCTCAATCCTCAATCCCTGCAGGAGAGGGAACATCCTCAATCCTCAATCCCTGCAGGAGAGGGAACATCCTCAATCCTCAATCTCTGCAGGATGAGGGAACATCCTCAATCCTCAATCCCTGCAGGAGAGGGAACATCCTCAATCCTCAATCTCTGCAGGATGAGGGAACATCCTCAATCCTCAATCCCTGCAGGAGAGGGAACATCCTCAATCCTCAATCTCTGCAGGATGAGGGAACATCCTCAATCCTCAATCCCTGCAGGATGAGGGAACATCCTCAATCCTCAATCCCTGCAGGATGAGGGAACATCCTCAATCCTCAATCTCTGCAGGAGAGGGAACATCCTCAATCCTCAATCCCTGCAGGATGAGGGACCCCCTCAGCAGGAGAGGGGACCCCCCAGGCTCTCCCAGCCCACCCTGCCTGGGCTGCACCCCCAGCAGCTCCATAGTACCAAAGGCAGCTGGGAGGCTTCTCCAGATGGCCAAAGCAGGACTTGGCTCACCTCTCCTTCTCTCTGAGCAGGACAATTCACGACAGATTCCATCCTTTTGCAAGAGTTTTTCTTCTATGTGCAAAACTATTGCAAAACTATTTTGTGTTGAATTAGCATTTGAACTTATTTCATTGGCTTGGTGAAGCTCTTAGGCAGGAGCTGATTTCCAGAGTTATTTCCTCTTCCCACTGCAGGCACAGCTCCCCGGGCTGAGGTGACACTTGGCAGTCAGAGCACCAGAACATCACCTGTCCTCAGAGCCCCCTCACTGAGCCCAGAGCAAAGCAGCCACAACCACTGCCAGACAAACAGCCATCGCTTCTGGGAAGGGGAAAATAAGGCTCAAGTGCATCTATTAAAAAAATAGTAATAGATCTCTTGATTTGTAGTCTGTTACCTCTCCCAGAACAAGAGATGGTAGCAAAGGCAATGAGGAGCTGTGTCCCTGCAGGCTGAGAACTGCACCAATCCAGAGCAGCTTCGTGGTGGGGTGGGACACGGAGTCCTGCTGGAGGAGCCTGGGCAGCTCGAGTTCCCCCTGCAGCCCCAGCGTGGAGCAGGGCAGGAGAGCTCAGAGCAGGGGCAGGAGCGCTCAGAACACGGGCAGAGCGCTCAGCACAGCCTGCTGGGGGCAGGGCAGGGCTCTCAGAACACGGGCAGAGCGCTCAGCACAGCCTGCTGGGGGCAGGGCAGGGCTCTCAGAACACGGGCAGCCTGCTGGAGGTCAGCGTGCACGCGTTGATGTCCTCGGTGTGGGCGGCGCGGTGCAGCGACGGCTCCGAGGCGCTGCGGTTGATCTTGGGCAGAGAGTGCTGCAGCAGCTCGATGGAGGACAGGATCTGGGGAGAGAGAGCTCTGAGAGCCCTGTGGGGCCTGCAGCTCCCTCTGCTTCCATCCAAACCAACAGCATCTCCCTCTGCTTCCATCCAAACCCACAGCAGCTCCCTCTGCTTCCATCCAAACCCACAGCAGCTCCCTCTGCTTCCATCCAAACCCACAGCAGCTCCCTCTGCTTCCATTCAAATCCTCCACTTAAACCCACAGCAGCTCTGAGAGCCCTGTGGGATCTGCAGCTCCCTCTGCTTCCACTTAAACCTTCACTCATTCATTCATTCATCCATTCACTCACTCAGTTCTTATCCTGTTCAAGTTTCATTAATGCTCCATGGGGCACTGAACACAGAGCTGAGGAGCCCAGCTCTGCTCTGTCAGTGCTGGGAGGGCCTCAGAGGGTTCCAGAGGTTGGGAGGATCAATTTTATCAATTTTTATCAATTCACAGATAATTAGGAGCAATTAATGAGCATCTAAACCACCCTCCAGCAGAGTAACAGGGAAGGAAATGCATCTGCCTGATGTTCAAAAAGAACTTTCTAAACAATGCTTGACTGCAGCAGCAGGAAGGTATTTTTCCAAAACTGTTGATGTTTAATTAATTATTACTCATAATTAATGAGTATAAGAAAGTCTGTAGTCCATCCCCATAGTGACAGGAAAAGGTAAAGCATCCCTTGTAGAAATACCAAGAATTGCTCCAGGAGTTTACACCCCCCAGTGGATTTTGTTTCCTTGTTCAGAGTTGTGGGGAAGGAAAGGAGCAGTGGCCTCTCCTTTCCCTCAGCTCTAAAATGAAATGAATGTCCAGAGATAGATTTCACTTTTCTGGATGAGGGGTTTGGTTTGTCTGTGGGCAGGTGAGTGCTGAAGGCCCAGCACTGTCAGTCCAACCCCAGCACAGCCCAGAGCTGCATTGGCAATAAACAGACCCAGGGCAAGGCTGGGGTCCCTGCTAAGCACAGCTCCCTCCTGCAGGGTCCTGTGTGCCCCCAGGGCTGGGCAGGACCCCCCCCACTCACCTGTGGGAACAGAGGCCGCTCCTCCCTGACCTTCTTCAGGCAATCTGCCACCAGCCTCTTCATGGCCTTGGGGCAGTTCTTGTACAGCTTGCTGAGGTCTGGGGAAGCGTAGCCCCTGCCAACCATGAAAATGATCTGCAAAACAACCCCCACAACAGCCAGGTCACACAGGGGCAGCTGTGCTGAACCCAGCCCCACAGGGCACTGCCCAACAGCACAGACCAACACAAATATTCAATATTCCAAGGCTGCACAATAGTTACTGGGTTTTTCCCTCAGTAAAAAGCACCAAATCCAATCTTCCTGATGTAGCAGCAGGATATTTAACCCCAAAATGGGAATTTCCCATAACTGCAAATGTATACAGCAGTGTTTTACTGTGCAGCAGTAACCTGTATTACCAGGGCACTTCAAATGTTTATGAACAACGAATTTTCTCCTTTGAGCACCTGCCCTGCCAATCCTGAGGTGAACTCTCATTCACTGCTGACAGCAGGCAGGCTGGCAGCACCACCTCAGCTGGTTTAATAAATAACAAATGTGCATTTCTGCAGGCCAGGGGATGTGCCTGGGTGTGGGATCTCAGCCCCTCAGCACTGAGGTGTCACCGAGAGCACCCTTGGGGGGCTCGGGAGTCCTGGAATGTTCCAGAAGTGTCTGGTGGCTGGACTTTGATCCTACACAGGAGACGACACCTGTATGAGGACAGGAGGGTTTCACCGGGGTGAATGGTGAAGGGATTGGTTAATTAGAGGGTGAGACACAGGGTTTAGGATTTCTGTACAGGGGGGTTTAGAGAAGTAAGATGGAGGAATTGGGGCGTGTCCTGTCCTTCTTCTTCTTCTTCTTCTCCTCCATCTTCTGTGGTGATGGTGGCACTTTGGGATTGGTCATTACTAAAAGTGCACCGGGCAATAAGGGTGAAAGGTATTGGGGAAAAATGATAAATATTGTACATGTAACAATGGGTATAAAGATAGGTGACCGCCCGGAGGGCAGCACAGTGTGCTCATGGCTGGCTGCTGAGCAGAGCTCTGTCGGGCCGAGAGAAAATCTTTTAGATAAACAATTAATAAACACCGAGACCGAGAAAAGAACTGAAGCCTCTTCTCGTCCTTTGATCCGCGGCTGCCCCAAGGCCACCCCGAAAACCCGACAGCTGGGCTGCCCCAGGGGCTCCCACCTGATCCCTGTTGTTGATGTGGGAGTAGGGCAGCTCCCCTGTCATCAGCTCGTAGAGCACTATTCCATAGGAGTAGACGTCTGACTGGAAGCTGAAGGGGTTGCTGTCCTGCATGCGGATCACCTCGGGCGCCTGAGGGGGCAAACACAGACACAGCTCAGCAGCAGCACCGAGCCAGGAGAGCTCTGGGAGCACAGACTGAGCCCAGCTGGGAATCACTGAGCCAAGGGCACCCAGAGCCTGGGGAGTTCACCTGCAGCTCTGCAGGAGCTCAGGCAGGGCCACTCCACATCTTATTATCAGTACAGCACACCAAAAAATCAATGCTTCACCTGAACAAGCATTTTGCCACTAGAAAAAAATATTAATATTTGGATTTGCAACATTTACTGACTCCTGTTACACCTTACACAGAACTGAGCCTGAGTTGCACCATCAGTTCTTCAACTGGTATCAAGGTTAAAAGGGAAAATACAAAACTCTCATTTCTTGTAAACTGATACCAAAGCTTGGTCAGGAAATGTGAAAGCCAAACACAACCAGCACATACTGAACAGATCAGGGAAGAAATGCAGGAACATTTTAACATTTTGCATATTTCCTAGTTTAACATATCTCCAAAGTTTGATGAGGTTACCTAAGGCTCTGGAAAAGTTCAGGCTACTCCACATCTAATTAAAATTATCAATACAGTTCAGAGACACAAAAAATCCAGCATTTTGCAATTAGAAAAAAATAATAATATTTGGATTTGCAACATTTACTGACTCCTGTTACACCTCACACAGAACTGAGCCTGAGTTGCACCATCAGTTCTTCAACTGGTATCAAGGTTAAACAAATATATATATATATATATATATATATGTTTATATATTTAAATATATAAGTATCTAAAAATATGTATTAAAATATTTCTAAAATACAAAATTTTCATCTCTTGTAAACTGATACCAAAGCTTGGTCAGGAAATGTGAAAGCCAAACACAACCAGCACCTACTGAACAGATCAGGGAAGAAATGCAGGAACATTTTAACATCTTTGCCAATTATGAAGCTTCTTAAAATAAACACTGTCAGATGAGTGAGCAAAACAAGGTGTGAGCCACCAGAAGAATTTTCCCCATTGGCTGAGATTTTTTCTCCCCCCTAGAGAATCCCCTCAGAATTATTAAGCAGCAATGAGGGATCACAGGAGCTTCCAAGGAAACAGAAACAACCTCCCCTCCTGTGACAGCTCAGCAAAGATGGGCTACAAATGACTCAAATAAATACAATTTTTTTAATGCCTGCAATGAGCAAATATGCAAGGTTTTCTTTCCCAAACTCTGTTTCATGTACACAAATACATTGCATTGGGTAAATTAATTTTAAATCCTTTTTTTTTTAAGAAAAGCTTTTAAAATTTGGCGCTTTTTTGCACAATTTTTTTTAGAGAAAAGAACATTTCTGCTTCTGGACCTCTGTTTGAGGGGATGTGTGTATTTCACAGAGCACAAAGCAGGGGATGTTTGCTCACCATCCACAGGATGGAGCCCGTGGGCTGCTCCACCTGCTGGGACCCGCTCCACCTGGATTTCACCGTCGCCAGCCCAAAGTCTCCGATTTTCACTGTCAGGCCTTCATGAAGAAATATATCTGTGCCTTGGTTAAAGAAACTGCACAGAACTGAGTCAAACATTGGGTATTTTCTGACCTGACTTGTTTTATTGAAAGCTGCTGGGAGCTGTATGGGAAACAAAGGAAAAGGGATTTTAAATGAACATTTAACACCAAACCAGAGCAATGCTCAGCAGCATTTGCAGATTTATCTTTATGGTGAGCCAGGACAGAAATCAACAGTTCATTGCCATCCATGGCTGCAGCTCCTTAAAAAACTGAGAAAGGGAAACAGCTCAGAGGTCTCAAACTCAGAAAAGAAAATTAAGAAAAAAGCAATTACAAGGAGAAATAAGTATCAAAATAAAATCCATTTCCATAAAGTTCTCTGGCAGATCTGCTGAGGTTTAACTATGATTTTAACTGCAAATATATCCACATTATTTATAATTATCTCCTTCATGGATCTGTCACATATATATATATACACATATATACATATATATATACACACATATATACATATATATATACACATATATACATACACATATATATATATAATGTGTATATATAAAATGTGTATATATATAATGTATATATTAAACATATGTATATATAATTATATATAATATGCATTTTATATATAAACATATTTATAATATATATTAAATACATATATGTTAAAATAACCCCAGCACCTTCTCTGCTGGGTTTATTTTAAGAAGTTATCATTTAATGATTTGACTTAGGAATGCTGCAAGTTCAAGAAGATAATTCAGAAATATAAACATGACTGACTTTGTCATTTCTATGTCAGGAGCAGAGCAAACTTATTTCACAAAAATGATCATCATTAACTAGGAATCACAAATTTCTGGCCTCCTATACTGTAAAATAATTGTAGTTTTTTTTAACTGAAAATGGAATTCACTGACACTGTGGAACTCCTGAACTTGGCAGATTTTTTATGATGACATTTGCCAAAACATCCTGGTCCCATCTGCTGGAAGGAAGCCCCAGTTCCCATCTCCAGGGATGTTCTGGTAATTCCAAAATCAGGCATTTCAAAGGTGAAAGAAACCAGCTCACAACATTTTCACTCCAGATGTCTTACTGAATATTGATTTTTGCACAAAATCTAATGGTAAAAGGCTGCCTTTCCTTGAGTTTAAAGTAAGGATTTTGGCTTCATTTCTGCCAGCTATGTGAGGAGTTTTAAACACACTAAAAACACCCAAGAGGCAGAAACAAACCCATGTGTGCACACACAGCTCCCATCAGTGAGAGCAGCGTGTGGGGACCAGACTGAATAAACCAAATTTCAGTAAAATAAGAGAATTCTGGAGCACAACTGCTGCACATCCTTATCCCAAGTGTGGTGAACAAGCACAGATGTCCTGTGAAGTCCTTGCTGGCTCATCAACAGGGATTGCCCATTAGTAGGTGTATATATATATAAATATATTTTAAAAAGCTGCTGCAACCCCCACAGAAAGCAAACTCCACATGACCATTAAGAAATCCCTTCCCAGCAGAGAATGGAGACTCAGGAAGGATACTATTGGATTTCATGTCTCTGTGGATGATGTTCTTTGCATGTAAATAGCTGTGAAGGGAAAAGCACAAGAGCCATTAGCAGGGCTGCTCACAAACAAACAGCATTTTCATTGCCCCCAGACACTTCATTCAGTTTATCCCACACCCAAACCCTTCTGGCTTTCCACAAATCTACCTTGGGAACAAAGAAATGGAGCTGTGCTCAGTGCAGTGAGGAAATGCCAGGAAGGAGTGGCACAAATTCATTAACCCTGGGAGCCTGGGGCAGTGCCCACAGCCATGGGCTCTGTGCTGGGGCTGGGGCTGGGGCTGGGGCTGGGGCTGGCTGCTCCAAACGGGCACTGAAACCTGCCCAGATCCTGGAGGCTGCTCCAAACGGGCACTGAAACCTGCCCAGATCCTGGGGGCTGCTCCCCATGGACATTTACCCTGCCCAGATCCTGGAATCTGCTCCCCATGGACATTTACCCTGCCCAGATCCTGGAATCTGCTCCCAATGGACATTTACCCTGCCCAGACCCTGCAGTCTGCTCCCAATGGACATTTACCCTGCCCAGACCCTGCAGTCTGCTCCCCATGGGCATTTACCCTGCCCAGATCCTGGAGTCAGCTCCCAATGCACATTTACCCTGCCCAGACCCTGCAGTCTGCCCAAATGGACATTTACCCTGCCCAGACCCTGCAGTCTGCTCCCCATGGACATTTACCCTGCCCAGACCCTGCAGGCTGCTCCCCATGGACATTTACCCTGCCCAGATCCTGGAATCTGCTCCCCATGGACATTTACCCTGCCCAGATCCTGGAATCTGCTCCCCATGGACATTTACCCTGCCCAGATCCTGGAATCTGCTCCCAATGCACATTTACCCTGCCCAGACCCTGCAGTCTGCTTTGCAAACCCGGGCCCTGAGTCTGCAGCTGCTCCTGTGCTCGCAGCATCAGAGGCAGGGCTGAAAGCAGAGCTGGAAATGCTTCCAGAAACATCTGGGTGAGTGCTGGGGAACAGAGCAGCCACCCCTCAGCCCACAGAGCACCCATCAGGGTGTCAGACACTGCAGGGTTACACTGGCACAGGGAGGAAAAGCTCCCTCATTCTCAATTTGCAGCAGCATTCATCTGCTCACTGCAGCAGAGCTCAGGCTGGACACGGGGATAGAGAAAGGGGGAAGGGGAAAAGGGAAAAAAGGGGGGGAAAGGGGGGGAAAAGGGGGGGAAAAGGGGGGGAAAAAGGGGGAAAAAAGGGGGGGAAAAAGGGGGAAAAAAGGGGGGAGAAAAAGGGGGGAGAAAAAGGGGGGAGAAAAAGGGGGGAGAAAAAGGGGGGAGAAAAAGGGGGGAGAAAAAGGGGGGAGAAAAAGGGGGGAGAAAAAGGGGGGAGAAAAAGGGGGGAGAAAAAGGGGGGAGAAAAAGGGGGGAGAAAAAGGGGGGAGAAAAAGGGGGGAGAAAAAGGGGGGAGAAAAAGGGGGGAGAAAAAGGGGGGAGAAAAAGGGGGGAGAAAAAGGGGGGAGAAAAAGGGGGGAGAAAAAGGGGGGAGAAAAAGGGGGGAGAAAAAGGGGGGAGAAAAAGGGGGGAGAAAAAGGGGGGAGAAAAAGGGGGAGAAAAAGGGGGGAGAAAAAGGGGGGGGAAAAAAGGGGGGGAAAAAAGGGGGGGAAAAAAGGGGGGGAAAAAAGGGGGGGAAAAAAGGGGGGGAAAAAAAGGGGGGGAAAAAGGGGGGAAAAAGGGGGGGGAAAAAGGGGGGGAAAAAGGGGGGGAAAAAAGGGGGGGAAAAAAGGGGGGGGAAAAAGGGGGGGAAAAAAGGGGGGGAAAAAAGGGGGGGAAAAAAGGGGGGGAAAAAGGGGGGGGGAAAAGGGGGGGAAAAAGGGGGGGAAAAAAGGGGGGGAAAAAGGGGGGGGAAAAAGGGGGGGGGAAAAAGGGGGGGAAAAAAGGGGAAAAAAGGGGAAAAAAGGGGGAAAAAGGGGGGAAAAAGGGGGAAAAAGGGGGAAAAAGGGGGAAAAAGGGGGAAAAAGGGGGAAAAATGGGGAAAAATGGGGAAAAATGGGGAAAAAGGGGAAAAAGGGGAAAAAGGGGAAAAAAGGGGAAAAAAGGGGAAAAAAGGGGGAAAAAGGGGGAAAAGGTGGGAAAAGGGGGGAAAAGGGGGAAAAAAGGGGGAAAAAGGGGGGGAAAAGGGGGGAAAAAAGGGGAAAAAAAAAGGGGGAAAAAAGGGGGAAAAGGGGGAGAAAAGGGGGGAGAAAGGGGGAAAAAGGGGGGAAAAAGGAAAGGGGGGAAAAGGAAAAGGGGGGGAAAAGGGGGAGAAAAGGGAAAAAAGGGGGGGAAAAGGGAAAAAAGGGGGAGAAAAGGGAAAAAGGGGGGGGAAGGGAAAAAGGGGGGGAAAGGGAAAAAAGGGGGAGAAAAGGGAAAATGGGGAAAAAAGGGAAGGGGGAAAAAAGGAAAAGGGGGAATAAGGAAAAGGGGGGAAAAGGGGGAGAAAAGGGAAAAAGGGGGAAAAGGGAAAAAAGGGGAAAAAGGGGAAAAAGGGCAAACAGGAAAGGAAGGAAGGGGCAAACAGGGAAAGGGAAGGCTCTCACTCCATGCCCTGGGCCGTCTGGCGCGCGATGTCGATCAGCTGGAACATCTGGAACTTGGTCTCCTGCACGTGCAGGTGTTTGTAGAGGCTGCTGCCCTCACACCACTGGGTGACAATGGCCAGGTTGTCCTTGGTCATGTAGCCCATGAAGAGCAGGATGTTCACGTGCCGGGTCTTCCTGCCAGAGGGGCACCAAGAGAAATCAGTGGCTGCAGCCAAAGTGCCCTCCTGGCTGGAGGCACCTCATCCCTGCAGCCCCAGCTCAGGGGGGGAGTCAGGTCTGGCCTCACAGATAATTAAAATACAACACAGTTGCCATTTTCTGTTTGTCAGCTGGTTTTTTTTGTATTTTAGTTACAATTCTCCTTTTAGTTATTTGAAATCAACATTGAAGACAAGGATGTCTGAAAACTCAAATGGTTTGACATCAACAAGCAACAGCCCCACCTGCAAGTGGGGTTAGAAATGACAGGAATGGCAGAAATCACCCTGGAAGCTGGGGAAAAGCCCAGCTTTAGGTGGAAGACTGAAGACTTCCTTCCACCCCCAATTCTGCTTTCACAAACCAGAGCTTTTCTTTCCACCCCCAATTTTTCCCCATTCCCAGCTGCTTTCACAAACCACAACCTTTCCCTCCACCCCAAATTTTTCCCCATTCCCAGCTGCTTTCAGAAGCCAGAGCTTTTCTTTCCACCCCCAATTTTTCCCCATTCCCAAATGCTTTCAGAAGCCAGAGCTTTTCCTTCTATCCCAACTTTTCCCCATTCCCAGCTGCTTTCAAAGACCAGAGCTTTTCTTTCCACCCCTGATTTTTCCCCAAGAGAAACCAAAGGATAGCTGTAAACCCTCAAGGAATTATCAGGTGAGGAGATGGTTTTTTATCTATCTACTTGGTTCATTTTCAGCAGTAACATCCCAGACACTAAAAACCCTCAGGATCTGAAAGCAGAGAACAGTTACACTCAGCAGTGCATGTGCTTAAGGAAAAAAAATTATTATGCTGCAATCTGAAGAGGAATTCAAACTTCAACACTTGAAGAGTTCAAATGTGGTGAGAGTTAGGGCAGAAATTATAAATGCCCACCTTCCCTGCCCAGTGTGGGCTGAGCAAGGTGGGTGTTAGGAATAAAAAATAAAATAGGAATAAAATAGGAATAAAAAACAAAAATACACTGAGCTAGGACTTTTTTATTCTTCTCTGGAAATCTGCTGTTTGTGCACAGAATATTGGGCCAGAAGGCTCCAGGGAGGCAAATGGAATATCAGAATTTAGCAGTGAACACCAACTCACCTCAGGACAGCCACTTCATTCCTGAAAGCCTGGAACTGCTCTGGGGTTGGGTCTACAACCTTTAGGATCTTCACTGCTACATCCCCTGGAAATACAATTACCACAAATTTATTCCAAGTGCAGCTTTCCTTTCCTCCTCAAAATAACAGAAATGAACAATGAAACTCAAATCCCTCATCTGTGCACAGCACACCTCTACTAAAGGGTCAAATTTCCCTGCAAATTCCTGTGGTATCAAGCAATTAATTGAGCTGAATTTCAGTCTGATGGAAAAAGCCATTAATTAATTATTTACATATTTCACTTCTATTTTTAAGGGAAAAAAATCCCTTAAATTTTTATTCCCTCCTTTTGGCAGGACATATGTACACACACCTTTGTGGTTTTATTAGCAAATTTAAATACTGAAGTGTTTTACATAAAAACTTCATCTGAGCACATCAGAAAACCCAACAGCTCCCCTTCATGCAGAATTTCATTAATTAGTTAATTCTTGAAGAGGTGTGAATGTTCTACTAAAATAAATCATAATATGAATTTAGCGTTTATTACAAAATCTGATTGAAATCATTTTTCCCCTTGATTTCTGTGTCCCATAATGAAAATCAGAACCTGTTCATTATTTTTAGTGTAACAATATTGCTTCCCTTGCTGCTGACAGCACCTGGGCTTTGAGACATGCAAGTATTTACTCATTAAAAACAGAGGGCAGCAGGTGAGTTTCCAGATTTGTTTTTTCAGTTTGTTTTTTTTTTTTCCTGACAATACTGCCATTTAAATTAGAGCCTTGAGGGGTTTCTGTGTGTTTCTGCTCAAAATCACAAGCCATGAATTTGGAAACGAATTCTGCAGCTTTGCAGGGTGCCTGTTTTCAAAATATCCCCACTACACATCAAACTCTCACATTAATCATTTTTCCATTGAAAAAACTCCACCATTTATTTATGCTGATTTCCTTTCCATGCTAATTAAACCACAAAGGTTTTAAGAGAAGCTAAATGTAACTGAACAGCAGGCTGTGGAATTTCCCAGCTAACAGCAAAGAAACCCTTTTCAGAAAGGAACCTGGGCTGGAACGTGGCAGTGAGGAGATCAGAGCAGTGGGAATGGAGGTGCAGCTGTGAGACTGAGGGCTGGTGTCTGAGCTGTGCTGGAACCCCAGGGCTGCTCTCACACAGCACATCCTGCTCCTGCCTGGCCCTTGGCTGAAGGATCAGCACCCAGCAGCAATAAACCCATTTTCCCTCTTTTTTTGGAGGCAGATGAGCACCCAGCACCCCTGAATCCATTCTCCCTGTGCCTTTGGTGAAGGATCAGCACCCAGCAGCAATAAATCCATTTTTCCTTTGGTGGAAGAATGAGCACCCAGCACCCCAAGATCCATTTCCCCTGTGCCCTTGGTGAAGGATCAGCACAGAGCATCCCAAATCCATTCTCCCTGTGCCTTTGGTGGCAGATGAGCACCCAGCAGTCCTAAATCCATTCTCCCTTTGGTGGCAGGTGAGCACTCAACAGCAATAAATCCATTTCTCTGTGCCTTTGGAGGCAGATGAGCACCCAGCCAGGTACAATAAATCCATTTTCTCTGTGCCTCCAGTGAAGGATGAGCACCCAGCACCCCAAAATCAATTTTCCCTTTGGAGTCAGCTGAGCCCCCAGCACCCCCAGATCCATTTCCTCTGTGCCTTTGGTGAAGGATGAGCATCCAGCACCCCAAAATCCATTTCCCCTCTTTCTTTGGAGGCAGATGAGCACCCAGCACCCCTAAATCCATTCTCCCTCTTCCCTTGGTGAAGGATCAGCACCCAGCAGCAATAAATCCCTTTTCCCTTTGGTGGCAGATGAGCACCCAGCACCCCAAAATGCCTTCTCCCTTTGGTGAAGGATGAGCATCCAGCACCCCAAAATCCATTTTCCCTGTGCCTTTGAAGGCAGATGAGCACCCAGCAGCAATAAATCCCTTTTCCCTTTGGTGGTAAATGAGCACTCAGCACCCTAAACCCATTCTCCCTGTTCCCTCAGGGAAAGATGAGCACCCAGCACCCCAAGATCCCTTTTCCCTTTGGTGAAGGATGAGCATCCAGCACCCCTAAACCCATTCTTCCTGTACCTTTGGAGGCAGAAGAGCACCCAGCAGCAATAAATCCATTTTTCCTTTGGTGGAAGAATGAGCACCCAGCACCCCAAGATCCATTTCCCCTGTGCCCTTGGTGAAGGATCAGCACAGAGCATCCCAAATCCATTCTCCCTGTGCCTTTGGTGGCAGATGAGCACCCAGCAGTCCTAAATCCATTCTCCCTTTGGTGGCAGCTGAGCACCCAGCAGCAATAAATCCATTTTTGTTTTGGAGGCAGCTGAGCACCCAGCCAGGTACAATAAATCCATTTTCTCTGTGCCTCTAGTGAAGGATGAGCACCCAGCACCCCTAAATCCATTCTCCCTGTTCCATTAGTGAAAGAAGAGCACCCAGCAGCAATAAATCCATTTTCCCTTTGGTGGCAGCTGAGCCCCCAGCACCCCAAGATCCATTTCCCCTGTGCCTTTGGAGGCAGCTGAGCCCCCAGCACCCCTTAACCCATTCTCCTTGTTCCCTTAGTGAAGGATGAGCACCCAGCACCCCTAAATCCCTTTTCCCTCTGGAGGCAGCTGAGCCCCCAGCACCCCAAGCTCCACTGTCCCTGGTGCTGCCCCCAGTGCACACTCACCGTGCCACTTGCCCTTGTAAACTGTCCCAAAGGAGCCCGAGCCTATCCTGGTGGAGAGCATCACTTCACTGGCTTCTATCTCCCAGTAATAGCTGGAGTCTCTCTGCCCACGAGGCCTCTGCAACAACAAATCACAGGGATTTCACTGGGAATCACCCCTATTATACACACACAAATAAAATAAACTAAATCACTTCCTTCACACAACTTCCCCCTCACACCCCGAGGGGCTGGTCCTGCAGTTTGGGTTTTGGTTTTTCTCCTCAGTTTGGGAGGGTGGTGGGGGTTTTTAGCAAAAAACCCAAATAAAAAATCACCCCATTTTCTTGGATGTTTATCATGAAGTTTATCATGAAGTTTATCATGATAATTATAAATAAATATATTTATTATGAAGTTTATCATGAAGAACTGTTTATCATGAAGGTCTGCACTAGAAAATTAAACCCTAAGGAACATGTATTTTATGATCAAATATTTTAAAACATCTGAAATATTTAAGAAAGTGGTTTCTTCAAAAGCACAATGCTAAAATTCTGTATTAATCCTAAATTAAATAACATATTTAAATGGCATAAGTCAAACAGATGAGAGCAAAATTCTCAATGTGTGAGCAAAAACTGTGAATCCCACTGAGCAACTGAGTTTTCCTTGTGAAAGCTTAGAAGTCTTCCAAAATTTCAAGATATTATCAATTATTATTCTAACTCTTCTTTCTGCCCCCCTAACTTCAAATCAAACCTTTGAGGGAAAAGTTGCATTTTGTAAAATCTGTTTTTCCCTGAGACATTGGACTGTCCAATGGAAATGAAGGCATTGGAAACAGCACAGTTCAAACAGGGCTAATAAAGCCAATTTTAAATAAATTAAAACTGGATCAAAAGGATGTAACCTATAAAGATTTAAAAGGAAATCCTTGGACCTGCACTGACAATGTCACACCACTGCCTGAAATTCATTTGCAACCCAAAACACTCTGTTCTGAGTATTTATAACCCATTTATAACAGTGCCATCATTCCCCAATTAATGACAATAAATTGCTCCTGTATACACAGGGCAGAGCAATCCAAAATTATCTGCACTTTTCAGTGCAGAAATTCATCCCTGCACCTTTCAGTGCAGAAATTCATCCCTGCACCTTTCAGTGCAGAAATTCATCCCTGCACCTTCCAGTGCAGAAATTCATCCCTGCACCTTTCAGAGTGCAGAAATTCATCCCTGCACCTTTCAGTGCAGAAATTCATCCCTGCACCTTCCAGTGTGCACAAATTCATCCCTGCACCTTTCAGAGTGCAGAAATTCATCCCTGCACCTTTCAGTGTGCAGAAATTCATCCCTGCACCTTTCAGAGTGCAGAAATTCATCCCTGCACCTTTCAGAGTGCAGAAATTCATCCCTGCACCTTCCAGTGTGCAGAAATTCATCCCTGCACCTTTTAGAGTGCAGAAATTCATCCCTGCACCTTTCAGTGTGCACAAATTCATCCCTGCACCTTTTTGTGCAGAAATTCATCCCTGCACCTTTCAGAGTGCAGAAATTCATCCCTGCACCTTTCAGTGCAGAAATTCATCCCTGCACCTTTCAGTGTGCACAAATTCATCCCTCACCACTCCTCCCAGCACACTTGTAACTCATTTTTGAATTAAAGCAAACACCATACTTACAATTTTGTTTTTTTCTTGTGTGTTAGATGCAGGGGCTCTCTCTCTTTGGGCTGGGACTGGGGTTTTAGGCTGAGACCAGCCAGTTGGGCTCATATTGTTAGGACTTCCAGACAGAGCAGAGGGTGAGGCTTTGAGACAGAAACACAAGAAAACAGTTGATGAACAAGAAAACAACCAAATCAAATCATATGAGAAAATGTTTCATTTTTGAAAGCATACCTGATTCACTATGGCTTCGAATTGCATCCTGCAACAGAGAAAATGGACACTAAAGTGAATAAAGGAACAAGGAGCACCCAGAGGAACAAGCAGGGCTGTGTGGAAATTGCTGGGCCAGTTTCAGTGCAATGCAGCACCGGCCAGCAGCTGCAGGATTGGGGATCTGCTCATCACACCAATCCTGCAGGAAACCCATGCAACTTGTGAATTCTGACAACACAGGGAGGACTCACAGCATACTGAAAGGACTGCTACCATAAAGGAAAGAGAAAAGGGCACAAAACAAGAAGAACCAGCAGCAACAGTGCCTGCATTCCCCTGCACCTCATGCTGGAGCTGCAGGTGTGGGCAGAGCTCCTGGCACGGCTCTGCCCAGGGGACAGCTCCCAAACAGCTGCTGGGGAAAGCAGGACTTTAACCCCCTCCCCAAATATTCCACCTCAGCACCCATGTGAAATAACTGCACACACCTCACCCCAACAGAAGCTACACAAGTGCCCCTACACAAAGGCCTCTCCTTTCCCAAGCACATTCCCACAGGGAATTTGGCATTTGAGCAGTGTTTCACCAGGACAGGGCCACAAGTGTCACCTCATGCCACGGGCACAACACAACTCTAGAGCCATGCACAAGAGAGAGCTGAGCTCTGACAAACAGCACTGCACAGCTTTTCTCACCTGCCTTTGGCATTATCCCAAAGGACAAACAGCAAAGGGAAAATATCCAGGGACTGTGTGAGTACAAAGCAAGAACATGCACTACAGAGAGGTTAAACACTGTCAAAGTAACAGAAGTCAATGCAAATTCTCTAACTAATTAGTAGAATAATAAATGTAAGATTTCATAGGAGGACAGAACAAGCCCACATTGCACTCCAGTTTCAAATTAAGATTATCCTGAGCAAAGATTCAGTTATAAAATACATTTTTAGCTAATTAGTTGCATTCACCCAGGCTGGACTAAGTGCAGCATTCTTGCAGATTGCCATTGCTCCACACCTGAGTGGATTCAAATAAAATCTGCATGGCCAACCAATGAAGAACTCCTCAATTTCCTGATTTTGTTCAATTTAAGGATAATAAAACCTTTCAGAACTCAAATAACAAGTGATTGGCTTTGTACATCAGCCTGAGAATGTAACTGCTTTCAAGGAAGCTGGCAAAGGGTAACTAAAGAATTCAAATTGTTTCTTATCTATGTGGAATTACTTTGAAAAAGTATTTTTGAGCTTCAATCCTGATGTGAATATTTGTTTATTTGCTTCTGAATTCAACAGCAAACAAACCAAACCCCCTGTTCCTATACAAGTGACCCCATCCCCAGGGCTGCAGTCTGATAACTTTATATTGATGGGAAATAAAAACAGTAAAATTGTTCTTAATCTCAGGGCTGTGGATGGGCACAGCCAATAAAAACCATTTCCAGGGGGAAAAGCCACCCCATGGATGTGTTTTGAGAAGGTTTTGTTTAAAGGCTGTTTAATGCATTCTAATCCAAGCCTGTTCACACTGAGAGGATGAATTCAGATTAACTGAACATGAAGCTCTTTATCAATTTGCCTCTTCCAGTAACAGCCTCAATATTTGAGTATAAACATGCTGGCAAGATTCTCATCAGCCCAGGTGCAGATTAAACACTGCAGGTGGACACTGCCATGGCTCACAAGTTCCAGCAATGCTGTTAATGACAGAAAACAGAAGGCACCAAGGAAATACCTACTCTTCCCCTCAAACAAAAGCGTCTGCACCAGGAGCTGGGAGAAGCATTCAGGCTGTTATTCTAGGCCAACACAGTAAGAGATAAAAGAAAAGAACAGAGGAAGTATAAAAAAAATATTTCTAAAAATTAAATGTTAGGCTAAATGAAAGAAAAAGTAAGCTACTTTGCTTGATAAATGATAATTAAGTGCAGTAAAATTTTGAAGTATTCCTGATCAAACCCAGAGGTTCACAAGGATCTATTCTTGGCTAAACCATTTTTTATTATAGTTTTTCTCCTGGTTTATTAGAAAGTCTCTACTACTTCTTTCTGCATTGCTTTGGAGCTTTTTAGAAGCTTTTAGGATGTAACAACTATTTTTATGGTAATGTGAAGATCCAAAATAGAAAGTCTTTGTCTTTACTGCTCTCTATGAAGAATAAAGAAAAAAATGTCTCCTTAAAGACTCATCACTCTACCAGGATCAATAATTCAGATTTTCTTGAGTGCTTCATTGTGGTTTGTACCATCAGAAGCAGCAAAAAGGGCTGGGAGCCAAAGAACCCAGGGAGAAAGGGAGGACACAAACCCAGCTGGCACAGCCTCTGGGCAAAGATGGCTCCTGGGCTGCAGGGCAAGGGCCAGAGGAGCTCCCTCATCCCTTCAGAGGATCTGCAGCTTTCACACCAGTCCATAACTCACAGCTGAAGATGCAGGTGAGCTCACAGTGAAAGGCTTTTGCTTGGCCTCCAGAGTTTTTAAATTATTCCAGAGGCAAAAGCAACAAACAGAGTTTGCTGTCAGTTCAGCATTTCCTGCACACCAGTTTGCTACAGTTATCACAAATCAAAATTAAGGAAACCCAGCCACTTTAGGCCTGATTTCCCACAGCTGTCCCTCACTGCCAGTCTAAGGGAGGAAAATACAAGAAAAAGGTGTTGGAAGGCAAGAAGAGCAGGAACAGAGTGGCTTCAGCCCACAGGCCCAGAGCTGTCATTCATTCCCTTCAGTGGAACACAAACAGATCCCCAGGAAGCTCTGACCCACCCAGACTCAGGGCACCTTCAGTCTAATTGAAAATCAACACCAGCCCCCCACAAACCCAGACTTTCACATTTAGAAGAACATTTTTAGACACATCTAAAAAGCATTCCTTCACAAAACTGCCTAACTGCTAAACCTCCTTGCACACCCCTAGAATTCACCATTACTCCAGCCAAGCTGACAGACAGCAAGAATTACCAATGAGCCCCCTGTGCAAAGGTGTGTCCTGATGCCTCCCCCAGCGAGGCAGCTGAGGAAGATGGTGGGCAGAGGGGAGGAAGGCAGGGAAGGCAGGGCCACAGGGGCAGGGCAGGGCAGCCCTGCTGGGTTACCTCGATGATCCTGCTGTCCACGGGCATGGTGGTGCTGACCATGTGCACGTTGGGGGTGGAGGTGGAGCGCTGCCTCTGGGACAGAGAGCCCTCAGAGGAAGGGCTGGATGGGTTGAAAGTGAAGGCATGAGGTGTGGAATACCTGTGCTGGGAGCTGAGAAGGAAATAGAGACACAAAGGGAGAGTTGTGGTTATTTTTATTTCCCCTCCTGTGAAAAACACTGCTCAATGTTACCTGTCCGAAAGCAATATACACACAATTCCAAGCAGAGAAAAAGCTGGGATTTACACATCAACTAAACTACAGGGTCAGCTGAATCAGTCCCAGTTTAATTTGAAATTAAAATTTTTAAATTTTAAATTTTTAAATTTGAAAAACTTGAAGATCTTGTCAGCTCGCATATTTAATTAGTGTGTTTAGCTGAGGTCTGGTTTTGCTGTTAGGAATTTTGCCACCTCAATCCCCCATCAAATCACATTTAATACACTGACAAAATACTGGCTCTGAGAGATGAATTGAGGACTGTGAAACTAAACAAACTGCTCATTTCAAGCCTGTTAAATGCACAGCTTAAGAGCTAAGCCCTGAATCTGCAAAGCTTTGCAAGACTGTTCAATGGTTTGCACAGAACAGCCAGCAAGGAAGTCATGAAACCCAACACCAGTTAAAAGGAGGCCAAGACTAAAATCCAGCTCAACAAAGAGTTTTAAACCACAGCCAAGGCCACTCAGGCCATGAGGATCCCAAAACACAAATGCATCTCAACTGAAATGGGCCAGCCTTCACAAAGATCTGTAAAGTTAATAACTCACTGCTCAACAACACTGGAAATAAGAGTGAGATAGCAAAGATCAATTCCTGATGCCGTTCCCATTAAAATAAAGAAATAAAGACATAGAACCATTTACAAGTCAGCTACATGCTCTGTGCCTCATTCCTGACCAGACTGCTCAAATGGGTGCAGAAAAAACAAAAGCTGGCCTGCTCTCCTCAGCCTCTAGGATTTCAAGGGAAAGAATACAGGCACGTGTTAGGGTCAGGGGACAGGCCCCTTGGAAAGGGACACAACTTTCATTTCAGCACCTAAAACTACAGGAAACTTCTCTTAAGGTACCAGAATTTGCTTTAAGAGGAGCATATTTTCAGTTCTCACTGTTCTCTCCTTAAATTCCTATCTGTCATCAGAATATCTGAGCATTATTTTAGTTATGGATGTGAATCATCCACCACGAGACACAAACTCTCACTGCACACTACCTGATCAGATAAAATTTATTCACAAAAATACCAAAAGGGAGCCTTGGATTTTCTTAAGCAGGAAAACAAAGGTCTCCAAAAAGCCTTTAATACTCTACCTTGAAATTTTAAGGCTAAAAGCTGAAACTATGAAATCTGAAATCAATGCTTTGGTGGATCTGAGAACAAGAAAGAGCTGTCTGTGATGAAGTGGTGCTGCTGCCTTGCACATTGACCCCAACCTTGCATCAGACTGCTCTGCTTTGGAGGAGCTGGGGGGCTCTGCTTGCTTGGATGGGTTGTTTTGAGAGAAGTGTATTTCCCAAGAGAGAAGTGACAGGAAATACAAGCTTACCTAACAGGTATCCGGGAGACAGACTCCCGCATCCGCCTCATTGTCAAGGGAGGTAGTGCAGGGACACCACTGTCACTGATATTTGAATTTGGGAACAATCTGAAATATCAACAAAAACAATTACAACTTCAACTGCTACACTACCTCCTGTACAATGCTCTTGAAAGCTGAAATTTTAAAGGGCTGTTTCTTTGCAGCATGATTAACTTCATGAACACATTCCTATTTTACATTGTGTTTTTCCTCTGGGTACAACTGAAATCTCTGCAAAGAAAAGTTCCACGTGTTCTTTCCAAACTTGAGAGCCAAAATCTTTTCATATCAGACTTCAGATTTTCCTGAAAGGGTACTTGACACAATTTAGCTCTATTAAAGCCAGGTAGCACCAAGTGGCACAAGTCATCCTGCACCCTTAGTATGAGAAAATGCAGAACCAGGTGATCAAGTTTAGTTAGAAAAAATTATAACCACTAAGAAACAAAAACAATTACAGGCTTTAACACTTTTGCATAAAAGGACTTGTAACATCATAATTTTCAACTTTTTGTAGCTGATATTAGGAAAGTATTACCCTCCATCTGTTTTCTCACTATTCACCATTTTCACCAGAAGCTGAGGTGTAGAACAGGTGAACACTAAATTTCCAACAGCTAAAATCCAACTGAATCATGGCCTGGTTGATTCCTGACATGTGTTTGTGAGAGGAATTGCTGTCCCCTGCTCCAAGGGCATTCAAGGTGTTTGTTTGCTCGTCCCAGAACATTCAAATCCAGAGCAAGAACAAACTGCAGCTGAAGTGCACGGCCTTTGGGGAACAGACACTCATTGCTGGCTGTTGCATGAGCTCAACCCACAATTGTGCTCACAGGGACTGCCTTCCCCACAGCCCCACAGGATCTCTGGGAGCAGACACACAAAAGCAAGAGTCAGCCAGAGTTGCTGGTGCCAGGAGAAAGGAGCAGTCCTTACAAGAGCTGCCTGATGTTGCTCCAGTCCACACACATGGTTGGCACCTTGGTGCTGCAGTGCTCGTGGAATTTGTAGCCGCACGTCTGACAGCGGAAGCCGTTGAGCAGGAACTTCTGGCAGATGTCACAGAAGGCAAGCTTCAGAAATGTCTTCCTGGCCTGGAAAACACAGCCAGGGATTATTAATTAACTAATTAACTCTTCATCAACTGACACTTGGAGCTTCAGAGCCCGACAGAAATAAATAACCATGGTAAAATGGTGTCAGAGCCCCCTGGTTGCTACTGAGCTTAAAACCACACTCAAATATTCTAGAGTGGATTTCCAGGTTGGTTGGACACCTGGAAACTTCAGAAATCCTGAAGGCTTTATTTACAGAACAACCAAACAAAGAGAAAGGAAAGGACAGGTGCTCTGTCAAATGCAAAAGGTGTCAGAGCTGTGTGAGCCAAGAGCTGGGGTTTGTGTTTGTTTTCAGCAGCACCAAGGAGGTGAAACAGCATCAGACTGGAAGGCCCAATTCATTTTTTATATTAGCCAAAACTCTGGGTGTTTATGACTAACCAATATCCCTTGCATGAGAAATCTGTTTCTTAGTAATCAAAACAATAGAAGGAATTTGTACTTTTTTAAAATGGCAGCCTACTTTGTTATTTTAAAAGCTTCTGAAGTATGAAAAGATATTGAAATGAACCAAGGGGGTTCTTCCTCCAGAACCTACTGCAGAGAAAAGCTCCAAATTTCAGCCTCCTCCAGACCTGGAGAAAAATATTCATTTCCTGCTGAGCAGCTGCAGATGACATTTTCTGTAGTTTTTTTAAATGTAATGTAGAAGTAAAGTGACTTTGAGGTTTTGCAAATCAGTCCTAACCCTTCTAATGGATGTAAATTACAATCCTTTAGTATTTAGGATTACCACAATGTATTTCTAGAACAAAACAAGAAAAAAAGCTAAAATATGGGAACAGAGTTCCTTCCCAGGGAGAAGACAATAATGCAAGGTAAAACTGTTAGAGTTGGGCATTATCTCTGCAAAAAAACCCCAAGAATTTTAAAATTTTTTTAAAAATTTAAAAACCCACAAAGCACAAAACCACCTTCTACTTATTTGTTTTGTGTGGAATCAACACAAAACAATATCAATAATTTAAATAATCCATTTTTGAGAAGGAACTACAAAGTAAGGCTGTTCATTCCCCCACAGAACACTCTGTCAAATTACAAGGCAGCATTAGCTCACAAAATAATGTCAGGACCTGCAGAATTAACAGCACCCCTTAATATTCAGTATAAATAATAAATATTGGACCGTCAGTCCAGTAAAGCTGCTGAACTTATCCAGCCTTTTTTGGCTGATGAGCTAGAGACTGAAAATGGAAATTTTCTGCCTTTTCTGGACTTTAAAGACACTGGTATCTTATCACAGTAGTTATAGACACAGGTATTTATGTAAAATAAAAATGGCACTGCGAGGAACATGCACAGTGTGAGCTGAGACAGTCTGGGACACCTGGGGATCACCAGGGTGATAATCACAATTCTGGCATTTCACTGCAAATTGGTATTTAGGGAATGGAATTTGTGGGGAACAGGGGTGAAGGAATCAACCCCAACTTCTGAGAATCCCTGTGTAAGAAAGCCAAAAGCTTTTTAATGCTCACAACATTCTCTGGCCAAATCTGTGGTTCAATAGATAAATTTCCCAGCAGAACAGAGAGCAGGACAAGCTTACAAAATTGTGAGTGGTGAGTGGGACATGGTCAAGGAAATCCACTCGCAGCTCCTCTCCAATCAGGGAGGCAGCGTCTGTGTTCCAATCCAAACGCACTTTCTTCCTGCAAGAGAGAATGGGGACAACAAAATCACTTTGGGGACAAGTCTGGCCTCATCAGCAATTGTGCCTGGTGAGTTTTCTTGAGTAAACTCAAAACAAATACCCAAAAAATCATGGCTAACCTCTTACAGTGAGAGAGATAGATCTCAGTGTCTTTCACTCAAAAAATCAGAAGCAAGTAATCTATTTTTATGCTCATTTTTATCATGTTATTTCTTTATAAAATATCGACATAAAGCACCTGGAAGCTTTAATGGAGTCACAGAAACACCCTTATAAATGTAACAGAAATTACTGTGACACCCTCAGTGACACAAAGGCCATTATCAGGTGCTTGGGCAGGGACTGGTGACCCCAGAATGGCCTCAGCTGCTCAGAGATGGAGCCCCACAAATGCCTGAGGCTGCAGGGAGCTTTAAGGCCAAGGCTGAGGAGGTGGGAAGTGCATTAACTCCATGAGACACCTTCCCTCCCTCAGCTTGTAAAACAACCACTTGGTATTTAACAGCAGCATCCCCAGTCCTACAAATAAATATGGAATATCTGGAGTGAGACTGAAATCCAGATACTGGGAAGCTGTAGAGGAATGCAGAGCCTTAAAACCGAGCACATGGAACTGCTCAGGGCAGTGGGCTAAGAATCACTGACACTGAATTCACCAAGCACAAAGGCAGCACAGAAATGCACCTCAAACATGAAGGAAGGCATCACTTCTTCTAGAGCATGGCAAAACCCTCACTAAGGGGCTGCAAGCACTAGAGGGAACCCCTCCATTTTAAATATTTTCAATATTTAGCTTTAAAACAAAAATGAGATTGCCAATACACAGGAAGCTGACAGAGTTACCCAAGAAGAAGGCAAAGAAAGCAACACAAAGTGTTCACAACCAAATATCAGCCAGAGGGGAAGAACACATTACTGCTGCTATTGCAAAGGCAAGATTTTTACATTCTCTGGAGGAAGTTTCACTCTTACCCCTTGGGCTCAGCAAGAAGTCGAAACACTGCACAGCACTCTGGCTGCAGCCCCCTGACCTTCAGAGCCTTCATCAGACAGTCATGCAGGGTCATCCCATTCCTCACGTTCACCTGGCAGCAAGGGGGACACAACACAACATTTACACACTGCTGCACAGCCTCTTCAAGCTTTTCCAACACCATTTTCTCATTTTCAGAAATTCCAGGAAAGCTGCACAAAGTGCACTCCTGCAAAGTTCTGAAGGCATTTTGTAACTTCTCTGTTGTTTATAATTTCTGAGTTTCTATGAAACGGGATTTTACACAAGCAGGCAGCCTCCAGAAGGAATAGAAATGCAGGCAAATGGAGCTACCTCAAGTACAGAAAAAGGTTTAATTTATATTTCAGGAAACTTTGGGTAAGACTATTATTAGGTACACTCAGCTCCAAGAAACTGAACAGAAGTGTTCCCTCAACAAGTTTCACTTCGGTTTTAACCCCCACACTTCAAGTGAGGAAAATGACAGAAGTGTCATGCAGGAATCATCCAACAATGACTTTTCATGTGGAACATGCTCATGTGCTTTAGAAAATTCCCAGCATTGAGGCAGAGCAGCAGAGCTTCTCAAAATACAGATACAGAGCATATTTTGAATAAACCACATCCTCTGAAACCACCCAGCTGCTGACCACCACTGAACCCCAGTAAGACCCTTTGGAAGGAGGGCATTTCTGGGGGCAGGGCCACCCCCACAGGGGCAGGAGAGCATTGTGAGCCCCCACTCACCACGGTGCGCTGCTTGTTGGGCAGGAAGACGCGGATGGTGTTGCTGGTTTTGGACGTATCCGAGATTTTGCCGTCGTCGGACGCCCGGCGCTGGTACCCAAACTGCTGCACCAGCGTGGGGGAGATGCAGTTGGGGCCATCAAAGACAGAATCCTTCAGGCCAAAGCCATTGCTGATGGTCTTCCAAGCTCCCTGGATGTGCTCCATTGGTGCAGCCTAAGGAATATTGGGGCAGTCAGGGAAACGGGCACGTCCTTCCCTCTGCAGTGGGGCTGCCGCCTCCGCCTCACATAGCAAACCTCAGACTTTTCTGGAAGCTTCTGGAGCTGCTGTGCCTTGTGAGGTGACCAAGCTGCACTGCAGGTACAGGTACAGCTCACCCCCAGCTGCACAATCAGCCTGCTCCTAAAGCATTGCACTTTATAGACACAGAGAGAGCAGGAACAGAGGTGTAATTCCTCCTGCACTGCACCAGCAGGGGAATCCACATCACCAGTGCCTGGGGGGCTTCCAGAGAGGTGGCCACAATGCAGAACCACAATATCCTGGGCTGGAAGGGACCCACAGGATCACTGACCCAGTTCCTGGCCCTGCAGCCACCCCAACAATGCCACCCTGGGCACCCCTGGGAGCTCTGGCAGCCTCGGGGCTGTGCCCATTCCCTGGGCAGTGCCAGCACCACCCTGACCCTCCCTGGTGACAACAACAGAGGCCAGCACAGCAGTCCTGAAAACCAGATGTGCCACACAGGCATTAGCCCACACTGTTAAGAAAAGAATTAATTAATTAATTGACTCAACAGGAATTACAATGAAAAGAAGTAATTAAGGAATCTATTTTTATCACTGATTTTGAGGCTTTGTTTATTTGGGTTTTTTTTAATACTATCATAATTTACATAGTGTGAAACAGCAAAAAAAAAAATCTGTCAAGCTTCATACCCACGATGCTCAGTTATATTTCAGCATAAATAAACCTGGGACAACTGGGATTGTTCAGCCTGGGAAAGAAAAAGCTCCAGGGTGACCCAGCTGCAACCCTGCAGTACCTGAAGGGAGCTACAAGAAAATGGAGAGGGATTATTTACAATTAACAGGATACAAGGAATGGCTTCAAACAGACAGGGAGTAGGTTTAGATGGGATATTGGGCAGGAATTGTTCCCTGGCCCTGGCACAGGTGCCCAGAGCAGCTGTGGCTGCACCCCTGGCAGTGCCCAAGGCCAGGCTGGGCAGGGCTGGGAGCACCTGGGACAGTGGGGGTGTCCCTGCCATGGCAGGGGTGGCACTGGGTGGGCTTTGAGGTCCCTCCAACCCAAACCATTTTATAATTTATAAACATCTCCCAGTGCAGGGACACCAAGAGCCCCCTCCCTGCACACATTTCTGCACAGCAGGGACACAGATAAAGGCATCACTGAATTCTCTCCCCAGTTATCCCAACTGCAATGCAGCTTGAACTCCAAATTATACTCAAACATCTTACTCAAAATTAGGCAAAACCAAAGCCTGTACAGAAATCCAACAACCTCATTCACAACATCCAGCACTGACTGAACACCTGGCAGCAGCTGCTCAAGTCTCACCTCATGTGTGGTTCTGCACCTCCAATTATTTGAACCCTCCAATACATTTCCTCATGTTTATGTCAGAGAAAAGCCATTGAAGAGTTAAAACAATGAAATTCTTGGATAAAAAATATTTCCACTAATGTTAAGTGGCCTTTTCTGGACTTTAAAGACATGGGTATCTTACCACAGCTACAGACACAGATATTTATGTAAAATAAAAATGGCACTCACTCATCAGATCTGTGAGGAACATGCACAGTGTGAGCTCTGCCAGTGTGTGACACCTGGGGATCACCAGGGTAATAAACACAATTCTGGCATCTCACTGCAAATTGGTATTTAGGGAATGGAATTTGTGGGGAACAGAGGTGAAGGAACCAACCCAGAAGGATAAGCTGAATTTCAGTGTTTTCCTTCACAGCACATTTGCAAGTACCTTTGGCCCAGACCTCAAGCCAGGTGTGAGCAGCAGCCAGAAAGGAAATGGAAGAAAGTTCCAGAGAAAGTTTGGTTTAGGTGAAGTCATGAGCACCACATGAGGCAGCACCCTCAGCCTCCAAGGGAACTTTCAGGCAGCTCCTGAATATCTCCTGCCCTGCCAGCACAGCCTCACCTCCCCTGCTGCCAATCCCTGCCACTCCTCAATCCATCAGCTCTGCAGCTCCACTTGGCCAAAAGTTCAAAATGTTTAAATGTCAGTAAGATTTAAACTCCATGCCCAATCATCTAACAGGATTGAGATACTTGGAATTTTTTTAATTTTTAAATCTATGGCACATAAATGACAAGAGTTTGATATTTGATGTAAAAAAGGGAATAAGGAAGACACTGAGACATTCTGTAAAAACCAAGTTCACCACACACCTCACAATTCCTGGGCACCAGAAAGGTGAAAAACAAGTTGTGTTCAGTTACAACACCCACATAATGCACATGGCAGCTGAGAGAGTAACTCCTGAGATGGCAGCAATAAAAACTGAGATAAACTCTTAGATAAGAGGGGAAAGATGAAACCCAGAGAGCTTCTCTGAACTTAACCCCTATGGGAAACTCCTTTGTTTCACCCTTCCAGGTAAGAGATGAGAATAAATAAAAAGAGGAGCTCAGTTTGATTTTTCTGCTGAGCTGAGCTAAGGAATTGCAGGACAGCCACCAAAACCTCTTTGTCCCTGCTGACAGAAGCTGAGAACACCCCAACATTACATTTATATTTAATATTTTGATATGCTGCCAACATTTCCTGAAAAATCCGGAGAAAGCAGGAAATGACAAAGAATTCACACTTGCATTTTGACAAAAGATAAAAATACCCCAAAAAGTGACTTCCCTGCTCTCAGAGCATTCTCTCCCCACACCCTGCACAGTGAGGCACAGCTACCAGGAAGATCACAGCAATGTATTTTAGGGTTGTTACACACACAGAAACCACAGACAGCAACTGCTCTGAGCCTCTGTAGATCCAAATGCCAGTTCTATCTTTAATTAGGCATTTGCATCCTTCTCTCCCAGGATCTTTGCCTCAGAACAGAGTCAGAGCTGGCCATGTCTGGCACAGCCCCCCCTCCCAGCAGGGCCCTGCTCTCTCCTGCCATCCCTGAGGGTTTGCCACCTCTCCTGCCTGAGGTGGGTTTGTATCACAGCGACTTGAGGAGGGCGCTGGGGTGAGAGAAGGATGAGAATCTTGATTCTTGATCAGAAGGTTGGATTTATTGATATATGATATATAATACATTATAACTATACTAAAAAGAATAAGGAGAGAAGTTGCAGAGAGCTGCTAAGCTAAGAATAGAACAGCATGAATCTATAACAAAGTTCTGTGTGCAGGGAATCTGTCCCTGAGCTGGTTTTGTGATTGGCCCTTAATTGTAAACATGGAGCATGAGCCAATCACAGGATCACCTGCTACATTTCACAGCAGCCCATAACAATGGTTTACATTCTTCTGCTGGGGCTCTTGCTTCCCAGAAGATGCACAAATCCCAAAGAAAGGATTTCTGTGAAAAAATGTCTGTGACAGGTTTGCTCACAGGTGTGGAGATCCTTCCCTAGGAAATGGCAGTACCACACTCACCATCCCCAGCTCTCCTCCTGCCCAACCTCAGGGAGGAGCCAGCACTGAGGAAAAGATGGGAACAGAGGTCAGAGCTGGCCTGGAGCTGCCAAAAACCTGCCAAGAGACCTGAGGGTGGAGGGGAGAGAAAGGGAATCCAGATCTTCAGTCTGCTGGGGAGAGACAGGGAATCCCTGCTGGAAAGCTGCTGAACCTGCTCTGGCATCCCCTGGCAAGGTGGGGTTTGTTGGAGAAACCCAAACTGTGGTGCTGCTGCCTCCTGCAGCCATTCAGAGCAGCCCCCGAGGCTCCAGGGCCCCACAGACACCTCCTGACCCAGGCCATGAACAGTCTGGCTGACAACACTCAAATTCTGGCTTCACTTCTCAAGCCTTACTCCAGATTATTCTCATGGAAGGACAGACAGACAAAGCTGCTGCTTAGGAGGTGATTTCTGAATGACTTCCACCTTCCTCCTGTGTTGGGAATTTAGCTGCTAGAGAAAGGAAAATTACAAAGCTGTGGCTAATTCCAAGTCCTGCACCTGTGTTGATAGCAAGTCCTTGAGGCCTAGCTGTGGTAGGATAACAAACAGTGAAAGAGATATGAGAAAAGAGAGATGCAACCCCTAAGGAATGAGGAAGAGTTGATGGCATAGTTTAACCAATAGATTGCTTGGCTTACAGAATATTCATAAGCTTATTACTTGCTGTATAAGTGTCTGATGCTCTCTTCAATAAACAGAATTTGCTTATCACTCATATTGAGTGTCTGAGTCTCCCCTCACCCACAAAAGGCTCATCCCCGACAAAGGCCTTGATTTCCAGCGACACTCCTGCCCTCCAGTGCAAAGAAACTGATATAAATCAATACAAACCCATCCTTGGAACTGCAGCAGCTCAGGGAGGAGAGGGGAGCATTCCCAAGGCACCGAGGGAGCAGCCTGGGGCTGACAGCAGGGACATTTAGTGACAGCCCAACACTGCACACCCACACACGAGGCTCCCTCAGAACCCTGGTGGGCACAAGGGCAGAGCAAGGCCACGGGTGGGAGCCCACCTGAGCAGGTCAATGTGCACAGCAGATTCATTCCCTTTGGGTATTTTTCTCCCAATAATCCATTTTCTCCCAAAAATCCATTTTTACTCACTACACTCAGCTCCCACAATGTCCACACCAACTCACTCCAGTGAAAAGATGCTTGAAACTCTGTTCTGAAGAGAAATTCAATTGTAAAATCTTTCCTCCTTTATTTTAAATGATGCCTTCATAATTATATGTTCTTCTTAAGTTTGTCTCTTCCTGAAAAAAAATTTGCTTTTCTCTTTAAATTAATTACAAGCATATCTCTGCAACATAATCATTACCAGATACTGGATTTATGTTTATGCCGTGCTCAAATAATCCACTGGCAGCTGGATGCTTTCATGTATATTTCTAAAAATTTTCGTGAAATCTTTTTCTTCCTGCAGCTCATCACTTTCATGAGAAAGGCCGTTTGAAGTCATTCTCCAAGTGACAAACTGCAACAGCAGCATTCAAAGAATATTTGAAGATAAAAGTACATCAGAATATTTGAAGAATTTTTGAAGAATTTTTGAAGATAAAACTACATCAGAATATTTGAAGAATATTTTAAGATAAAAGTACATCAGAATATTTGAAGAATATTTGAAGAATATTTGAAGAATATTTGAAGAATATTTGAAGAATATTTGAAGAATATTTGAAGATAAAAGTACATCAGAATTTTTGAAGAATATTTTAAGATAAAAGTACATCAGAATTTTGAAGAATTTTTGAAGAATTTTTGAAGAATTTTTGAAGAATTTTTGAAGAATTTTTGAAGAATTTTTGAAGAATTTTTGAAGAATTTTTGAAGAATTTTTGAAGAATTTTTGAAGATAAAAGTACATCAGAATTTTGAAGAATATTTGAAGAATATTTGAAGAATATTTGAAGAATATTTGAAGAATATTTGAAGAATATTTGAAGAATACTTAAAGAATATTTGAAGAATACTTAAAGAATATTTAAAGATAAAAGCACATCAGAATATTTGAAGAAGATTTGAAGAAGATTTGAAGAAGATTTGAAGATAAAACTACATCAGCATCAGAAGATTTTAAGATCAAGATTTGGACAAGATTTGGACAAGATTTGGACAAGATTTGGACAAGATTTGGACAAGATTTGGACAAGATTTGGACAAGATTTGGACAAGATTTGGACAAGATTTGGACAAGATTTGGACAAGATTTGGACAAGATTTGGACAAGATTTGGACAAGATTTGGACAAGATTTGGACAAGATTTGGACAAGATTTGGACAAGATTTGGACAAGATTTGGACAAGATTTGGACAAGATTTGGACAAGATTTGGACAAGATTTGGACAAGATTTGGACAAGATTTGGACAAGATTTGGACAAGATTTGGACAAGATTTGTCTCCTTTTAGATCCAGGACTGCTGGGAAACCGATACTGATTGGTTTCATATGAAATGTTCAGCCTAAGCAGAAATTGATGTCATTTAGTGCTGCAAGTGCCCCAGGAGCTGTGCACACTGCCAAAAGGAGAGCACTTTTCATTAGTGCTTTCTGCACACATCACACATTCTGCTAATGAATCACTGCCCCAAGAATTCAGGCAAAAGCTCTGGAATGTGCCCATCTGACAGGAACACATTGCTGGAGATCAGTCACTCACACAATCAATGCACTCATGGCAGTCATGCCAGCTCTGAAGGTACTGCAGCAACTCTGCAGGATAAATTGCTGCTGGGAGCTGCTAAAAGTTTCATCCTCCCTCCCTAAGAAATGCCCAGACTGGCACTGAGTGAGGCTGAATGTGGGATCTCAGCAGCTCAGGACTGAGGTGTCACCGAGAGCACCCTTGGGGGGCTCGGGAGTCCTGGAATGTTCCAGAAGTGTCTGGTGGCTGGACTTTGATCCTACACAGGAGACGACACCTGTATGAGGACAGGAGGGTTTCACCGGGGTGAATGGTGAAGGGATTGGTTAATTAGAGAGTGAGACACAGGGTTTAGGATTTCTGTACAGGGGGGTTTAGAGAAGTAAGATGGAGGAATTGGGGCGTGTCCTGTCCTTCTTCTTCTTCTTCTTCTCCTCCATCTTCTGTGGTGATGGTGGCACTTTGGGATTGGTCATTACTGAAAGTGCACCGGGTAATAAGAATAAATGGTATTGGGGAAAAATGATAAATATTGTACACGTAACAATGGGTATAAAGATAGGTGACCGCCCGGAGGGAGTGACAGTGTGCTCATGGCTGGCTGCTGAGCAGAGCTCTGTCGGGCCAGAGAAAATCTTTTAGATAAACAATTAATAAACACCGAGACCGAAAGAAGAACCGAAGCCTCTTCTCGTCCTTTGATACGCGGCTGCCCCAAGGCCACCCCGGGCCCTTCCAGGCCCTCCAAACAGCCGAAAACCGGACAGCTGAAGGCTCACATGGTACAAAGCTGAGCTCTCACTGCAAAGTTTGGATATTTTGTCCTTGCTTTTTTCTGGAACGAGCACCCAAAGTTTTTAAAAACAAGTCAAAACAGTTCCCCCTGCCATTTTTAGCCACACAAATTCATGGAATTTTGTGTTTCATGGAATACACCTACAAACAGAACAGCACAGAACAAAGTCCAGAATCCATTTCAAGCTGAACACTTCTGTCAGTAAACAGAAACTTGAAAAGCTGCTTAGAAACAAAGTTTTCATCTCTGACACAAAAAGATCAATGATCCATTTAACTGTGACTTTTTCTTCTCCCACACAGTAATTAATTGATCTAATATTGCTTGGGTGACCAATCAGCTGGGGGAAAACCAGAAATT